>NC_034176.2:4714661-4719661 GCF_002021735.2 Oncorhynchus kisutch | reverse complement strand
TTCAGTATTCTGGTCTGAGTCTTATTGCCGTGGTCTAGTTGTAGTTTTCAGTACTCTGGTCTGTTTTTGATTGGTATGGTCTAGTTGTAGTTTTCAGTATTCTGGTCTGAGTCTTATTGCCGTGTCTAGTTGTAGTTTTCAGTATTCTGGTCTGAGTCTTATTGCCGTGGTCTAGTTGTAGTTTTCAGTATTCTGGTCTGAGTCTTATTGCCGTGGTCTAGTTGTAGTTTTCAGTATTCTGGTCTGAGTCTTATTGCCGTGGTCTAGTTGTAGTTTTCAGTATTCTGGTCTGAGTCTTATTGCCGTGGTCTAGTTGTAGTTTTCAGTATTCTGGTCTGAGTCTTATTGCCGTGGTCTAGTTGTAGTTTTCAGTACTCTGGTCTGTTTTTGATTGGTATGGTCTAGTTGTAGTTTTCAGTATTCTGGTCTGAGTCTTATTGCCGTGGTCTAGTTGTAGTTTTCAGTACTCTGGTCTGTTTTTGATTGGTATGGTCTAGTTGTAGTTTTCAGTATTCTGGTCTGAGTCTTATTGCCGTGGTCTAGTTGTAGTTTTCAGTATTCTGGTCTGAGTCTTATTGCCGTGGTCTAGTTGTAGTTTGCTTTTTTCTTTCTTTATTTTGCATAATGAGTGTAGCACAATTATTTAGTGTACATGATTTACATATACTGTTGTGTGTGCAGTTTGATATGTGTGTTCTGGTTGTAGTTTACAGTGCTCTGCGTTTGACTGCTGTGGTCTGGTTGTAGTTTACAGTGCTCTGCGTTTGACTGCTGTGGTCTGGTTGTAGTTTACAGTGCTCTGCATTTGACTGGTGTGGTCTGGTTGTAGTTTACAGTGCTCTGCGTATGACTGGTTGGGTCTGGTTGTAGTTTACAGTGCTCTGCGTTTGACTGCTGTGGTCTGGTTGTAGTTTACAGTGCTCTGCGTTTGACTGGTGTGGTCTGGTTGTAGTTTACAGTGCTCTGCATTTGACTGGTGTGGTCTGGTTGTAGTTTACAGTGCTCTGCGTTTGACTGGTGTGGTCTGGTTGTAGTTTACAGTGCTCTGCGTTTGACTGGTTGGATCTGGTTGTAGTTTACAGTGCTCTGCGTTTGACTGGTTGGGTCTGGTTGTAGTTTACAGTGCTCTGCGTTTGACTGGTGTGATGGGGTTGTAATCTCAATTCTCTGTTCGACTGGTGTGGTCTAGTTGTAGTTTTCAGTCTGCTATGTTTGACTGGTGTGTTCTGGTTGTAGTTTTCAGTGCTCTAGGTGTCCTGGGATCCGCAGTGACGTTCTCAGCGGGGGTGAGCCATGTGACGGGGGCATTGGCCTCAGGGGAAGGGGAGGAGCTACAGAGCTCTTTGGGCGATGAAGAGGAACTGGATCTTGAAGAAGATCTGTCGGGAGGAACACCTACAGACGGCTCACCCCAACGTAGGACTGTGTGATTAGCCCTCTCCCTTACCCCTAGCTCCTACCCCAGTAGTCCCTACTACCTCCTAGCAGACAGCCCCTAGCTCCTACCCCAGTAGTCCCTACTACCCTCTAGCAGACAGCCCCTAGCTCCTACCCCAGTAGTCCCTATTACCCCCTAGCAGACAGCCCCCTACCCCCTTGCAGACAGCCCCCTACCCCCTAGCAGACAGCCCCTAGCTCCTACCCCAGTAGTCCCTACTACCCTCTAGCAGACAGCCCTTATCTCCTACCCCAATAGTCCCTAGTACCCCCTAGCAGACAGCCCCTAGCTCCTACCCCAGTAGTCCCTAATACCCTCTAGCAGATAGCCCCCATCTCCCCCTCTCTCCCACCTGTCTCCCATCTGTCTTCCCCCCTCTCTCATTAGTCTCCAATCGGTCTCAACCTCTCCATTAGTCTCCCATCTGTCTTCCCCTCTCTCCCATCTCTCTCCCACTTGTCTCCCATCTGTCTTCCCCTCTCTCCCATCTCTCTCCCACCTGTCTCCAGTCTGTCTCCATCTGTCTCCCATCTGTCTCCCATCTGTCTCCATCTCTCATCTGTCTCCTATAATTCTCCATCTGTCTCAACCTCTCCATCTGTCTCCCATCTGTCTCCCATCTGTCTCCTATCTGTCTCCATGTCTCTCCATCTGGCTCCTATCTGTCTCCCATCTGTCTCCCTTCTGTCTCCAGTCTCTCCATCTCTCACTATCTGTCTCCATGTCTCTCCATCTCTCACTATCTGTCTCCATGTCCCTCCATCTCTCACTATCTGTCTCCATGTCTCTCCATCTGTCTACTATCTGTCTCCATGTCTCTCGATCTGTCTCCCATCTGTCTCCTATCTGTCTCCTATCTGTCCCCATGTCTCTCCATCTGTCTCCTATCTGTCTCCATGTCTCTCCATCTGTCTCCCATCTGTCTCCCATCTGTCTCCTATCTGTCTTCATGTCTCTCCATCTGTCTCCCATCTGTCTCCTATCTTTCTCCTATCTGTCTCCTATCTGTCTCCATGTCTCTCCATCTCTCTCCCATCTGTCTCCTATCTGTCTCCATGTCTCTCCATCTGTCTCCCATCTGTCTCCTATCTGTCTCCATGTCTCTCCTATCTGTCTCCTATCTGTCTCCTATCTGTCTCCATGTCTCTCCATCTGTCTCCTATCTGTCTCCATGTCTCTCCATCTGTCTCCTATCTGTCTCCATGTCTCTCCATCTGTCTCCTATCTGTCGCCATGTCTCTCCATCTATCTCCTATCTGTCTCCATGTCTCTCCATCAGTCTCCTATCTGTCTCCATCTGTCTCCCCCTTTTCTCCCATCTATCTCTGTCTCTAATAATCAGAAAATGATAATAACCATCTGTTGTTTCCCCGCAGTGCTACGTCACGGTAAGGACCAAAAAGAAAAGGGGAGAGGTCAGCATGTAAAACGGAATAAAGGAAAGAAGAAGAAGAAGAAGACGAGAACCTCCACAGCCTTCAACCCTGAACACACGTCAGCAGGACACACGTCAACAGGACACACGTCGGAGTTCCCGGCCACACACACACACCAGACGTCAGGGCGTGTCACAGAGGTCACAGAGGACCCCTGTAGCTTTTCCCACAAGGGCTATTGTATCCACGGGCTCTGCAAGTACATGGCAGACCTGAGAGAGCCAGTGTGTATGTGAGTACAACACAGGTGTGTGTGTGTGTGTGTGTAATGAAGGATAGATTGACTGACTGACTGATTGACTGTTTGGTTGACTGACTATCTGACTGACTGGCTGATTGACTGTTTGGTTAACTGACTATCTGACTGACTGGCGTACATTTTCCATTGATTGACTGATTTAATGAATCGATTGAACCCCCCCCCCTCCCTCCCCCCACACGCAGGTGTAATAAAGGATACGACGGTGAGCGCTGTGGGATCCTGCTCCTGCCTACGACGAACAAGGAGGACAGCGGCAGAGCAGAGGTGGTTCAGATGGTCCTGGTCGTTATAGCTGTGGTCCTCTCGTGCGTCAGCTGCCTCGCCATACTGCTCATGGCCTGCACACAGTGAGTATCAAGTTTCAACACTTAATGCCAGTGAAATACCTTTCCCCAACAATCAATGACAATGTAACACACACACAAATAACAATATCCCATAATGTCAAAGTGGAATTACATTTTTTTGAAATGTTTACAACTTAATTACAAAAGAAAAGTTGAAATGTCTTGACTCATTAGGTATGCAACACTTTTGTCATGGGAAGCCTAAATAAGTTCAGGAGTAAAAAATGTGCTTATCAAGTCACATAATAAGTTGCATGGATTCACTCTGTGTGCAATAGTAGTGTTTAACGTGATTTTTAAATGACTACCTCATCTCTGTACCCCCACACATACAATTATCTGTAAGGTCCCTCAGTCGAGCAGCAAAGAAGAGCACCTAAAGCAGACATTGAATATCCCTTTGAGCATAGTGAAGTTATTAATTACACTTTGGATGGCGTATCAATACACCCAGTCACTACAAAGATACAGACATCCTTCCTAACTCAGTTGCCGGAGAGGAAGGAAACTGCTCAGGGATTTTCACCATGAGGCCAATGGTGACTTTAAGTTACGGAGTTGAATGGCTGTGATAGAAGAAACCTGAGGATGGATCAACAACATTGTAGTTACTATACAATACGAACCTAAATGACAGAGTGAAAAGAAGAAATCCTGTACAGAATAAAAAATATTCCAAAACATGCATCCTGTTTACAACAAGGTACTAAAGTAGAACTGCAGAAAATGTAGCAAAGAAATCAACTTTATGTCCTGAATACAAAGAGTTATGTTTGGAGCAAATCCAACAAAACACAGTACCACTCTTCATATGTTCAAGTATGGTGGTGGCTGCATCATGTTATGGGTATGCTTGTCATCCGCAAGAACTAAGGAGTTTTTAAGAGTAAAAAGAAACGGAATAGAGCTAGGCGTAGGCAAAATCCCAGATGAAAACCTGGTTCAGTCTGCTTTCCAACTGACACTGGGAGACAAATCCACTTTTCAGCAGGACAACAACCTAAAACACAAGGCCAAATATACACTGGAGTTACTTACCAAGACGACATTGATTGTTCCTGAGAGGCCGAGTTAAAGTTTTGACTTAACTCAGCTTTAAAATCTATGGTAAAGACCTGAAAATGGTTGTCTAGCAATGATCAACAACCAATTTGACAGATCTTGAATTTAAAAAAATAATAATGTGAACATTTTGTACATTTCAGGTGTGTAAAGCTCTTAGAGACTTACCCAGAAAGGCTCACAGCTCTTAGAGACTTACCCAGAAAGACTCACAGCTCTTAGAGACTTACCCAGAAAGACTCACAGCTCTTAGAGACTTACCCAGAAAGACTCACAGCTCTTAGAGACTTACCCAGAAAGACTCACAGCTCTTAGAGACTTACCCAGAAAGACTCACAGCTCTTAGAGACTTGCCCAGAAAGACTCACAGCTCTTAGAGACTTACCCAGAAAGACTCACAGCTCTTAGAGACTTACCCAGAAAGACTCACAGCTCTTAGAGACTTACCCAGAAAG
>NC_034176.2:4669661-4709661 GCF_002021735.2 Oncorhynchus kisutch | reverse complement strand
TATACAAAATGTTGTAAAAAATGTAATTTCATACAGTAACACAATATTTGTATGTAAAACATTTCGCATTTTACTCTTTTAGCAGATGCTATTATCCAGAGCGACTTACAGTATTAGTGCATTTATCTTCAAATGAAAAACGTAAAATGTCTGGAGTCAATAAGTATTCAATCACATTGTTACGCCTAAATAAGTTCAGGAGTAAAAAAAAATATGCTTAACAAATGACATACTAGAGTTGTATGGACTCTGTGTGCAATAACGTCATTTATGAACAGTTGAACATCTTGGCCATGTTCTGTTATAATCTCCACCCGGCACAGCCAGAAGAGGACTGGCCACCCCACATAGCCTGGTTCCTCTCTAGGTTTATAATCTCCACCCGGCACAGCCAGAAGAGGACTGGCCACCCCACATAGCCTGGTTCCTCTCTAGGTTTATAATCTCCACCCGGCACAGCCAGAAGAGGACTGGCCACCCCACATAGCCTGGTTCCTCTCTAGGTTTATAATCTCCACCCGGCACAGCCAGAAGAGGACTGACCACCCCTCATAGCCTGGTTCCTCTCTAGGTTTATAATCTCCACCCGGCACAGCCAGAAGAGGACTGACCACCCCTCATAGCCTGGTTCCTCTCTAGGTTCATAATCTCCACCCAGCACAGCCAGAAGAGGACTGGCCACCCCTCATAGCCTGGTTCCTCTCTAGGTTTATAATCTCCACCCGGCACAGCCAGAAGAGGACTGGCCACCCCACATAGCCTGGTTCCTCTCTAGGTTCATAATCTCCACCCAGCACAGCCAGAAGAGGACTGGCCACCCCACATAGCCTGGTTCCTCTCTAGGTTTATAATCTCCACCCAGCACAGCCAGAAGAGGACTGGCCACCCCACATAGCCTGGTTCCTCTCTAGGTTTATAATCTCCACCCGGCACAGCCAGAAGAGGACTGACCACCCCTCATAGCCTGGTTCCTCTCTAGGTTTATAATCTCCACCCAGCACAGCCAGAAGAGGACTGGCCACCCCTCATAGCCTGGTTCCTCTCTAGGTTTATAATCTCCACCCGGCACAGCCAGAAGAGGACTGGCCACCCCTCATAGCCTGGTTCCTCTCTAGGTTTTTTCCTAGGATTTGGCCTTTCTAGGGAGTTTTTCCTAGCCACCGTGCTTGTACATATGCATTGCTTGCTGTTTGGGGTTTTAGGCTGGGTTTCTGTACAGCACTTTGAGATATCAGCTGATGTAAGAAGGGCTATATAAATACATTTGATTTTATTTTATTTTATTGCCGTGTTTAATAATAAAAAAAGAGTCTATTGACGAACCCGTGGACCAATCAAAGTAACAGATATGTGTTGTTGTTGTTGTTGTTGTTGTTGTCGTTGTTGTTGCTAAGGCACGGGCTGTGTCTCAATCCACCACATTTGCGGTGAAAGGTGGCCGGGACAGGTCGAAACAGGCCGAAAACGTCTGTAATGGTTTGGCCCGACAAAACTTTGGCATTCCACTCTATGGCGAGACCTGAAAATGGTTGTCTTATAGAGGTTAACAGGGGTTTTCTTTGTAACTGAAGGAACAGATGATACCAGTCAAAAGTTTGGACACATCTACTCATTCAAGGGGTTTTATTTTGTTATTATAATTTTTTTAAATAATAGTGAAGACATCAAAACTATGAAACAACACATATGGAATCATGTAGTAACCAACAAAGTGTGAAACAAATCAAAACATATTTTATATTTGAGATTCTATGAAGTAACCACTCCCTTGATGACAGCTTTTCACACTTTTCTCTCAACCAGCTTCCAGAGTTTAATGGCTGTGATAGGAGAAAACTGAGGATGGATCAACAACATTGTAGTTACTCTGAAATACTAACCTAATTGACAGAGTGAAAAGAAGGAAGCCTGTACAGAATATAAATATTCCAAAACAGACTTCCTGTTTGCAACAAGGCACTAAAGTAATACTGCAACAAAATTGGCAAAAGCAATTCACTTACAATACAAAGTTCGGGGCAAATCCTACACAACAAATTACTGAGTACCATACTCTATATTTTCAAGCATAGTGTTGGCTGCATCATGTTATAGGTATGCTTGTAATCGCTAAGGACTGGGGAGGTTTTCAGGATAAAAAATAAATGGAATGGAGCTAAGCACAGGCAAAATCCTAGAGGAAACCCTGGTCCAGTGTGCTTTCCACCAGCCACTGGGAGACAAATGCACCGTTCAGCAAGACAATAACTTTAAAACACAAGGCCACATCTACAGTAGAGTTGCTTACCAAGAGGACAGTAAACGTTCCTGAGTGGCCGAGGAAGGGGTTATGAAGGGGTTATGAAGGAGTTAGGAAGGAGTGAGGAAGGAGTTAGGAAGGGGTTATGAAGGGGTTAGGAAGGGGTTAGGAAGGGGTTATGAAGGGGTTAGGAAGGAGTTAGGAAGGGGTTATGAAGGGGTTAGGAAGGAGTTAGGAAGGGGTTAGGAAGGGGTTATGAAGGAGTTAGGAAGGAGTTAGGAAGGGGTTAGGAAGGGGTTATGAAGGGGTTAGGAAGGAGTGAGGAAGGAGTTAGGAAGGGGTTATGAAGGAGTTAGGAAGGGGTTAGGAAGGAGTTAGGAAGGGGTTAGGAAGGGGTTAGGAAGGGGTTAGGAAGGGGTTAGGAAGGAGTTAGGAAGGCGTTAGGAAGGGGTTAGGAAGGGGTTATGAAGGGGTTATGAAGGAGTTATGAAGGGGTTAGGAAGGGGTTATGAAAGAGCCAGTCAGTCAGTCAGTTAGTAGGTCAGCCAGTCAGCCAGCCAGCCAGTCAGTCAGTCAGTCAGTCTGCAGGCCAGTCGGTGAGCCAGCCACTCAGTCAGTCAGTAGGCCAGTCAGTAGGCGAGTCAGCCAGTCAATCAGTCAGCCAGCAAGCCAGTCAGTCAGTCAGTCAGTCAATCAGTCAGTCATTCAGCCAGTCAGTCATTGAGTCAGTTAGCCAGCCAGCCATTCAGCCAGCCAATCAGTCAGTCAATCATTCAGTCAGCCAGCCAGCCAGCCAATCAGTCAGTCAGTCATTCAGTCAGCCAATCAGTCAGTCATTCAGACAGTCAGTCATTCAGCCAGCCAGCCAATCAGTAAGTCAGGTAAAAAGTGGGCTCGCGTGTGAATGTCACCACCACAGCATTTCATCATAACTCACTGCCTTTACTGAGACACACACACACACACACACACACACACACACACACACACACACACACACACACACACACACACACACACACACACACACACACACACACACACACACACACACACACACACACACACACACACACACACACACACACACACACACATACAGTTTCCTATGTAGGGTGCGGTGATGATGATAGAAGTGGCAGAGGCAGTGTGGGGAGGGTGAGGTGAGCGTTTCCATGGGGAAAGAGTAAACACAGCGGCAGATATCAGCCTGGTATCCTTGATTTACTGGACATGTAAATGACAGTTTGATTGATTTCCTGTGTCAGGGTTTAGTTATAACCCTCCCCCTGATTCGGTCCTCTCTCACCAATCTATGGTATTTCCTGTGTCAGGGTTTAGTTATAACCCTCCCCCTGATTCGGTCCTCTCTCACCAATCTATGGTATTTCCTGTGTCAGGGTTTAGTTATAACCCTCCCCCTGATTCGGTCCTCTCTCACCAATCTATGGTATTTCCTGTGTCAGGGTTTAGTTATAACCCTCCCCCTGATTCGGTCCTCTCTCACCAATCTATGGTATTTCCTGTGTCAGGGTTTAGTTATAACCCTCCCCCTGATTCGGTCCTCTCTCACCAATCTATGGTATTTCCTGTGTCAGGGTTTAGTTATAACCCTCCCCCTGATTCGGTCCTCTCTCACCAATCTATGGTATTTCCTGTGTCAGGGTTTAGTTATAACCCTCCCCCTGATTCGGTCCTCTCTCACCAATCTATGGTATTTCCTGTGTCAGGGTTTAGTTATAACCCTCCCCCTGATTCGGTCCTCTCTCACCAATCTATGGTATTTCCTGTGTCAGGGTTTAGTTATAACCCTTCCCCTGATTCTGTCCTCTCTCACCAATCTATGGTATTTCCTGTGTCAGGGTTTAGTTATAACCCTTCCCCTGATTCTGTCCTCTCTCACCAATCTATGATATTTCCTGTGTCAGGGTTTAGTTATAACCCTTCCCCTGATTCTGTCCTCTCTCACCAATCTATGTTATTTCCTGTGTCAGGGTTTAGTTATAATCCTTCCCCTGATTCTGTCCTCTCTCACCAATCTATGGTATTTCCTGTGTCAGGGTTTAGTTATAACCCTCCCCCTGATTCGGTCCTCTCTCACCAATCTATGGTATTTCCTGTGTCAGGGTTTAGTGAAAGTCCTTCCCCTGATTCGGTCCTCTCTCACCAATCTATGGTATTTCCTGTGTCAGGGTTTAGTTATAACCCTTCCCCTGATTCTGTCCTCTCTCACCAATCTATGGTATTTCCTGTGTCAGGGTTTAGTGAAAGTCCTTCCCCTGATTCCGTCCTCTCTCACCAATCTATGGTATTTCCTGTGTCAGGGTTTAGTTATAACCCTTCCCCTGATTCTGTCCTCTCTCACCAATCTATGGTATTTCCTGTGTCAGGGTTTAGTGAAAGTCCTTCCCCTGATTCTGTCCTCTCTCACCAATCTATGGTATTTCCTGTGTCAGGGTTTAGTGAAAGTCCTTCCCCTGATTCTGTCCTCTCTCACCAATCTATGGTATTTCCTGTGTCAGGGTTTAGTTATAACCCTTCCCCTGATTCTGTCCTCTCTCACCAATCTATGGTATTTCCTGTGTCAGGGTTTAGTGAAAGTCCTTCCCCTGATTCTGTCCTCTCTCACCAATCTATGGTATTTCCTGTGTCAGGGTTTAGTTATAACCCTTCCCCTGATTCTGTCCTCTCTCACCAATCTATGGCTGTACATGTTCACTCCTGATCCACCTGTTTGTTGTCACCTGTCATTCTACGTATCAAAGTTGAACAGAAGTCCTACCATGTTCCACAGACAGCCTCTCTCCTCCCCCTATCCACAGACAGTCTCTCTCCTCCCCCTATCCACAGACAGCCTCTCTCCTCCCCATGTTCCACAGACAGCCTCTCTCCTCCCCCTATCCACAGACAGCCTCTCTCCTCCCCCTATCCACAGACAGCCTCTCTCATCCCCCTATCCACAGACAGCCTCTCTCCTCCCCCTATCCACAGACAGCCTCTCTCCTCCTCCTATCCACAGACAGCCTCTCTCCTCCCCCTATCCACAGACAGCCTCTCTCCTCCCCCTATCCACAGACAGCCTCTCTCCTCCCCCTATCCACAGACAGCCTCTCTCCTCCCCCTATCCCCAAACAGTCTCTCTCCTCCCCCTATCCATAGTCTCTCTCATCCCCCTATCCACAGACAATCTCTCCCCTCCCCCTATCCACAGACAGTCTCTCTCCTCCCCCTATCCATAGTCTCTCTCCTCCCCCTATCCACAGACAATCTCTCCCCTCCCCCTATCCATAGACAGTCTCTCTCCTCCCCCTATCCACAGACGGTCTCTCTCCTCCCCCTATCCACAGACAGTCTCTCTCCTCCCCCTATCCACAGACATTCTCTTTCCAACCCCTATCCACAGACAGTCTCTCTCCTCCCCCTATCCACAGACAGTCTCTCTCCTCCCCCTATCCACAGGCAGTTTCTCTCATCCCCCTATCCCCAAACAGTCTCTCGCCTCCCCCTATCCACAGACAGTCTCTCTCCTCCCCCTATCCACAGACAGTCTCTCTCATCCCCCTATCCACAGACAGTCTCTCTCCTCCCCCTATCCACAGACAGTCTCTTTCCTCCCTCTATCCACAGACAGTCTCTCTCCTCCCCCTATCCACAGACAGTCTCTTTCCTCCCCCTATCCATAGTCTCTTCCCCCCTATCCACAGACAGTCTCTCTCCTCCCCCTATCCACAGACAGTCTCTTTCCTCCCTCTATCCACAGATAGTCTCTCTCCTCCCCCTATCCACAGACAGTCTCTTTCCTCCCCCTATCCATAGTCTCTCCCCCCCCTATCCACAGACAGTTTCTCTCCTCCCCCTATCCATAGTCCCCCCCCCTATCCACAGACAGTTTCTCTCCTCCCACTATCCATAGTCTCTCCCCCCCCTATCCACAGACAGTTTCTCTCCTCCCCCTATCCATAGTCTCCCCCCCCCGTCCACAGACAGTCTCTTTCCTCCTTATCCATAGTCTCCCCCCCCCTGTCCACAGACAGTCTCTTTCCTCCCTATCCATAGTCTCCCCCCCCTGTCCACAGACAGTCTCTTTCCTCCCTATCCATAGTCTCCCCCCCCCTGTCCACAGACAGTCTCTTTCCTCCCTATCCATAGTCTCCCCCCCCCCTGTCCACAGACAGTCTCTTTCCTCCCTATCCATAGTCTCCCCCCCTGTCCACAGACAGTCTCTTTCCTCCCTATCCATAGTCCCCCCCCCTGTCGACAGACAGTCTCTCTCCTCCCCCTAACTAGTCTTAGAGTAGACACAACAGCAGAACACTGCCGGGTTAAACAGATACAGCCAGATGTACACCCTATCCCCCGAGGATAGAACTTAAATGTATTGTATCCCCCGAGGATAAAACTTAAATGTATTGTATCCCCCGAGGATAGAACTTAAATGTATTGTATCCCCCGAGGATAAAACTTAAATGTATTGTATCCCCCGAGGATAGAACTTAAATGTATTGTATCCCCCGAGGATAAAACTTAAATGTATTGTATCCCCCGAGGATAAAACTTAAATGTATTGTATCCCCCGAGGATAGAACTTAAATGTATTGTATCCCCCGAGGATAAAACTTAAATGTATTGTATCCCCCGAGGATAAAACTTAAATGTATTGTATCCCCCGAGGATAGAACTTAAATGTATTGTATCCCCCGAGGATAAAACTTAAATGTATTGTATCCCCCGAGGATAAAACTTAAATGTATTGTATCCCCCGAGGATAAAACTTAAATGTATTGTATCCCCCGAGGATAAAACTTAAATGTATTGTATCCCCCGAGGATAAAACTTAAATGTATTGTATCCCCCGAGGATAAAACTTAAATGTATTGTATCCCCCGAGGATAAAACTTAAATGTATTGTATCCCCCGAGGATAAAACTTAAATGTATTGTATCCCCCGAGGATAGAACTTAAATGTATTGTATCCCCCGAGGATAGAACTTAAATGTATTGTATCCCCCGAGGATAAAACTTAAATGTATTGTATCCCCCGAGGATAAAAGACAGACAGTATTCAAAAGTATAAATTAAAACCTGTCGTTTCCAAAGTGATCATCCCAGACCTAGAGAGATAGTGTGACAGTACTATATACCATAACACTGGTTCATATACAAAGTTTAAATAGAAATAATCATATACATTGCTGTCTGCTGTTAGATCACCGTTGTCAGTGTACATTAGACTTATTACCTTACCTCTCCAGAATCAGAGAAGCAATAGGCATGTCGGTAAAGGATAATAATAGCACCACCTAGTGGAGGAACTCGGGGAGAACATACTGCTGTACAAATGGAACTATTTACCTGGACGACAGAATCTGTTCATACATTAGAACCAATCTGTCGTTACCGAGAACTATTTCCTCTCAGATCCGGACAACAATAGGTGAGACAACAATTACGATGTCTCATCTTCAGGGGGAGTTTGTCTGTGGTGGCAGCCTCAAAACGTCACAGCAAATGAGTAATTTGAACTAGCTGTCCCTAATCTCTAATCTCTAAACCATAAACCTCTTACCCTCTAACCCTAACCATTACCCTGCAACCAGGAGCCAGAGAACCCTAACCGTTACCCTGGAACCAGGAACCAGGGAACCCTAACCATTACCCTACAACCAGGAACCAGGGAACCCTAACCGTTACCCAGGAAACAGGAACCAGGGAACCCTAACCGTTACCCTACAACCAGGAACCAGGGAACCCTAACCATTACCCTGGAACCAGGAACCAGGGAACCCTAACCGTTACCCTACAACCAGGAACCAGGGAACCCTAACCGTTACCCAGGAAACAGGAACCAGGGAACCCTAACCGTTACCCTACAACCAGGAACCAGGGAACCCTAACCGTTACCCTACAACCAGGAACCAGGGAACCCTAACCGTTACCCAGGAAACAGGAACCAGGGAACCCTAACCGTTACCCTACAACCAGGAACCAGGGAACCCTAACCATTACCCTGGAACCAGGAACCAGGGAACCCTAACCGTTACCCTACAACCAGGAACCAGAGAACATATTAAACATGTTCTCCAACACACTGTTGTTCTGTGGTATTAAACATGTTCTCCAACACACTGCTCTGTGGTATTAAACATGTTCTCCAACACACTGTTCTGTGGTATTAAACATGTTCTCCAACATACTGTTCTGTGGTATAAAAATGTATAGTATTCTATTATATTGTCGAGTATTCTACTATATTGTAGAGTATTCTATTCTATTGTATAGTATTCTATTCTTTAGTATTCAATTCTATTGTATAGTATTTTATTCTAATGTATAGTATTCTACTCTATAGTATTCTATTCTATTATAATGTATAGTATTCTATTCTATTGTATAGTATTCTATTCTAATGTATAGTATTCTATTCTATTTTATTGTATAGTATTCTATTCTAATGTATAGTATTATACTCTATAGTATTCTATTCTAATGTATAGTATTCCATTCTATTGTATGGTATGGTATTCTATTTTAATGTATAGTATTCTATTCTATCGTATTCTATTCTATTGAATAGTATTCTATAGTATTCTATTCTAATGTATAGTATTCTATTCTATTGTATAGTATTATATTACATTGTATAGTAATTTAATCTAATGTATAGTATTCTATTCTAATGTATAGTATCCTATTCTATTGTATAGTATTCTATTCTATCGTATAGTAATCTATTCTATAGTATTATACAGTATTCTATTCTATTGTATAGTATTCTATTGTATAGTATTCTATTGAATAGTATTCTATTCTACGGTATTCTATTCTATTGTCTAGTAATCTATTCTATAGTATAGTATTATATTGTACAATATTCTATTCTATGGTATAGTATTCTATTCTACAGTATTCTATTCTATTCTATTGTATAGTATTCTATTCTATTCTAATGTATAGTATTCTATTCTATTCATTTGTATAGTATTCTATTATATTCTAATGTATAGTATTCTATTCTATTCTAATGTATAGTATTCTATTATATTCTAATGTATAGTATTCTATTCTATTCTATTGTATAGTATTCTATTATATTCTAATGTATAGTATTCTATTCTATTCTATTGTATAGTATTCTATTATACTCTAATGTATAGTATTCTATTCTATTCTATTGTATAGTATTCTATTATATTCTAATGTATAGTATTCTATTCTATTCTAATGTATAGTATTCTATTCTATTCTAATGTATAGTATTCTATTCTATTGTATAGTATTATATTACATTGTATAGTAATTTAATCTAATGTATAGTATTCTATTCTAATGTATAGTATCCTATTCTATTGTATAGTATTCTATTCTATCGTATAGTAATCTATTCTATAGTATTATACAGTATTCTATTCTATTGTATAGTATTCTATTGTATAGTATTCTATTGAATAGTATTCTATTCTACGGTATTCTATTCTATTGTCTAGTAATCTATTCTATAGTATAGTATTATATTGTACAATATTCTATTCTATGGTATAGTATTCTATTCTACAGTATTCTATTCTATTCTATTGTATAGTATTCTATTATATTCTAATGTATAGTATTCTATTCTATTCATTTGTATAGTATTCTATTATATTCTAATGTATAGTATTCTATTCTATTCTAATGTATAGTATTCTATTATATTCTAATGTATAGTATTCTATTCTATTCTATTGTATAGTATTCTATTATGTTCTAATGTATAGTATTCTATTCTATTCTAATGTATAGTATTCTATTCTATTCTAATGTATAGTATTCTATTATATTCTAATGTATAGTATTCTATTCTATTCTAATGTATAGTATTCTATTCTATTCTATTCTAATGTATAGTATTCTATTCTATTCTAATGTATAGTATTCTATTCTATTCTAATGTATAGTATTCTATTCTATTCTAATGTATAGTATTCTATTCTACAGTATTCTGTTCTATTGTATAGTATTCTATACATCCTTATCTATCATACGGAGCAGGTCCTTTTCTATCCCAGGGAGCAGGTCCTTATCTATCCCAGGGAGCAGGTCCTTATCTATCCCAGGGAGTAGGTCCTTATCTATCCCAGAGAGTAGGTCCTAATCTATCCCAGGGAGCAGGTCCTTTCTATCCCAGGGAGCAGGTGCTTATCCATCCCAGAGAGCAGGTCCTTATCTATCCCAGGAGAGCAGGTCCTTTCTATCCCATGGAGCAGGTCCTTATCTATCCCAGGGAGCAGGTCCTTATCTATCCCAGGAGAGCAGGTCCTTATCCATCCCAGGGAGCAGGTCCTTATCTATCACAGAGAGCATGTACTAATCTATCCCAGGGAGCAGGTCCCTAACTATCCCAGAGAGCAGGTCCTTATCTATCCCAGAGAGCAGGTCATTTCTATCCCAGGGAGCAGGTCCTTATCTATCGCAAGGAGCAGGTCCTTTCTATCCCAGGAAGCAGGTCCTTATCTTTCCCAAAGATCAGGTCCTTATCCATCCCAGGTAGCAGGTCCTTATCTATCCCAGAGAGCAGGTCCTTTCTGTCCCAGAGAGCAGGTCCTTTCTATCCCAGGGAGCAGGTCCTTATCTATCCCAGAGAGCAGGTCCTTTCTGTCCCAGAGAGCAGGTCCTTTCTATCCCAGGGAGCAGGTCCTTTCTATCCCAGGGGGCAGGTCCTTATCTATCCCAAGGGGCAGGTCCTTATCTATCCCAGGGGGCAGGTACTTATCTATCCCAGGGGGCAGGTCCTTATCTATCCCAGGGGGCAGGTCCTTATCTATCCCAGAGAGCAGGTCCTTTCTATCCCAGGGAGCAGGTCTTTTCTATCCCAGGGGGCAGGTCCTTATCTATCCCAGGGGGCAGGTCCTTATCTATCCCAGAGAGCAGGTCCTTTCTATCCCAGGGGGCAGGTCCTTTCTATCCCAGCGAGCAGGTCCTTATCTATCCCAGAGAGCAGGTCCTTTCTATCCCAGAAAGCAGGTCCTTTCTACCCCGGAGAGCAGGATCCCAGGGAGCAGGTCCTTATCTATCCCAGAGAGCAGGTCCTTTCTATCCCAGGGGGCAGGTCCTTATCTATCCCAGAGAGCAGGTCCTTTCTATCCCAGAAAGCAGGTCCTTTCTACCCCGGAGAGCAGGATCCCAGGGAGCAGGTCCTTATCTATCCCAGGTAGCAGGTCCTTTCTATCACAGAGAGCAGGTCCTTATCTATCCCAGAGAGCAGGTCATTTCTACCCCAGAGAGCAGGTCCTTATCTATCCCAGAGAGCAGGTCCTTAACTATCCCAGAGAGCAGGTCCTTATCTATCCCAGAGAGCAGGTCCTTATCTATCACAGAGAGCATGTACTAATCTATCCAGGGAGCAGGTCCCTAACTATCCCAGAGAGCAGGTCCTTATCTATCCCAGAGAGCAGGTCATTTCTATCCCAGGGAGCAGGTCCTTATCTATCGCAAGGAGCAGGTCCTTTCTATCCCAGGAAGCAGGTCCTTATCTTTCCCAAAGATCAGGTCCTTATCCATCCCAGGTAGCAGGTCCTTATCTATCCCAGAGAGCAGGTCCTTTCTGTCCCAGAGAGCAGGTCCTTTCTATCCCAGGGAGCAGGTCCTTATCTATCCCAGAGAGCAGGTCCTTTCTGTCCCAGAGAGCAGGTCCTTTCTATCCCAGGGAGCAGGTCCTTTCTATCCCAGGGGGCAGGTCCTTATCTATCCCAAGGGGCAGGTCCTTATCTATCCCAGGGGGCAGGTACTTATCTATCCCAGGGGGCAGGTCCTTATCTATCCCAGGGGGCAGGTCCTTATCTATCCCAGAGAGCAGGTCCTTTCTATCCCAGGGAGCAGGTCTTTTCTATCCCAGGGGGCAGGTCCTTATCTATCCCAGGGGGCAGGTCCTTATCTATCCCAGAGAGCAGGTCCTTTCTATCCCAGGGGGCAGGTCCTTTCTATCCCAGCGAGCAGGTCCTTATCTATCCCAGAGAGCAGGTCCTTTCTATCCCAGAAAGCAGGTCCTTTCTACCCCAGAGAGCAGGATCCCAGGGAGCAGGTCCTTATCTATCCCAGAGAGCAGGTCCTTTCTATCCCAGGGGGCAGGTCCTTATCTATCCCAGAGAGCAGGTCCTTTCTATCCCAGAAAGCAGGTCCTTTCTACCCCGGAGAGCAGGATCCCAGGGAGCAGGTCCTTATCTATCCCAGGTAGCAGGTCCTTTCTATCACAGAGAGCAGGTCCTTATCTATCCCAGAGAGCAGGTCATTTCTACCCCAGAGAGCAGGTCCTTATCTATCCCAGAGAGCAGGTCCTTTCTGTCCCAGAGAACAGGTCCTTTCTATCCCAGGGAGCAGGTCCTTTCTATCCCAGGGGGCAGGTCCTTATCTATCCCAGGGGGCAGGTCCTTATCTATCCCAGGGGGCAGGTCCTTACCTATCCCAGGGGGCAGGTCCTTATCTATCCCAGAGAGCAGGTCCTTTCTATCAGAGAGAGCAGGTCCTTGTCTATCCCAGGGGGCAGGTCCTTATCTATCCCAGGGGGCAGGTCCTTATCTATCCCAGAGAGCAGGTCCTTTCTATCCCAGGGGGCAGGTCCTTATCTATCCTAGAGAGCAGGTCCTTTCTATCCAAAAAAGCAGGTCCTTTCTACCCTGGAGAGCAGGATCCCAGGGAGCAGGTCCTTATCTATCCCAGGTAGCAGGTCCTTTCTATCCCAGGGAGCAGGTCCTTATTTATCCCAGAGAGCAGGTCATTTCTATCCCAGAGAGCAGGTCCTTATCTATCCCAGAGAGCAGGTCCTTTCTATCCGAGGGAGCAGGTCCTTATCTATCCCAGAGAGCAGGTCCTTTCTATCCCAGGGGGCAGGTCCTTATCTATCCCAAGGGGCAGGTCCTTATCTATCCCAGGGGGCAGGTACTTATCTATCCCAGGGGGCAGGTCCTTATCTATCCCAGGGGGCAGGTCCTACTACAGTATGTTCTACATGTTCCCACTATAGTATGTTCCCACTACAGTATGTTCAACATGTTCCCACTACAGTATGTTCTACATGTTCCCACTACAGAATGTTCTACATGTTCCCACTATAGTATGTTCCCACTACAGTATGTTCTACATGTTCCCACTACAGTATGTTCTACATGTTCCCACTGCAGTATGTTCTACATGTTCCCACTAAGGTATGTTCTACATGTTCCCACTACAGTATGTTCAACATGTTCCCACTACAGTATGTTCAACATGTTCCCACTACAGTATGTTCCCACTACAGTATGTTCAACATGTTCCCACTACAGTATGTTCTACATGTTCCCACTACAGAAAGTTCTACACGTTCCCACTACAGTATGTTCTACATGTTCCCACTACAGTATGTTCCCACTACAGTATGTTCAACATGTTCCCACTACAGTATGTTCTACATGTTCCCACTACAGAATGTTCTACACGTTCCCACTACAGTATGTTCTACATGTTCCCACTACAGTATGTTCTACATGTTCCCACTACAGTATGTTCCCACTACAGTATGTTCTACACGTTCCCACTACAGTATGTTCTACATGTTCCCACTACAGTATGTTCTAAACGTTCCCACTACAGTATGTTCTACATGTTCCCACTACAGTATGTTCTACATGTTCCCACTACAGTATGTTCCCACTACAGTATGTTCTAAATGTTCCCACTACAGTATGTTCAACATGTTCCCAATACAGTATGTTCTACATGTTCCCACTACAGTATGTTCTAAACGTTCCCACTACAGTATGTTCTACATGTTCCCACTACAGTATGTTCTAAACGTTCCCACTACAGTATGTTCTACATGTTCCCACTACAGTATGTTCCCACTACAGTATGTTCTACACGTTCCCACTACAGTATGTTCAACATGTTCCCACTACAGTATGTTCTACACGTTCCCACTACAGTATGTTCTACACGTTCCCACTACAGTATGTTATACACATTCCCACTACAGTATGTTCAACATGTTCCCACTACAGTATGTTCTACACGTTCCCACTACAGTATGTTCTACACGTTCCCACTACAGTATGTTATACACGTTCCCACTACAGTATGTTCTACATGTTCCCACTACAGTATGTTCTACATGTTCCCACTACAGTATGTTCTACATGTTCCCACTGCAGTATGTTCTACATGTTCCCACTAAGGTATGTTCTACATGTTCCCACTACAGTATGTTCAACATGTTCCCACTACAGTATGTTCAACATGTTCCCACTACAGTATGTTATACACGTTCCCACTACAGTATGTTCTACATGTTCCCACTACAGTATGTTCTACATGTTCCCACTACAGTATGTTCTACATGTTCCCACTGCAGTATGTTCTACATATTCCCACTAAGGTATGTTCTACATGTTCCCACTACAGTATGTTCAACATGTTCCCACTACAGTATGTTCAACATGTTCCCACTACAGTATGTTCCCACTACAGTATGTTCTACATGTTCCCACTACAGAATGTTCTACACGTTCCCACTAGAGTATGTTCTACATGTTCCCACTACAGTATGTTCCCACTACAGTATGTTCTACACGTTCCCACTACAGTATGTTCAACATGTTCCCACTACAGTATGTTCTACATGTTCCCACTACAGTATGTTCCCACTACAGTATGTTCTACACGTTCCACTACAGTATGTTCTACATGTTCCCACTACAGTATGTTCTAAACGTTCCCACTACAGTATGTTCTACATGTTCCCACTACAGTATGTTCTACATGTTCCCACTACAGTATGTTCCCACTACAGTATGTTCTAAATGTTCCCACTACAGTATGTTCAACATGTTCCCACTACAGTATGTTCTACATGTTCCCACTACAGTATGTTCTACATGTTCCCACTACAGTATGTTCTACATGTTCCCACTACAGTATGTTCTAAACGTTCCCACTACAGTATGTTCTACATGTTCCCCCTACAGTATGTTCCCACTACAGTATGTTCAACATGTTCCCACTACAGTATGTCTACATGTTCCCACTACAGTATGTTCAACATGTTCCCACTACAGTATGTTCTACATGTTCCCACTACAGTATGTTCTACATGTTCCCACTACAGTATGTTCAACATGTTCCCACTACAGTATGTTCAACATGTTCCCACTACAGTATGTTCTACATGTTCCCACTACAGTATGTTCTACATGTTCCCACTACAGTATGTTCTACATGTTCCCACTACAGTATGTTCAACAAGTTCCCACTACAGTATGTTCTACATGTTCCCACTACAGTATGTTCTACATGTTCCCACTACAGTATGTTCTACATGTTCCCACTACAGAATGTTCTACACGTTCCCACTACAGTATGTTCTACATCTTCCCACTACAGTATGTTCCCACTACAGTATGTTCTACACGTTCCCACTACAGTATGTTCAACATGTTCCCACTACAGTATGTTCTACATGTTCCCACTACAGTATGTTCCCACTACAGTATGTTCTACACGTTCCCACTACAGTATGTTCTACATGTTCCCACTACAGTATGTTCTAAACGTTCCCACTACAGTATGTTCTACATGTTCCCACTACAGTATGTTCTACATGTTCCCACTACAGTATGTTCCCACTACAGTATGTTCTAAATGTTCCCACTACAGTATGTTCAACATGTTCCCACTACAGTATGTTCTACATGTTCCCACTACAGTATGTTCTACATGTTCCCACTACAGTATGTTCAACATGTTCCCACTACAGTATGTTCAACATGTTCCCACTACAGTATGTTCTACATGTTCCCACTACAGTATGTTCTACATGTTCCCACTACAGTATGTTCTACATGTTTCCCACTACAGTATGTTCAACAAGTTCCCACTACAGTATGTTCTACATGTTCCCACTACAGTATGTTCTACATGTTCCCACTACAGTATGTTCTACATGTTCCCACTACAGAATGTTCTACACGTTCCCACTACAGTATGTTCTACATGTTCCCACTACAGTATGTTCCCACTACAGTATGTTCTACACGTTCCCACTACAGTATGTTCAACATGTTCCCACTACAGTATGTTCTACATGTTCCCACTACAGTATGTTCCCACTACAGTATGTTCTACACGTTCCCACTACAGTATGTTCTACATGTTCCCACTACAGTATGTTCTAAACGTTCCCACTACAGTATGTTCTACATGTTCCCACTACAGTATGTTCTACATGTTCCCACTACAGTATGTTCCCACTACAGTATGTTCTAAATGTTCCCACTACAGTATGTTCAACATGTTCCCACTACAGTATGTTCTACATGTTCCCATTACAGTATGTTCTACATGTTCCCACTACAGTATGTTCTACATGTTCCCACTACAGTATGTTCTAAACGTTCCCACTACAGTATGTTCTACATGTTCCCACTACAGTATGTTCCCACTACAGTATGTTCTACACGTTCCCACTACAGTATATTCTAAACGTTCCCACTACAGTATGTTCTACACGTTCCCACTACAGTATGTTATACACGTTCCCACTACAGTATGTTCAACATGTTCCCACTACAGTATGTTCTACACGTTCCCACTACAGTATGTTCTACACGTTCCCACTACAGTATGTTATACACGTTCCCACTACAGTATGTTCTACATGTTCCCACTACAGTATGTTCTACATGTTCCCACTACAGTATGTTCTACATGTTCCCACTAAGGTATGTTCTACATGTTCCCACTAAGGTATGTTCTACATGTTCCCACTACAGTATGTTCAACATGTTC
Source organism: Oncorhynchus kisutch (assembly GCF_002021735.2). NCBI lineage: Eukaryota > Metazoa > Chordata > Actinopteri > Salmoniformes > Salmonidae > Oncorhynchus > Oncorhynchus kisutch. The sequence goes on along the minus strand of NC_034176.2, from coordinate 4,692,632 downwards.
CCACTACAGTATGTTCAACATGTTCCCACTACAGTATGTTCCCACTACAGTATGTTCAACATGTTCCCACTACAGTATGTTCTACATGTTCCCACTACAGAATGTTCTACACGTTCCCACTACAGTATGTTCTACATGTTCCCACTACAGTATGTTCCCACTACAGTATGTTCTACACGTTCCCACTACAGTATGTTCAACATGTTCCCACTACAGTATGTTCTACATGTTCCCACTACAGTATGTTCCCACTACAGTATGTTCTACACGTTCCCACTACAGTATGTTCTACATGTTCCCACTACAGTATGTTCTAAACGTTCCCACTACAGTATGTTCTACATGTTCCCACTACAGTATGTTCTACATGTTCCCACTACAGTATGTTCCCACTACAGTATGTTCTAAATGTTCCCACTACAGTATGTTCAACATGTTCCCACTACAGTATGTTCTACATGTTCCCACTACAGTATGTTCTACATGTTCCCACTACAGTATGTTCTACATGTTCCCACTACAGTATGTTCTAAACGTTCCCACTACAGTATGTTTCTACATGTTCCCACTACAGTATGTTCTACATGTTCCCACTACAGTATGTTCTAAACGTTCCCACTACAGTATGTTCTCATGTTCCCACTACAGTATGTTTTCACTACAGTATGTTCAACATGTTCCCACTACAGTATGTCTACATGTTCCCACTACCAGTTGTTCACATGTTTCCCACTACAGTATGTTCTACATGTTCCCACTACAGTATGTTACACTATACATGTTCCCACTAACAGTATGTTCAACAAGTTCCCACTACAGTATGTTCTACATGTTCCCACTACAGTATGTTCTACATGTTCCCACTACAGTATGTTCAAACAAGTTCCCACTACAGTATGTTCTACATGTTCCCACGACAGTATGTTCTACATGTTCCCACTACAGCTACATGTTCCCACTACAGTATGTTCTACATGTTCCCACTACAGTATGTTCTACATGTTCCCACTACAGTATGTTCCCACTACAGTATGTTCTACATGTTCCCACTACAGTATGTTCCCACTACAGTATGTTCTACACGTTCCCACTACAGTATGTTCCCACTACAGTATGTTCTACACGTTCCCACTACAGTATGTTCAACATGTTCCCACTACAGTATGTTCTACATGTTCCCACTACAGTATGTTCCCACTACAGTATGTTCTACACGTTCCCACTACAGTATGTTCTACATGTTCCCGCTACAGTATGTTTTACATGTTCCCACTACAGTATGTTCAACATGTTCCCACTACAGTATGTTCTACATGTTCCCACTACAGTATGTTCCCACTACAGTATGTTCAACATGTTCCCGCTACAGTATGTTCTACATGTTCCCACTACAGTATGTTCTACATGTTCCCACTACAGAATGTTCTACATGTTCCCACTACAGTATGTTCCCACTACAGTATGTTCAACATGTTCCCACTACAGTATGTTCTACATGTTCCCACTACAGTATGTTCTACATGTTCCCACTACAGTATGTTCCCACTACAGTATGTTCAACATGTTCCCACTACAGTATGTTCCCACTACAGTATGTTCTAAATGTTCCCACTACAGTATGTTCAACATGTTCCCACTACATTATGTTCTACATGTTCCCACTACAGTATGTTCTACATGTTCCCACTACAGTATGTTCTACATGTTCCCACTACAGTATGTTCGACATGTTCCCACTACAGTATGTTCTACATGTTCCCACTACAGTATGTTCAACATGTTCCCACTACAGTATGTTCTACATGTTCCCACTACAGTATGTTCCCACTACAGTATGTTCTACATGTTCCCACTACAGTTTGTTTCCACTACAGTATGTTCAACATGTTCCCACTACAGTATGTTCAACATGTTCCCACTACAGTATGTTCAACATGTTCCCACTACAGTATGTTCAACATGTTCCCACTACAGTATGTTCTACATGTTCCCACTACAGTATGTTCTACATGTTCCCACTACAGTATGTTCAACATGTTCCCACTACAGTATGTTCTACATGTTCCCACTACAGTATGTTCCCACTACAGTATGTTCCCACTACAGTATGTTCCCACTACAGTATGTTCTACATGTTCCCACTACAGTATGTTCCCACTACAGTATGTTCCCACTACAGTATGTTCTACATGTTCCCACTACAGTATGTTCCCACTACAGTATGTTCTACATGTTCCCACTACAGTATGTTCTACATGTTCCCACTACAGTATGTTCTACATGTTCCCACTACAGTATGTTCTACATGTTCCCACTACAGTATGTTCTACATGTTCCCACTACAGTATGTTCTACATGTTCCCACTACAGTATGTTCCCACTACAGTATGTTCTACATGTTCCCACTACAGTATGTTCCCACTACAGTATGTTCTACATGTTCCCACTACAGTATGTTCTACATGTTCCCACTACAGTATGTTCTACATGTTCCCACTACAGTATGTTCTACATGTTCCCACTACAGTATGTTACATGTTCCCACTACAGTATGTTCCCACTACAGTATGTTCTACATGTTCCCACTACAGTATGTTCCCACTACAGTATGTTCTACATGTTCCCACTACAGTATGTTCCCACTACAGTATGTTCTACATGTTCCCACTACAGTATGTTCCCACTACAGTATGTTCCCACTACAGTATGTTCTACATGTTCCCACTACAGTATGTTCTACATGTTCCCACTACAGTATGTTCTACATGTTCCCACTACAGTATGTTCTACATGTTCCCACTACAGTATGTTCCCACTACAGTATGTTCTACATGTTCCCACTACAGTATGTTCCCACTACAGTATGTTCTACATGTTCCCACTACAGTATGTTCCCACTACAGTATGGTCTACATGTTCCCACTACAGTATGTTCAACATGTTCCCACTACAGTATGTTCTACATGTTCCCACTACAGTATGTTCTACATGTTCCCACTACAGTATGTTCTACATGTTCCCACTACAGTATGTTCTACATGTTCCCACTACAGTATGTTCAACATGTTCCCACTACAGTATGTTCTACATGTTCCCACTACAGTATGTTCCCACTACAGTATGTTCTACATGTTCCCACTACAGTATGTTCCCACTACAGTATGTTCTACATGTTCCCACTACAGTATGTTCCCACTACAGTATGATCTACATGTTCCCACTACAGTATGTTCCCACTACAGTATGTTCTACATGTTCCCACTACAGTATGTTCCCACTACAGTATGTTCCCACTACAGTATGCTCCCACTACAGTATGTTCGACTATGTGAAATGTGTATTGTTTTATAGTTCTGGTATTTCACAGTCAATCTTTGACTTTAAAAAAAACATTGAAAAAAACATGAACAGTGTCCCTCGTCACCTTTTAGGCAATCTTTTATTAACTTTGTCACTTTCTCTTTTAACACAACTAACTCAGTAATAAAAAGATCCTCTATTCCATCGTAACAGTCCAAATACAAACAGAAAAACACAAGGTAGAAAAAAAAACAGAATCATTTACACAGTAAACCACAATGTCATGTAGAGTGGAGAAATGCAAAAGACAAGGCAAGCTAGACATCAGTCAATGGCCGCGTTCCAGACGGACTAAATTACAGATGCCTGCCAGATCTCACAATGCCTGGATAGACATCGGCTATGCAACGACTGAAATGTAGTCAGCCTGGAACGCACCCATCATTTTTGACTTCATAGTGTTAGCTTGGTACCCTGAAAGTGTTTTCATATAAACCTGTATAAAAAAAAAATTGTTAGGCCAATATCTGATAACTACTGAAGTATATTATGTAACTAGTACAAAATTAAATAAGCAGAAACACAATAAAATAATCGTAAATATCCATAACATGAAATAATAACTACACAGAGGATCATAAATAAAACAACATTTGGTGAAAATAATTATAACCATATGAAGAAAAAAATATATAGGAGAAAAAGGAAAGTTTGATCCAGCATTAAACAGAGATGAAACCTTTCACATCCTCAAGTCTCCAACAAATCTCCTCTATCATATACACACACACACAACTCATTCACTCAACACTGCTCCTCCACCGCACTTACTTAATTCAACCACCAGGGGGCGATACAACCACATTGTATTTCTGTACTACCAAACTCATGGGGAGGGGAGTGCAGTGTGTGTGTGTAGGTACAACCACTCTCACACAGGATGGCTTGTCTTGAGTGATTGAAGTTTACAGTCCAGTCCTCCAAGACTATATTTATTCCAGCAGTGTGGCTGGCTAGTGGTAGAGCCTTATAACACTGATTATCAAAAGTAGTGCATAGGGAATAGGGTGCCATTATCTATCTTCACAAAAATCCCCAACACACCCCTCTGCCCGTGGCCGAGGTGTCCCATTGATAAAGGATGAGGAGATAAAGGGGTTTCTTCCTGTTGTAGAGTATCACAACGCTTTATATTAAAACACAAACAAACCCCCCAAAAAATGACATCATATTATCTCTCTAATACACTTTGAACATATTTATCGGTCAAGTTGTCAAGGCTCTGGTCGACCAAACTGGGTTTACAAAAAGGAAACGCATCCTCAAGTAGACAAACAAATGCCCATAGAAACAAAACCATTAGCGTATGAAAATCCTGAAATTACACAAACAAACAAAAACTACAAATAATGTTAGCTTCATGTATATCTCTTACCAACATAGCTGTAGGTTAGGATTAACCCCATTACACAGTATACTGGTTCCCAGTAAACAAAACGCTGGTTTATTAAAGAAGAAGAGAGGAAGTTCCACCTGTTCGAACTGAGTCAGTTGGCCAACCAGCAGACAACTCCTAACTTCTGTAGAAAGGAAAATACACCTGGAAAATGTCACAGGGACAATGATTTGCATCAACTGTGTTTCACCCTGAATACATACATGGTGTGTTTCACCCTGAATACATACATGGTGTGTTTCACCCTGAATACATACATGGTGTGTTTCACCCTGAATACATACATGGTGTGTTTCACCCTGAATACATACATGGTGTGTTTCACCCTGAATACATACATGGTGTGTTTCACCCTGAATAAATACATGGTGTGTTTCACCCTGAATACATACATGGTGTGTTTCACCCTGAATACATACATGGTGTGTTTCACCCTGAATACATACATGGTGTGTTTCACCCTGAATACATACATGGTGTGTTTCACCCTGAATACATACATGGTGTGTTTCACCCTGAATAAATACATGGTGTGTTTCACCCTGAATACATACATGGTGTGTTTCACCCTGAATACATACATGGTGTGTTTCACCCTGAATACATACATGGTGTGTTTCACCCTGAATACATACATGGTGTGTTTCACCCTGAATACATACATGGTGTGTTTCACCCTGAATACATACATGGTGTGTTTCACCCTGAATACATACATGGTGTGTTTCACCCTGAATACATACATGGTGTGTTTCACCCTGAATACATACATGGTGTGTTTCACCCTGAATACATACATGGTGTGTTTCACCCTGAATACATACATGGTGTGTTTCACCCTGAATACATACATGGTGTGTTTCACCCTGAATACATACATGGTGTGTTTCACCCTGAATACATACATGGTGTGTTTCACCCTGAATACATACATGGTGTGTTTCAACAACAAAAAGAAGGGGAAAAAAATAAGGTTTTCAGCAGACGACAAAAGGACAACAACAAAAAGCATCTCCCCCCCGGGTCCCCCCCCCCCCCATCTTCTCAGTCGTGATGGTCGTAGCATCTTTAATAAAAGGCTACAAAATTCATACAAAAGAGATGGAAAAAATAAAAAGCTGTCCTTGGAAACGTAGTGTGAAGGAAGAGCCAATCAACTGGAGGGATTCTTAGCTAGAAATCCTTGACTGCGGACGGAACAGAAAAAGATCCCGCCTTGCTGAATAGTACAGTTCAGATTGTTGTTTCCCATCCAAACAGGGACACTGTTATTTGGACATCACCGCAGGGTAAGGCTTGGTTGTCAGATGGGTTTGACATGGTTCTGTTCAGAAGCTCTAGACTCTACTTAGCAGAGTGGATCTGGGGGGGGGGGGGGGGCAGGAAGAAAGAGAGAGAGAGAGAAAAGACAACATCTATTAGCAAGACATCTAACAGGTATTTATCTATGTATTGTAGCAGTAATGGCTACCTGACTGGCTGGCTAACTGACTGGCTGGCTACCTGGCTAACTGACTGGCTAACTGACTGGCTGACTGACTGACTGGCTGGCTAACTGACTGGCTGGCTGGCTGGCTAACTGACTGGCTGGCTAACTGACTGGCTGACTGACTGGCTGGCTGGCTAACTGACTGGCTGACTGGCTAACTGACTGGCTGACTGACTGACTGACTGACTGGCTGGCTAACTGACTGGCTGGCTGGCTAACTGACTGGCTGGCTAACTGACTGGCTGACTGACTGGCTGGCTGGCTAACTGACTGGCTGACTGGCTGGCTGACTGACTGGCTAACTGACTGGCTGAGTGACTGGCTGGCTGGCTGGCTAACTGACTGGCTGGCTAACTGACTGGCTGACTGGCTGGCTGACTGACTGGCTGGCTAACTGACTGGCTAACTGACTGGTTGGCTAACTGATTGGCTAACTGACTGGCTGGCTGGCTAACTGACTGGCTGACTGGCTGGCTAACTGACTGACTGGCTGGCTAACTGACTGGCTGGCTAACTGACTGGCTGGCTAACTGACTGACTGACTAACTGACTGACTGGCTGGCTAACTGACTGGCTGGCTAACTGGCTAACTGACTGGCTGGTTAACTGACTGGCTGACTGGCTGGCTAACTGACTGGCTGACTGGGTCTTAGTCAGCTCCCTGGGCTCTGAGGATAATATACAACCACACTGAACAAAAGACAATGATTCTTCTATGTACTACTGCTACAATAGCAGAAATCAATACAACACTGTCTGTTCCGTGTGTCTACTTAGAGAAGGTTAATAACCCCAACCCCTTCCCTGTCCTGGAACAGCCATAAAGCACATTGCTGGGCTAGAGGCTCTTAGCCAAACTCCAGGCTTATCAGCAGTGGGGATAGAGGCAAGTGTGTGTGTGTGTGTGTCTCTGCGTGGGCGAGCTAGAGGCACGCTGTGCTGACACGGCCAGTCTGAAGTAATGTAACAGGTTCTGTCGCAGTGGGGAAGGGAGACAAACAACACCATCCTGGCCGGATGGCTATCAGAGAAACGTGACAGCACCCGAACAGACAGGTGGATTCGCCCAGCCCATCTCACCCCACTGGAGCCAGGACCAGCCTAACCAGCCAGGACCAGCCAGGACCAGCCTAACCAGCCAGGACCAGCCTAACCAGCCTAACCAGCCAGGACCAGCCTAACCAGCCAGGACCAGCCAGGACCAGCCTAACCAGCCAGGACCAGCCTAACCAGTAATAGTGGGGTAATGAGTAGGTCTACTGAGCAATCCATGTGGTTAGCATGTCAATGTTTGTGTCATCTAGCCGTCAGACAGGTCTTCAGCACTGCACTGACTGACAGGCTGACTGACTGGCTGGGTGGCTGGCTAACTGACTGGCTGGCTAACTGACTGGCTAACTGACTGGCTGACTGACTGGCTGGCTAACTGACTGGCTAACTGACTGGCTGACTGACTGGCTGGCTGGCTAACTGACTGGCTGGCTAACTGACTGGCTGGCTGGCTAACTGGCTGGCTAACTGACTGGCTGGCTGGCTAACTGGCTGGCTAACTGACTGGCTAACTGACTGGCTGACTGACTGGCTGGATGGCTGGCTAACTGACTGGCTAACTGACTGGCTGACTGACTGGCTGGATGGCTGGCTAGCTGGCTGGCTAACTGACTGGCTAGCTGGTTAACTGACTGGCTGCTTGGCTGACTGGCTGGCTGGCTAACTGACTGACTGGCTGACTGACTGGCTGGCTGGCTAACTGACTGGGTCATAGTCAGCTCCCTGGGCTCTGAGGATAATATTCAACCACACTGATAAAAGACAATGAATCTTCCTCCATCATGTCTGAGACACATATTACACTCCCAGCACCGATGGCATGACATTACTGTGTGTATGGGGGAGAACACTGTGTGTGTCTATGGGGTAGAACACTGTGTGTGTGTGTGTGTGTGTGTGTGTGTGTGTGTGTGTGTGTGTGTGTGTGTGTGTGTGTGTGTGTGTGTGTGTGTGTGTGTGTGTGTGTGTGTGTGTGTTTGTTTGTTTATGGGAACACCGTGTGTGTGAGTTATTGACTAGTGGGCGGATGAGCATGTACCCCCCCCCCCTTTTGGTCGACGAGGGTGGGTGACAACTATGACGAATGAAGCTGACCCCCAGGGAACACACATACAAACACCACGGGGAGGGGGGGGGTACACACACCTCAGAGACTTCCATCTGTCCTTCTCCATGTGGTTCTCAGGGCCTTCACTCTCATAAGAGGCCAGATATAGAGCTGAGAGAGAGAGAGAGAGGGAGGGAGAGAGAGAGAGACAGAGAGAGAGAGAGGGGGAAAGAGGGAGAGAGAGAGAGAGAGAGAGAGAGAGAGGGGGAAAGAGAGAGAGAGAGACAAACAGAGAGAGAGAGGGAGAGAGAGAGAGAGAGAGAGAGAGAGAGAGAGAGAGAGAGGGAAAGAGAGAGAGAGAGAGACAGATATATAAAGAGTATAAGTACATTGAACCTTGTTTAAAATAGAATAACCTTTATGGGGGGGGGGTTTATGAGGGGTTGTACATACTGTCCTCGCTGAAAACTGGTGCGGTAAGCAAGTACTGGAGGATTTTACGGTCCTTCTCAAAAGGACACTCCACCTTCTTCCAAACCATGAACTCGCTGACCCGCTTCGCCATCTCCCAGAATTTCTGAAAACAATGTTAAAAAAATCAGAATAAAATGTTAAAATAACATTTGAAACACTGTGGGTGAAAAAATTATAATGTTAATATTTGTGGAAAACATTTCAGCAATGTGAAAGATATGAAGATATGAAGATTAATAAAGAAGTTCTCTAACCTTACCACAACCTTAACCTAACCTTACCACAACCTAACCCTAACCAGACCTTAACCTAACCCTAACCTTACCACAACCTAACCCTAACCTTACCACAGCCTAACCCTAACCAGACCTTAACCTAACCCTAACCTTACCACAACCTAAACCTAACCTTACCACAACCTAACCCTAACCTTACCACAACCTAAACCTAACCTAACCTTACCACAACCTAACCCTAACCTTACCACAACCTAAACCTAACCTAACCTTACCACAACCTAACCCTAACCTTACCACAACCTAACCATAACCTTACCACAACCTAAACCTAACCTAACCTTACCACAACCTAAACCTAACCTAACCTTACCACAACCTAACCCTAACCTAACCTTACCACAACCTAAACCTAACCCTAACCTTACCACAACCTAAACCTAACCTTACCACAACCTAACCCTAACCTTACCACAACCTAACCCTAACCTAACCCTACCACAACCTAACCCTAACCTAACCCTACCATAACCTTACCACAACCTAACCCTAACCTTACCACAACCTAACCCTTACCACAACCTAACCCTAACCTTACCACAACCAAACCCTAACCCTAACCTAACCACAACCTTACCTTACCACAACCTAACCCTACCACAACCTAATCCTACCACAACCTAACCCTAACCTTACCACAACCTAACCCTAACCCTACCACAACCTAACCCTAACCTTACCACAACCTAACCCTAACCTAACCCTTCCATAACCTAATCATAACCTTACCACAACCTAACCCTAATTTTACCACAACCTAACCCTTACCACAAGCTAACCCTAACCTTACCCTAACCCTAACCTAACCCTAACCTTACCACAACCTTACCTCAACCTAACCCTAACCTTACCACAACCTAACCCTAACCTAACCACAACCTAGCCCTAACCTTACCACAACCTAACCCTACCCTAACCACAACCCACCCTACCCTAACCTAAACCTAACCTTACCCTAACCTTACCACAACCTGACCCTAACCTTACCACAACCTAACCCTACCCTAACCCTAACCTAACCCTAACCTTACCACAACCTGATAATAACATTCACTGGTTGACTTATGTTGGTGAGCATATGCAGTATGAGCCCAAATTTTGGACACACCTACTCATTCAAGGGTTTTTCTTTATTTTTACAATTTTCTACGTTATAGAATAATAGTGATGACATCAAAACTATGAAATAACACAAATGGAATCATGTAGTAACTTTAAAAAAAAAAAGTTTAACAAATCAAAAAATATTTTATATTTGAGATTCTTCAAAGTAGCCATCCTTTGGCTTGACAGCTTTGCACATTCTTGGCATTCTTTTTATTGATTTATTTATTTAATTTATATTTTACCTTTATTTATCCAGGTAGGCTAGTTGAGAACACCTTTATTTAACCAGGTAGGCTAGTTGAGAACACCTTTATTTAACCAGGTAGGCAAGTTGAGAACAAGTTCTCATTTACAATTGCGACCTGGCCAAGATAAAGCAAAGCAGTTCGACAGATACAACGACACAGAGTTACACATGGAGTAAAACAGACATACAGTCAATAATACAGTATAAACAAGTCTATATACAATGTGAGCAAATGAGGTGAGAAGGGAGGTAAAGGCAAAAAAGGCCATGGTGGCAAAGTAAATACAATATAGCAAGTAAAACACTGGAATGGTAGTTTTGCAATGGAAGAATGTGCAAAGTAGAAATAAAAATAATGGGGTGCAAAGGAGCAAAATAAATAAATAAATAAAAATTAAATACAGTTGGGAAAGAGGTAGTTGTTTGGGCTAAATTATAGGTGGGCTATGTACAGGTGCAGTAACCTGTGAGCTGCTCTGACAGTTGGTGCTTAAAGGTAGTGAGGGAGATAAGTGTTTCCAGTTTCAGAGATTTTTGTAGTTCGTTCCAGTCATTGGCAGCAGAGAACTGGAAGGAGAGGCGGCCAAAGAAAGAATTGGTTTTGGGGGTGACTAGAGAGATATACCTGCTGGAGCGTGTGCTACAGGTGGGAGATGCTATGGTGACCAGCGAGCTGAGATAAGGGGGGACTTTACCTAGCAGGGTCTTGTAGATGACATGGAGCCAGTGGGTTTGGCGACGAGTATGAAGCGAGGGCCAGCCAACGAGAGCGTACAGGTCGCAATGGTGGGTAGCATATGGGGCTTTGGTGATAAAACGGATTGCACTGTGATAGACTGCATCCAATTTGTTGAGTAGGGTATTGGAGGCTATTTTGTAAATGACATCACCAAAGTCGAGGATTGGTAGGATGGTCAGTTTTACAAGGGTATGTTTGGCAGCATGTGTGAAGGATGCTTTGTTGCGAAATAGGAAGCCAATTCTAGATTTAACTTTGGATTGGAGATGTTTGATATGGGTCTGGAAGGAGAGTTTACAGTCTAACCAGACACCTAAGTATTTGTAGTTGTCCACGTATTCTAAGTCAGAGCCGTCCAGAGTAGTGATGTTGGACAGGCGGGTAGGTGCAGGTAGCGATCGGTTGAAGAGCATGCATTTAGTTGTACTTGTATTTAAGAGCAATTGGAGGCCACGGAAGGAGAGTTGTATGGCATTGAAGCTTGCCTGGAGGGTTGTTAACACAGTGTCCAAAGAAGGGCCGGAAGTATACAGAATGGTGTCGTCTGCGTAGAGGTGGATCAGGGACTCACCAGCAGCAAGAGCGACCTCATTGATGTATACAGAGAAGAGAGTCGGTCCAAGAATTGAACCCTGTGGCACCCCCATAGAGACTGCCAGAGGTCCGGACAGCAGACCCTCCGATTTGACACACTGAACTCTATCAGAGAAGTAGTTGGTGAACCAGGTGAGGCAATCATTTGAGAAACCAAGGCTGTCGAGTCTGCCGATGAGGATGTGGTGATTGACAGAGTCGAAAGCCTTGGCCAGATCAATGAATATTCTCTCAACCAGTTTCATCTGGAATGCTTGTCCAACGGTCTTGAAGAAGTTCCCACATATGCTGAGCACTTGTTAGACCTTGATAGACTCAACCAGTTTCATGATGTAATTTAATAATAATGTGTTTGAGCCTATCAGTTCTGTTGTAACAAAGTAGGTGTGGTATACAGAAGATAGTTGGTATTTTACTATTTGGTAATCCATATTATGGCAAAAACAGCTCAAATAAGCAAAGAGAAATGACAGTCCATCATTACTTTAAGACATGAAGGTCAGTAAATTCGGATCATTTCAAGAACTTGGGAAGTTTCTTCGACTGCAGTTGCAAAAACCATCAATCGCTGTGATGAAACTCGCTCTCATGAGAACCGCCACAGGAAAGGAAGACCCAGAGTTACCTCTGGTGCAGAGGATAACTTCATTAGAGTTAACTGTTCAAGTAACAGACACATCTCAACATCAACTGTTCAGAGGAGACTGTGTGAATCAGGTCTTCATGGATGAATTGCTGAAGAACCCACTACTAAAGGACATCAATAAGAAGAAGAGACTTGCTTGGGCCAAGAAACACGAGCAATGGACATTAGACCGGTGGAAATCTGTCCTTTGGCCTGAAGAGTCCAAATTTGAGATTTTTGGTTCTGGTCTGGTGAACGGATGATCTCTCCATGTGTGGTTCCCACCGTGAAGCATGGAGGAGGAGGTGTGATGGGGTTGGGTATGCTTTGCTGGTGACCCTATCCGTGATTTATTTAGAATTCAGGGCACACTTAACCAGCATGGCTACCACAGCATTCTGCAGCGATACACCATCCCATCTGGTTTGTGTTTAGTGGGACTATCATTTGTTTTTCAACAGGACAATGACCCTACACACCGCCAGGCAGCAACAGATGACCTGGCCTCCACAATCACCCAAACCAAATGAGATGGTTTGGGATGAGTTGGACCGCAGAGTGACGGAAAAGCAGCCAACAAGTGCTCAGTATATGTGGGAACTCCTTCAAGACTATTGGAAAAGCATTCCTCATGAAGCTGGTTAAGAGAATGCCAAAAGTGTGCAAAGCTGTCATCAAGGCAAAGGGTTTGAAAAATCTAAAATATTACTACATGATTCCATATGGGTTATTCCATAGTTGTAATGTCGTCACTATTATCCTACAATGTAGAAAATAGTCAAAAAAATGAAGAAAAACCCCTTGAATGAGTAGGTGTGTCCAAACATTTGACATGTATGGAGGTCTCCAATAATAAAAAGTAGCTTAAAAAGGTTCATTCCTCATTTTTTCTGATGTAGTGTAGCTGGGGTTTACCAATGGAAAGTCTCACTTCCTCATTCTCTGTCAGTTATAGGGGGGGTTACGGTTAGGGTTAGGGTTAACCTAACCTTACCACAACCTAACCCTAACCTTACCACAACCTAACCCTAACCTTACCACAACCTAACCCTAACCTTACCACAACCTTAACCTAACCCTAACCTTACCACAACCTAAACCTAACCCTAACCTAACCACAACCTAACCCTAACCTTACCACAACCTAACCATAACCTTACCACAACCTAACCCTAACCTTACCACAACCTAACCCTAACCTTACCACAACCTAACCCTAACCCTACCACAACCTAACCCTAACCTAACCACAACCTAACCCTAACCTAACCCTCGCTAAAATTGTCCTTGTCTATATAGTGCAAATATAATGTCTCAAAGCAATGGGACACGTTTGGAACTGGTGGAGCTGAGATACATTAAGGCCTTTACCTTTACCAGGTAAGTTGACTGACAACACGTTCTCATTTACGGCAACAACCTGGGGCATAGTTACAGGGGAGAGGAGGGGGGATGAACGGACCAATTGGAATCTGGGGATGATTATGTGGTATGATTAGGGCCAGATTGGTGAATTTATCCTGAACACCGGGGGTTCACACCCACTACTCTTTCGATAAGTGCCATGGGATCTTTAGTGATCTTCACAGAGAGTCAGGATACCCGTTTAATGTCCCACCTCAAAGTTAACGTGCCCATTCTGCATCCTGTTGGAACATCCCTCGTTCAGGAAGTAGATATCTTTAATCAGTAGGCTGAAGAATGGGATAACGATCTGAGAGAGAGAGAGAGAGGAGAGAGAGAGAAGAGGTCAGGATTTAATTCAGCTGCCTGGGTAACAGTACAAGGACATTTCCAGGTAACAGCTGGTTTCTTTGTTAATCACAACAACAACAACAACAACACACCCGTCAAACGAATTCCCCACTTCACCCAAGAAAGAGAAAGTCAGAAAATGCTGAGGTGGTTTTTCAGAACACAAACCGCTTAAATAACTCAGAGCCACAGAGACTTAGGTCACAGAGTGGCTTGGGTTTGGCCAAAAGGGTGGATGTTATTTTCATGAGGCACATGGAAAAAAGGCGACTGAAACACAATGGACTACGATGTGTCCTACTGAACACAGCACGGGTGAATCACTGAGGGGCACAGAGTACTGACCACAGATCAGTGTACTGACCACAGATCCGTGTACTGACCAGTGTACTGACCACAGATCAGTGTACTGACCACAGAGGAGAGAAGGATGGAGGGAGTGGGGAAGGGAGGGAAGGATGGAGGGAGGGAGTGGGGAAGGATGGAGGGAGGGAGCGGGGAAGGATGGAGGGAGGGAGCGGGGAAGGATGGAGGGAGGGGGGAAGGATGGAGGGAGCGGGGAAGGATGGAGGGAGGGAGTGGGGAAGGATGGAGGGAGGGAGGGAAGGATGGAGGGAGGGAGCGGGGAAGGGAGAGAGGGAGTGGGGAAGGATGGAGGGAGGGAGGGGGGAAGGATGGAGGGAGGGAGGGAAGGATGGAGGGAGGGAGCGGGGAAGGGAGAGAGGGAGGGGGGGAAGGGAGAGGGGGAGGGAGTGGGGAAGGATGGAGGGAGGGAGTGGGGAAGGATGGAGGGAGGGAGTGGGGAAGGATGGAGGGAGGGAGCGGGGAAGGATGGAGGGAGGGAGCGGGGGAAGGATGGAGGGAGGGAGCGGGAAGGATGGAGGGAGGGAGTGGGGAAGGATGGAGGGAGGGGAGGGAGGGAAGGATGGAGGGAGGGAGCGGGGAAGGATGGAGGGAGGGAGTGGGGAAGGATGGAGGGAGGGAGTGGGGAAGGATGGAGGGAGGGAGGGAGGGAGGGAGGGAGGGATGGAGGGAGGGAGCGGGGAAGGATGGAGGGAGGGAGTGGGGAAGGATGGAGGGAGGGAGCGGGGGAGGGGAGGGAGTGGGGAAGGGAGGGAAGGATGGAGGGAGGGAGCGGGATATCCTATATGGAAGCGATGAGAGATGGTGACAACAGACAGGTTCTCTGAAAGTGATCAACAGTTTGCCCTGAACACTGGTCCGACAGTGTAAGAAGACGAGAACATGCTTGTAGCAAACGAGGACATGCTTGTAGAATAACAAAAATGGTATGTACACTATTATTTCAGTCTCCCTGTCCTCTCAGTGACACTGTGGCCCAAAACAAACAGAACAGATCAGAGAGAGAGAGAGAGAGAGACAGAGAGAGAGAGAGAGAGAGAGAGAGAGAGAGAGAGAGCAGAATTAGGAGCAGAATTAGGCCGATACCCACTAATTATCAAAATCCAGAAAAGAGCTGTTAAATTCTACAACCACCTAAAAGGAAGCGATTCACAAACCTTCCATAACAAAGCCATCACCTACAGAGAGATGAACCTGGAGAAGAGTCCCCTAAGCAAGCTGGTCCTGGGGCTCTGTTCACAAACACACACTACAGAGCCCCAGGACAGCAGCACAATTAGACCCAACCAAATCATGAGAAAACAAAAAGATAACTACTTAACACATTGGAAAGAATTAACAAAAAAACTGAGCAAACTAGAATGCTATTTGGCCCTACACAGAGAGTACACAGCGGCAGAATACCTGACCACTGTGACTGACCCAAAATTAAGGAAAGCCTTGACTATGTACAGACTCAGTGAGCATAGCCTTGCTATTGAGAAAGGCCGCCGTAGGCAGACATGGCTCTCAAGAGAAGACAGGCTATGTGCTCACTGCCCACAAAATGAGGTGGAAACTGAGCTGCACTTCCTAACCTCCTGCCCAATGTATGATCATATTAGAGAAACATATTTCCCTCAGATTACACAGATCCACAAAGAATTCGAAAACAAATCCAATTTTGAAAAACTCCCATATCTACTGGGTGAAATTCCACAGTGTGCCATCACAGCAGCAAGATTTGTGACCTGTTGCCACGAGAAAAGGGCAACCAGTGAAGAACAAACACCATTGTAAATACAACCCATATTTATGCTTATTTATTTTATCTTGTGTCCTTTAGCCATTTGTACATTGTTAGAACACTGTATATATATAATATGACATTTGTAATGTCTTTACTGTTTTGAAACTTCTGTATGTGTAATGTTTACTGTTAATTTTTGTTGTTTTTCACTTTATATATTCACTTTGTATGTTTTCTACCTCACTTGCTTTGGCAATGTTAACACATGTTTCCCATGCCAATAAAGCCCTTGAATTGAATTGAATTGACAGAGAGACAGAGACAGAGAGAGACAGAGAGAGAGAGAGAGAGAGAGAGAGACAGAGAGACAGAGAGAGAGAGAGAGAGAGAAAGAGAGATCTGGGAACATGTTGCATAAACAAAGTTATCACTGGACTGTATGTTCCAGAAAGGTCCATACAGTGTGGGGAAATATACTTTTTTGACCCATAAACAAAAACCCTCTCTAGAAGAAGTCATAAGACCAGGGTTCTGCCTGGGAAGTTGGAACATTCCGTCTTATGACCCCTTACAGTCTGTCTGGGCAGCCAATCAGAGCCCTTCACAACAATCAACATCTACACACTACACAGCACCCCAGCACCCCCCCCTCCCCCCACTTCCCTAACAGAAACCCTCAGCTAACCCATTGTGTTGACTCTACGCTAACACTTTCGCTAACCTAATACATGTTGACAGTACATCAATAAACAACTTGTGGATGTTTACCCTTCCTTCCAGAACTTGCTACACACTAGGCTAAACCGCTAGACTGACGCCGGGTTGGAACAGGCGGGTTCACACGCGCTCAGGTCAGTGTGGGATAGAGAGAGAAAGACGCAATCAGAGGCCGAGAGAGAGACAAAGAGAGACAGAGAAATGTGAGAGAGAGTGAGAGTGAGAGACAAAGAGAGACAGAGAGAAATGCGAGTGAGAAAGACAGAATGTGAGAGAGAGAGAGAGAGAGACAGAGAGAAATGCGAGAGAGAGAGAGACAGACAGAAATGCAAGAGAGAGAGAGAGAGAGAAAGGAGAAAGTGAACTGCAGGAAGCAGCCCACCCCCCCTTTAACTGAAAAGGAGTAAATGAGTTCTCTTTGACGTCCATACCCTCAGCTGACTTATTTATGTCTTGATTTCTCTGCTTCAGAGGCTTCGTTATGTAATGATGTCCTAACCGAACAAAGTTTAGTGTAAATAAGATGAGAGCACTGAGCAGAGAAGATGAACGATCCATCAGACCAACAGGGAAGGCTGCTTTCCAGACATGCCTGATCAGAATGGGTTCGAACCACTTGTTTTATGGTTAAATGAAAGTGAAGAACACGTGATGGTAAAGAACACGTGATGGTAAAGAACACGTGATGGTAAAGAACACGTGATGGTAAAGAACACGTGATAGTAAAGAACACGTGATGGTAAAGAACACGTGAGAGTGAAGAACACGTGATGGTAAAGAACACGTGATGGTGAAGAACACGTGAGAGTGAAGAACACGTGATGGTAAAGAACACGTGATAGTAAAGAACACGTGATAGTGAAGAACACGTGATAGTGAAGAACACGTGATAGTGAAGAACACGTGATAGTAAAGAACACGTGATAGTGAAGAACACGTGATAGTGAAGAACACGTGATAGTGAAGAACACGTGATGGTAAAGAACACGTGATAGTGAAGAACACGTGATAGTGAAGAACACGTGATGGTAAAGAACACGTGATGGTAAAGAACACGTGATGGTAGAGAACACGTGATGGTAAAGAACACGTGATGGTAAAGAACACGTGATGGTAGAGAACACGTGATGGTAGAGAACACGTGATGGTAAAGAACACGTGATGGTAAAGAACACGTGATGGTAGAGAACACGTGATGGTAAAGAACACGTGATGGTAGAGAACACGTGATACCACCATCTCCACAATGAGTTGCTGCTTATCAATCGTGAGAAGAGCTGGAACATTGTTAGTTTTCTTGGCTAACAATGCTGACAAAACCCGGCCGCGTTGCAAAATAAATCGGACACATACACCGTTCGTCAACGAGCGTCTGAGTAGCCGGGTGCTAAAATAGAACTTGGTTCAATTTGTGACGCTTGGCAAACTGCATGTTCCCGCCTATCCCATCTACTCATTGGTTTTAAACGAGCCTTTATCCACGTGACGGATTGAAAGATGAACGAGGTCCACACTCCAGGCCAGTTGGTGGCAGTAATGCACCTAAAAGTTGGTTGTCAAGCGTCATATAAATCCACAGAAGAAGAAGAAGATGTAGCAGAATGAGGAGATATTCAATCAAAGTAACTCGGTTTCCCCCTTTTTATCTGTGGATTAAAGTAGAGAACATATCCATTTTGTATGACTCCGAGCTAGCTAAAGGTTTCATACCATTTGTATGACTCCGAGCTAGCTAAAGGTTCATACCATTTTGTATGACTCCGAGCTAGCTAAAGGTTCATACCATGTGTATGACTCTGGTGCTAGCTAAAGGTTCATACCATTGTGTATGACCTCCGAGCTAGCTAAAGGTTCATACCATTGTGTGTATGGACTCCGGGCTAGCTAAAGGTTCATACCATTGTGTATGACTCCGGGCTAGCTAAAGGTTCATACCATTGTGTATGACTCCGGGCTAGCTAAAGGTTCATACCATTGTGTATGACTCCGGGCTAGCTAAAGGTTCATACCATTGTGTATGACTCCGGGCTAGCTAAAGGTTCATACCATTGTGTATGACTCCGGGCTAGCTAAAGGTTCATACCATTGTGTATGACTCCGGGCTAGCTAAAGGTTCATACCATTTTGTATGACTCCGAGCTAGCTAAAGGTTCATACCATTGTGTATGACTCCGGGCTAGCTAAAGGTTCATACCATTGTGTATGACTCCGAGCTAGCTAAAGGTTCATACCATTGTGTATGACTCCGAGCTAGCTAAAGGTTCATACCATTGTGTATGACTCCGAGCTAGCTAAAGGTTCATACCATTGTGTATGACTCCGGGCTAGCTAAAGGTTCATACCATTGTGTATGACTCCGGGCTAGCTAAAGGTTCATACCATTGTGTATGACTCCGGGCTAGCTAAAGGTTCATACCATTGTGTATGACTCCGAGCTAGCTAAAGGTTCATACCATTGTGTATGACTCCGAGCTAGCTAAAGGTTCATACCATTGTGTATGACTCCGAGCTAGCTAAAGGTTCATACCATTGTGTATGACTCCGGGCTAGCTAAAGGTTCATACCATGTGTATGACTCCGGGCTAGCTAAAGGTTCATACCATTGTGTATGACTCCGGGCTAGCTAAAGGTTCATACCATTGTGTATGACTCCGAGCTAGCTAAAGGTTCATACCATTGTGTATGACTCCGGGCTAGCTAAAGGTTCATACCATTGTGTATGACTCCGGGCTAGCTAAAGGTTCATACCATTGTGTATGACTCCGGGCTAGCTAAAGGTTCATACCATTGTGTATGACTCCGGGCTAGCTAAGGTTCATACCATTGTGTATGACTCCGGGCTAGCTAAAGGTTCATACCATTGTGTATGACTCCGGGCTAGCTAAAGGTTCATACCATTGTGTATGACTCCGGGCTAGCTAAAGGTTCATACCATTGTGTATGACTCCGGGCTAGCTAAAGGTTCATACCATTGTGTATGACTCCGGGCTAGCTAAAGGTTCATACCATTGTGTATGACTCCGGGCTAGCTAAAGGTTCATACCATTGTGTATGACTCCGGGCTAGTTAAAGGTTCATACCATTGTGTATGACTCCGGGCTAGCTAAAGGTTCATGAATGTTTGAATGTTTGATTGTTTCGACTGGTGGGGATAGATAAAGCCAACATGGCACACAGACACACATGCAAAGCCGGTTTGGTCAGTCTGTAAGTGGGTTACTGGGTTATATAAACGGGCTCTGGGTTACTGGGTTATATAAATGGGCTCTGGGTTATATAAACGGCTCTGGGTTAGGGTTATATAAACGGGCTCTGGGTTAGAGTTATATAAACGGGCTCTGGGTTATATAAACGGGCTCTGGGTTACTGGGTTATATAAACGGGCTCTGGGTTGGTTATATAAACGGGCTCTGGGTTAGGGTTATATAAACGGGCTCTGGGTTAGGGTTATATAAACGGGCTCTGGGTTAGGGTTATATAAACGGGCTCTGGGTTAGGGTTATATAAATGGGCTCTGGGTTACATAGACGGGCTCTGGGTTAGGGTTATATAAACGGGCTCTGGGTTACATAGACGGGCTCTGGGTTAGGGTTATATAAACGGGCTCTGGGTTACATAGACGGGCTCTGGGTTATATAAACGGGCTCTGGGTTACATAGACGGGCTCTGGGTTGGTTAATTAAACGGGCTCTGGGTTACATAGACGGGCTCTGGGTTAGGGTTATATAAACGGGCTCTGGGTTACATAGACGGGCTCTGGGTTATATAAACGGGCTCTGGGTTAGGGTTATATAAACGGGCTCTGGGTTAGGGTTATATAAACGGGCTCTGGGTTAGGTTATATAACCCAGAGCCCGTCTATGTAACCCAGAGCCCGTTTATATAACCCTAACCCAGAGCCCGTCTATGTAACCCAGAGCCCGTTTATATAACCCTAACCCAGAGCCCGTCTATGTAACCCAGAGCCCGTTTATATAACCCAGAGCCCGTCTATGTAACCCAGAGCCCGTTTATATAACCCTAACCCAGAGCCCGTCTATGTAACCAGAGCCCGTTTTATTAACCCTAACCCAGAGCCCGTCTATGTAACCCAGAGCCCATTTATATAACCCTAACCCAGAGCCCGTTTATATAACCTAACCCAGAGCCCGTTTATATAACCCTAACCCAGAGCCCGTTTATATAACCCTAACCCAGAGCCCGTTTATATAACCCTAACCCAGAGCCCGTTTATATAACCCAGTAACCCAGAGCCCGTTTATATAACCCAGAGCCCGTTTATATAACTCTAACCCAGAGCCCGTTTATATAACCCTAACCCAGAGCCGTTTATATAACCCAGAGCCCATTTATATAACCCAGTAACCCAGAGCCCGTTTATATAACCCAGTAACCCACTTACAGACTGACCAAACCGGCTTTGCATGTGTGTCTGTGTGCCATGTTGGCTTTATCTATCCCCACCAGTCGAAACAATCAAACATTCAAACATTCATGAACCTTTAGCTAGCCCGGAGTCATACACAATGGTATGAACCTTTAACTAGCCCGGAGTCATACACAATGGTATGAACCTTTAGCTAGCCCGGAGTCATACACAATGGTATGAACCTTTAGCTAGCCCGGAGTCATACACAATGGTATGAACCTTTAGCTAGCCCGGAGTCATACACAATGGTATGAACCTTTAGCTAGCCCGGAGTCATACACAATGGTATGAACCTTTAGCTAGCCCGGAGTCATACACAATGGTATGAACCTTTAGCTAGCCGGAGTCATACACAATGGTATGAACCTTTAGCTAGCCCGGAGTCATACACAATGGTATGAACCTTTAGCTAGCCCGGAGTCATACACAATGGTATGAACCTTTAGCTAGCCCGGAGTCATACACAATGGTATGAACCTTTAGCTAGCCCGGAGTCATACACAATGGTATGAACCTTTAGCTAGCTCGGAGTCATACACAATGGTATGAACCTTTAGCTAGCCCGGAGTCATACACAATGGTATGAACCTTTAGCTAGCCCGGAGTCATACACAATGGTATGAACCTTTAGCTAGCCCGGAGTCATACACAATGGTATGAACCTTTAGCTAGCTCGGAGTCATACACAATGGTATGAACCTTTAGCTAGCTCGGAGTCATACACAATGGTATGAACCTTTAGCTAGCTCGGAGTCATACACAATGGTATGAACCTTTAGCTAGCCCGGAGTCATACACAATGGTATGAACCTTTAGCTAGCCCGGAGTCATACACAATGGTATGAACCTTTAGCTAGCCCGGAGTCATACACAATGGTATGAACCTTTAGCTAGCTCGGAGTCATACACAATGGTATGAACCTTTAGCTAGCTCGGAGTCATACCAATGGTATGAACCTTTAGCTAGCTCGGAGTCATACACAATGGTATGAACCTTTAGCTAGCCCGGAGTCATACACAATGGTATGAACCTTTAGCTAGCTCGGAGTCATACAAATGGTATGAACCTTTAGCTAGCCCGGAGTCATACACAATGGTATGAACCTTTAGCTAGCCCGGAGTCATACACAATGGTATGAACTTTAGCTAGCCCGGAGTCATACACAATGGTATGAACCTTTAGCTAGCCCGAGTCATACACAATGGTATGAACCTTTAGCTAGCCCGGAGTCATACACAATGGTATGAACCTTTAGCTAGCCCGGAGTCATACACAATGGTATGAACCTTTAGCTAGCCCGGAGTCATACACAATGGTATGAACCTTTAGCTAGCCCGGAGTCATACACAATGGTATGAACCTTTAGCTAGCTCGGAGTCATACACAATGGTATGAACCTTTAGCTAGCCCAGAGTCATACACAATGGTATGAACCTTAGCTAGCTCGGAGTCATACAAAATGGTATGAACCTTTAGCTAGCTCGGAGTCATACAAAATGGTATGAACCTTTAGCTAGCTCGGAGTCATACAAAATGGTATGTTCTCTACTTA
>NC_034176.2:4650423-4669561 GCF_002021735.2 Oncorhynchus kisutch | reverse complement strand
TGTCCCTTTAATCTGCTACTTTTACATCTCCTGACTTGAAGGTCCATACCTGGCTCCTCCACGGACCCCCAGGGAGCTCGTCTGATCTGAACCCCAGGTAGAGCTCGCCGTCTGGGGCTACCCATCCCATTTCAACACTTCTGAAGGTAGAGTATCCCTGTGGCAATACCACTTCAAACACCACGAGGCTTACAGTGGAACATGGGAAGGTTCGCTAGGCAACTAGCTGGCGTTTGAAGCTGCTAGGCAACTAGCTGGCGTTTGAAGCTGCTAGGCAACTAGCTGGCGTTTGAAGCTGCTAGGCAACTAGCTGGCTTTTGAAGCCGCTAGGCAACTAGCTGGCGTTTGAAGCCGCTAGGCAACTAGCTGGCTTTTGATGCTGCTAGGCAACTAGCTGGCGTTTGAAGCTGCTAGGCAACTAGCTGGCGTTTGAAGCCGCTAGGCAACTAGCTGGCATTTGAAGCTGCTAGGCAACTAGCTGGCCGTTGAAAATGCTAGGCAACTAGCTGGCATTTGAAGCTACTAGGCAACTAGCTGGCCTTTGAAGCTGCTAGGCAACTAGCTGGCATTTGAAGCTGCTAGGCAACTAGCTGGTGTTTGAAGCTGCTAGGCAACTAGCTGGCGTTTGAAGCTGCTAGGCAACTAGCTGGCGTTTGAAGCTGCTAGGCAACTAGCTGACTTTGAAGCTGCTAGGCAACTAGATTTTATGACCCTCAGTGCAGCAGGTGAACAATTACCTCCAAGATGTCAAACTTGTCTGTCTTGACTTTGCTCCAGGTCTTCTTCAGTCGAGACACAGGACTCATGTTCATCCCAGCTGCAGAGAGCAAGACAAGAGAGAAGGGTGAGAAATGAGCTGCACACACATCTTTAATTCCATTGACACAGACCTCCCTCCTTGTACTCATTGTTGAGCTGGAGTCTCTCCCTCCCTCCCTCCCTCCCTCCCTCCCTCCCTCCCTCCCTCCCTCCCTCCCTCCCTCCCTCCCTCCCTCCCTCCCTCCCTCCTCCTCTCCCTATCCCCTCCCCCTCCCTGCCTCCCTCCATCCCCCTCCCTCCCTCTCCCTCCATCCCCCTCCCTCCATCTCCCTCCATCCCCCTCCCTCCCTCTCTCTCTCTCTCTAACCTCTCTCTCTCCCCACATCTAACCTCTCTCTCTCTCCCCACCTCTAACCTCGCTCTCTCTCTCAATTCAATTAAATTCAAGGGCTTTATTGTCATGGGAAACATGTGTTAACATTGCCAAAGCAAGTGAGGTAGATAATATATAAAGTGAATATATAAAGTGAAATAAACAATAAAAATGAACAGTAAATATTACACATACTGAAGTTTCAAAACAGTAAAGACATTACAAATGTCATATTATATATATATATACAGGGTTGTAACAATGTACAAATGGTTAAAGGACACAAGAAAAAATAAATAAGCATAAATATGGGTTGTATTTACAATGGTGTGTGTTCTTCACTGGTTGCCCTTTTCTCGTGGCAACAGGTCACAAATCTTGCTGCTGTGATGGCACACTGTGGAATTTCACCCAGTAGATATGGGAGTTTTTCAAAATTGGATTTGTTTTCGAATTCTTTGTGGATCTGTGTAATCTGAGGGAAATATGTCTCTCTAATATGGTCATACATTGGGCAGGAGGTTAGGAAGTGCAGCTCAGTTTCCACCTCATTTTGTGGGCAGTGAGCACATAGCCTTTCTTCTCTTGAGAGCCATGTCTGCCTACGGCGGCCTTTCTCAATAGCAAGGCTATGCTCACTGAGTCTGTACATAGTCAAAGCTTTCCTTAATTTTGGGTCAGTCACAGTGGTCAGGTATTCTGCCGCTGTGTAATCTCTGTGTAAGGGCCAAATAGCATTCTAGTTTGCTCTGTTTTTTGTTAATTCTTTCCAATGTGTCAAGTAATTATCTTTTTGTTTTCTCATGATTTGGTTTGGTTTAACCTCTCTCTCTCTCCACCTCTAACCTCTCTCTCTCTCTCCACCTCTAACCTCTCCCTCTCTCTCCACCTCTAACCTCTCTCTCTCTCTCTCCACCTCTAACCTCTCCCTCTCTCCACCTCCACCTCTAACCTCTCCCTCTCTCCACCTCCACCTCTAACCTCTCCCTCTCTCTCCACCTCTAACCTTTCTCTCTCTATCTCCACCTCTAACCTTTCTCTCCACCTCTAACCTCTCTCTCCACCTCTAACCTCTCTATCTCTCTCTCCACCTCTAACCTCTCTCTCCACCTCTAACCTCTCTCTCTCTCCACCTCTAACCTCTCTCTCTCTCCACCTCTAACCTTTCTCTCTCTATCTCCACCTCTAACCTCTCCCTCTCTCTCCACCTCTAACCTCTCCCTCTCTCTCCACCTCTATTCTCTCTCTCCACCTCCACCTCTAACCTTTCTCTCCAACTCTTTCTCTCTCTCTCTCCCTCCACCTCTAACCCCTCTCTCTCTCCACCTCTAACCTCTCTCTCTCTCCACCTCTAACCTTTCTCTCTCTCTCTCCCTCTCCACCTCTAACCCCTCTCTCTCTCCACCTCTAACCCCTCTCTCTCTCCACCTCTAACCTTTCTCTCTCTATCTCCACCTCTAACCTTTCTCTCCACCTCTAACCTCTCTCTCCACCTCTAACCTCTCTATCTCTCTCTCCACCTCTAACCTCTCTCGCTCTCCACCTCTAACCTCTCTCGCTCTCCACCTCTAACCTCTCTCGCTCTCCACCTCTAACCTCTCTCGCTCTCCACCTCTAACCTCTCTCGCTCTCCACCTCTAACCTCTCTTGCTCTCCACCTCTAACCTCTCTCGCTCCCCACCTCTAACCTCTCTCTCTTGCTCTCCACCTCTAACCTCTCTCTCTCGCTCTCCACATCTGACCTCTCTCTCTCTCCATCTCTAACCTCTCTCTCTGGTAATCACTCTGCTTCCCATATGGTAATCACTCTGCTTCCCATATGGTAAATCAGGTGTGTGTGAGTGCATCTGTATTCAGGAGGACATATTTTTTTGTGCTTATTTTCCCAGGGTCCTGTTTGTCTTTCCTTTTTATAACCCTCTGACCCTGTAATATCTCCCTATGGGTCCCTGGAGACTGAGGGGCTCTGCTTGTGGCTTCATCTCCGGGGAGAGAGGGGCTTGGGACAGCTGGTACTCCTAGGGCCTCCACCCTCCCTCCACCCAGCCGTTCCTCCCTCCCACCATCCCCTTTTGCCTTCCCTCTCCTGCCAATACCCTCTCTCCCTCCCTCCTTCCCTCGCCTGCCAATAACCCTCTCCATCCATCCTTCCCTCTCTGGTCAGTGCTGACCATCTGTCTATATGGGTGTTTGTGTAGGACTTCTCAGCTGCCCCTCCTCTCATCATCCACTCCCTCCTCCCGAACCTCAAGGCCTGACCAGCTGCCCTCTTCCCTGGCCACTCAGGACGCCCCCCTGTACCCGGTCGGCTGGCTCTGGCCGCCAAAAGCCTGGGGCAAGGACCCCAAACTAACCCAGACTTTTGTGCCTGGACCCTGGGGAAGGTCACAAGCTGGAGTCGAAGATAGATCGGGACGCATTAGAGCCAATCTGCTCAAGATTATCAATTGAAGCCTGAAGTTACACTTTCTGTTCAGGTCAAGGACAATTTCTATGGCCGAATTGGGGGGGAAGTATTCCTATAAAAGTCAATAAGCAATATTTGAAAGACTATTTACAGTGAATAAATAAAACACTGTGATTTTCATTTTGGGTGAAGGCTGTTATAGGGTTTAGGAAGGTACAAAGTCTCGCTGAAATACAGATTGCATTTACTAATCGGATTTCCTGACTGTCGACAAAAAGCCTTTTGTGTTTAGAGCAAGTGAGCCGGTGAGTGAGTTGTCACAAGGTCGGGGTGCAAAAGCACGACAACAACAACAACAACACTCACAGATAATGGCCATGAGGGAGTTGAAGTTGCCGATGTTGAAGCATTCCCGTGCCACGTCGATGAAGAACTCCATGACTCGCGCTCGCTGCTTCTTCTTTACGGGCTGTCAACAACATCAACAACATCAACAAGACAACAGCAAAAAACAAGTCAACAACAGCAAAAGATCTACCCAACCACTCAGATCTACCGAAGCCCCTCACCACTCAGATCTACCGAAACCCCTCACCACTCAGATCTACCGAAACCCCTCACCACTCAGATCTACCGAAACCCCTCACCACTCAGATCTACCGAAACCCCTCACCACTCAGATCTACCGAAACCCCTCACCACTCAGATCTACCGAAACCCCTCACCACTCAGATCTACCGAAACCCCTCACCACTCAGATCTACCCAAACCCCTCACCACTCAGATCTACCCAACCCCTCACCACTCAGATCTACCCAACCCCTCACCACTCAGATCTACCCAACCCCTCACCACTCAGATCTACCCAACCCCTCAGATCTACCCAACCCCTCAGATCTACCCAACCCCTCACCACTCAGATCTACCCAACCCCTCACCACTCAGATCTACCCAACCCCTCACCACTCAGATCTACCCAACCCCTCACCACTCAGATCTACCCAACCCCTCACCACTCAGATCTACCCAACCCCTCACCACTCAGATCTACCCAACCCCTCACCACTCAGATCTACCCAACCCCTCACCACTCAGATCTACCCAACCCCTCACCACTCAGATCTACCCAACCCCTCAGATCTACCCAACCGCTCAGATCTACCCAACCCCTCACCACTGAGATCTACCCAACCACTCACCACTCAGATCTACCCAACCACTCAGATCTACCCAACCCCTCAGATCTACCCAACCCCTCACCACTGAGATCTACCCAACCCCTCACCACTCAGATCTACCCAACCACTCACATCTACCGAAACCCCTCACCACTCAGATCTACCCAACCCCTCACCACTCAGATCTACCCAACCCCTCACCACTCAGATCTACCCAAACACTCAGATCTACCCAACCCCTCAGATCTACCCAACCCCTCACCACTCAGATCTACCCAACCCCTCACCACTCAGATCTACCCAACCCCTCACCACTCAGATCTACCCAACCCCTCACCACTCAGATCTACCCAACCCCTCACCACTCAGATCTACCCAACCCCTCACCACTCAGATCTACCCAACCCCTCACCACTCAGATCTACCCAACCCCTCACCACTCAGATCTACCCAACCCCTCACCACTCAGATCTACCCAACCCCTCACCACTCAGATCTACCCAACCACTCACCACTTAGATCTACCCAACCACTCAGATCTACCCAACCCCTCAGATCTACCCAACCCCTCACCACTGAGATCTACCCAACCCCTCACCACTCAGATCTACCCAACCACTCAGATCTACCGAAACCCCTCACCACTCAGATCTACCCAACCCCTCACCACTCAGATCTACCCAACCCCTCACCACTCAGATCTACCCAACCCCTCACCACTCAGATCTACCCAACCCCTCACCACTCAGATCTACCCAACCCCTCACCACTCAGATCTACCCAACCCCTCAGATCTACCCAACCCCTCACCACTGAGATCTACCCAACCACTCAGATCTACCCAACCACTCAGATCTACCCAACCCCTCACCACTCAGATCTACCCAACCCCTCAGATCTACCCAACCCCTCACCACTGAGATCTACCCAACCCCTCAGATCTACCCAACCACTCAGATCTACCCAACCCCTCACCACTCAGATCTACCCAACCCCTCACCACTCAGATCTACCCAACCCCTCACCACTCAGATCTACCCAACCCCTCACCACTCAGATCTACCCAACCCCTCACCACTCAGATCTACCCAACCCCTCACCACTCAGATATACCCAACCCCTCACCACTCAGATCTACCCAACCCCTCACCACTCAGATCTACCCAACCCCTCACCACTCAGATCTACCCAACCCCTCACCACTCAGATCTACCCAACCCCTCACCACTCAGATATACCCAACCCCTCACCACTCAGATCTACCCAACCTCTCACCACTCAGATCTACCCAACCCCTCACCACTCCGATCTACCCAACCCCTCACCACTCCGATCTACCCAACCCCTCAGATCTACCCAACCCCTCAGATCTACCCAACCCCTCAGATCTACCCAACCACTCAGATCTACCCAACCACTCAGATCTACCCAACCACTCCGATCTACCCAACCACTCCGATCTACCCAACCACTCCGATCTACCCAACCACTCCGATCTACCCAACCACTCCGATCTACCCAACCACTCCGATCTACCCAACCACTCAGATATACCCAACCACTCAGATCTACCCAACCACTCCGATCTACCCAACCACTCAGATATACCCAACCACTCAGATCTACCCAACCACTCCGATCTACCCAACCACTCCGATCTACCCAACCACTCAGATATACCCAACCACTCCGATCTACCCAACCACTCCGATCTACCCAACCACTCAGATCTACCCAACCACTCAGATCTACCCAACCACTCAGATCTACCCAACCACTCACCATGCAGATCTCTGTGGCCACCAGGAAGCTGAGTCTGTTGAACCACTGTACATATGCCTCCAGGCTACTAGCCTTCTTCTGGTCGCTGAAACAGCTCTGTAGCAAAAAAAGACATACCATTTAATTAGCATAGTATAGATACCATTTAATTAGCACCAGTAGCATAGCATTTAATTAGCACAAGTAGCAAAACATTTAATTAGCATAGTATAGATACCATTTAATTAGCACCAGTAGCATAGCATTTCATTAGCACCAGTAGCAAAGCATTTAATTAGCATAGTATAGATACCATTTAATTAGCACCAGTAGCATAGCATTTCATTAGCACCAGTAGCATAGCATTTCATTAGCACCAGTAGCAAAGCATTTAATTAGCACCAGTAGCATAGCATTTAATTAGCACCAGTAGCATAGCATTTCATTAGCACCAGTAGCATAGCATTTAATTAGCACCAGTAGCATAGCATTTCATTAGCACCAGTAGCAAAGCATTTAATTAGCATAGTATAGATACCATTTATTAGCACCAGTAGCATAGCATTTCATTAGCACCAGTAGCAAAGCATTTAATTAGCATAGTATAGATACCATTTAATTAGCACCAGTCGCATAGCATTTCATTAGCACCAGTAGCAAAGCATTTAATTAGCACCAGTAGCAAAGCATTTAATTAGCATAGTATAGATACCATTTAATTAGCACCAGTAGCATAGCATTTCATTAGCACCAGTAGCATAGCATTTCATTAGCACCAGTAGCATAGCATTTCATTAGCACCAGTAGCATAGCATTTCATTAGCACCAGTAGCAAAGCATTTAATTAGCATAGTATAGATACCATTTAATTAGCACCAGTAGCATAGCATTTCATTAGCACCAGTAGCAAAGCATTTAATTAGCATAGTATAGATACCATTTAATTAGCACCAGTAGCATAGCATTTCATTAGCATAGTATAGATACCATTTAATTAGCACCAGTAGCATAGCATTTAATTAGCATAGTATAGATACCATTTAATTAGCACCAGTAGCATAGCATTTCATTAGCACCAGTAGCATAGCATTTCATTACCATTACTTAGCTCATTGCTAATTGGGTATTTTGTCAATTACAAAATTAGTAATAAAGTTTGACAAACATCCGTTTTATTTATATCCTGAGGTGGTTCTCAATCAGAGTCAGGTGATTATCGTTATTTATATCCTGAGGTGGTTCTCAATCAGAGTCAGGTGATTATCGTTATTTATATCCTGAGGTGGTTCTCAATCAGAGTCAGGTGATTATCGTTATTTATATCCTGAGGCGGTTCTCAATCAGAGTCAGGTGATTATCGTTATTTATATCCTGAGGCGGTTCTCAATCAGAGTCAGGTGATTATCGTTATTTATATCCTGAGGCGGTTCTCAATCAGAGTCAGGTGATTATCGTTATTTATATCCTGAGGCGGTTCTCAATCAGAGTCAGGTGATTATCGTTATTTATATTCTGAGGTGGTTCTCAATCAGAGTCAGGTGATTATCGTTATTTATATTCTATATATTTCAAAATGTGAACCTGGCTCCCCAGATGGGTGTATAGGCTTTATAGATGTCTTTGTAATTAGACTATTGCAGACTTTTGTCACGCCTTGGTCTTAGTATTTTGTGTTTTCTTTAATTATTTGGTCAGGCCAGGGTGTGACATGGGTTATTGTGGTGTGTTTTTGTCTTAGGGGTTTTGTGGGGTGTCTAAGTAGTCTAGGGCTGCCTGAGGTGGTTCTCAATCAGAGTCAGGTGATTATCGTTGTCTCTGATTGGGAACCATATTTAGGCAGCCATATTCTGTGAGTGTTTTCGTGGGTGATTGTCTCTGTTTTGTGTTTGCACCAGATAGGGCTGTTTCGGTTTTCGTTATTTCATTTCGTTAGTTTTGTAGTTTCTGCTTGTATAGGGTTTTCCTTCATTTAAATAAATCATGAATCATCATCACGCTGCATTTTGGTCCGATCCTTGTTCTACCTCTTCGTCAGAGGAGGAGATAGAGGAGAGCCAACTTTGGCACTATGAGTCACACCGTCAGGGTGTTAGCTAGCTATTCACATTATTTAGCGGAGCTGAATAATTATAAATAGCTTACATTCCTTTAGCTTTACGCATTTCTCCTCTCTCCCTCACACAATGGCCAAAAGTGGTCAACACACAGACCCACACACCCTTTGAAAGTGGATATAGAGGGGTAGCCCAAGGCACACACACACACAAAAAAAAGGACGCCAAAATAGCCCCACAAAACACCCCTGTTGCCTAGCAGCCGAACGCTGGCGAGCACGCGCACACAAACCCAAAACAAAACCCTCGTGGTGGCTATTTTGTGGCCGAGTGGTTGCATGGTGATACAACCAAAACATTGTATCCCAGACAGACAGAGGGAAAGGAACAGGAAGAGAGGGACAGCAGATATTTGGTCTACTGGGGATTTATTTATTTATTTTACCTTTATTTAACCAGGCAAGTCAGTTAAGAACAAATTCTTATTTTCAATGACGGCCTAGGAACAGTGGGTTAACTGCCTGTTCAGGGGCAGAACGACAGATTTGTACCTTGTCAGCTCTGGGATTTGAACTTGCTAGTCCCAACGCTCTAACCACTAGGCTACCCTGCCGCCCCGGGATACACCGTCTACCTTACTGACACAAAATGGTGTCCTCACATTGACCCACCATGGGGTCAGTTTCAGTAGAGTCCATAATGAGTGACTGTCTGGAAAGGAAACTGGTGGCTCTAGACTCTAGATAGAGCCAAATCACTGCTCTTCTGATTTAAGCAATGTAGGTCATGGTGGTGATAGCCAACTGTATTGTATAACTACTTGGAGATAGACATTAGTACTAGTGGAGACGGATGGAACCAAATCTACTAACCTTCAGATTTGAGCAATATAAGGCAGGGTTCTACCTGCATTATCACACCACAGGTTTCTAACTGCATTATCACACCACGGGGTTCTACCTGCATTATCACACCACAGGTTTCTAACTGCATTATCACACCACGGGGTTCTACCTACATCATCACCCCACGGGGTTCTACCTACATCATCACCCCACGGGGTTCTACCTGCATTATCACCCCACGGGGTTCTACCTGCATTATCACCCCACGGGGTTCTATCTGCATTATCACCCCACGGGTTCCCTCTGCATTATCACCCCACAGGGTTCTATCTGCATCGTCCCACCACAGGGTTATTCCTGCATTATCACAGGGTTCTATCTGCCTTATCACACCACAGGGTTCTAGCCAACTGTAGCCTGTTCCATAACATACCAGTGACCTATTGTGGATAAGCATGCAGACTCATGACTCATGCTGCTGCTCCAGTTTCAACTTCCACCTGACTGTGCTGCTGCTCCAGTTTCAACTGTTCTGCCTTATTATTATTCGACCATGCTGGTCATTTATGAACATTTGAACATCTTGGCCATGTTCTGTTATAATCTCCACCTGGTACAGCCAGAAGAGGACTGGCCACCCAACATAGCCTGGTTCCTCTCTAGGTTTCTTCCTAGGTTTTGACCTTTCTAGGGAGTTTGTCCTAGCCACCGTGCTTCTACACCTGCATTGCTTGCTGTTTGGGGTTTTAGGCTGGATTTCTGTACAGCACTTTGAGATATCAGCTGATGTACGAAGGGCTATATAAATAAATTTGATTTGATTTGATTACCTTATCATTGTCCAGAAGGTCTTTCTTCTCAAAAGCCTGGATGAATTCCTCTGGTTCGATGTTGCTCAGTCTCTCCTGAAAAGGGAAAAGCAACTCAATAAATTCCATCTTTCTTTGAATGCGTTCAGTCAGGTTGATGACGTCAATAAACGTTTACATCCCCCTTGTAAATATTGAGCTGTTATGATGCTGGCTACAGCAGAAGAAACCACAACTGTTTTAATGTACGGACAACAACCTGAAGGCTAAAACATAGCTGATGACAAGTAGCAATATGAACAGTATCTCTCAGCAGTTCACGTGTCCACATACCTTTGGTCATGTAGTGTGTGTGAGTGAGTTGCTGTGTCTGTCTGTCTGTCTGTCTGTCTGTCTGTCTGTCTGTCTGTCTGTCTGTCTGTCTGTCTGTCTGTCTGTCTGTCTGTCTGTCTGTCTGTCTGTCTGTCTGTCTGTCTGTCTGTCTGTCTGTCTCTCAACAGTTCTATGTGAGTGTGTTGCTGTGTCTGTCTGTCTGTCTGTCTGTCTGTCTGTCTGTCTGTCTGTCTGTCTGTCTGTCTGTCTGTCTGTCTGTCTCTCAACAGTTCTATGTCTGTCTGTCTGTCTGTCTGTCTGTCTGTCTCTCAACAGTTCTATGTCTGTCTGTCTGTCTGTCTGTCTGTCTCTCAACAGTTCTATGTCTGTCTGTCTGTCTGTCTGTCTGTCTCTCAACAGTTCTATGTCTGTCTGTCTGTCTGTCTGTCTGTCTGTCTGTCTGTCTCTCAACAGTTCTATGTCTGTCTGTCTGTCTGTCTGTCTCTCAACAGTTCTATGTCTGTCTGTCTGTCTGTCTGTCTCTCAACAGTTCTATGTGAGTGTGTTTCTGTCTGTCTGTCTGTCTGTCTCTCAACAGTTCTATGTCTGTCTGTCTGTCTGTCTGTCTCTCAACAGTTCTATGTGAGTGTGTTTCTGTCTGTCTGTCTGTCTGTCTGTCTGTCTGTCTGTCTGTCTGTCTGTCTGTCTGTCTGTCTGTCTGTCTGTCTGTCTGTCTGTCTGTCTGTCTGTCTGTCTGTCTGTCTGTCTGTCTGTCTGTCTGTCTGTCTGTCTGTCTGTCTGTCTGTCTGTCCTGTCTGTCTGTCTGTCCTGTCTGTCTGTCTGTCTGTCTGTCTGTCCTGTCTGTCTGTCTGTCTGTCTGTCTGTCTGTCTGTCTGTCTGTCTGTCTGTCTGTCTGTCTGTCTGTCTGTCTGTCTGTCTGTCTGTCTGTCTGTCTGTCTGTCTGTCTGTCTGTCTGTCTGTCTGTCTGTCTGTCTGTCTGTCTGTCTGTCTGTCTGTCTGTCTGTCTGTCTGTCTGTCTGTCTGTCTGTCTGTCGTCTGTCTGTCTGTCTGTCTGTCTGTCTGTCTGTCTGTCTGTCTGTCTGTCTGTCTGTCTGTCTGTCTGTCTGTCTGTCTGTCTGTCTGTCTGTCTGTCTGTCTGTCTGTCTGTCTGTCTGTCTGTCTGTCTGTCTGTCTGTCTGTCTGTCTGTCTGTCTGTCTGTCTGTCTGTCTGTCTGTCTGTCTGTCTGTCTGTCTGTCTGTCTGTCTGTCTGTCTGTCTGTCTGTCTGTCTGTCTGTCTGTCTGTCTGTCTGTCTGTCTGTCTGTCTGTCTGTCTGTCTGTCTGTCTGTCTGTCTGTCTGTCTGTCTGTCTGTCTGTCTGTCTGTCTGTCTGTCTGTCTGTCTGTCTCTCACCAGTTCTATGTGAGTGAGTTGCTGGGCCATGGTGAAGGGGTCATTGCAGATGGACAGCATGTCCCTCTGGATGGCCTGAGGCTTGGCCTTGAGCACGGTCAGTCTGTCTGTAGCCGTAGCATTGATCTTGACCAGAGCTTCCTCGTACTGGCTCAGAGTAGTCAGCTTCCTGATTAGGACCTGAATCATCTGGTGAACCACCTTCCTGTACAGCTGGAGGGAGGGAGGGAGGGACGGAGGGAGGGAGGGAGAAGGATGGTGGGAGAGAGATGGAGGGAGAGAGGGATGGAGGGAGGGAGAGGAAGAGGGAGAGGGATGAGGGAGAGGGAGGAAGGGAGAGGAGAGGAGAGGGATGGAAGGAGAGAGATGGAGGGAGAGGAAGAGGGATGGAGGGAGGAAGAGATGGAGGGAGGGAGAGGAGAGGGATGGAGGGAGAGAGATGGAGGGGGATGGAGGGAGAGGGTTGGAGGGAGAGGGATGAGGGAGAAGGATGCAGGGAGAGGAAGAGGGAAGAAGGGATTGAGGGAGAGGGATGAGGGAGAGAGATGGAGGGAGAAGAAGAGGGATGGAGGGAGAGGAAGAGGGACGGAGGGTGAGGAAGAGGGATGAAAAAAGAGGAAGAGGGATGGAGGGAGGGATGTAGGGAGGAAGACAGGACGTCAGTTTCATTGAGTTCACAGGCATGTTATGCATTAAATATAGTAACTATATAGCTGGAAGGAGGAATGAAGGGAGTGGTGTGTGGAGAGACAATTCCCGGTCACGGCCCCTTTCCATCCCGCTGGTATGAGGTTCAAGAAAAGAGAAGGAGGCTTTCTGCGACCACATCCCGTCTCCCTCCACCTCCTGTCTGCCAATTCAAGCCAAGGGAAACTACAGAAGGTTCTGCAAACAAGTCTCAAGTTCAGTTCAAAAGCGGGCCAGGCCAGCGTGGGAAAGCAGCACTTTTCTCAAACAAATAACTTTCCTTCAAACTGTATGTGTGTTGTTGTCCACCCAGAAATTCAACTCATCTGCCCCCCCCCCCCCCCCCCATTTTCTGAAGCATCGCTGTGCTGCTGAGACACTTGGGGAATGTAATGGTCAATCTGTTGACATTCTTCAATGTGTAGGTACAATTTTCTTTTCATTCAAAACAACTACAGATGAGCAGCTTCTAAGTACAGTTGGACAATGCAAGACTAACCTGATCCCAGATCTGATGCTGTTCTCTTGCTCTGGTCACGACAATGATGATAGGAATTGGCAAGACAGCACAAACAGATCTGGGTTCAGGCTAGTGGTCGAGCAAGACACCAGAGAGACGGTCTCGGGTCGGGGTGGGCTTCAAAGTATCCTGCCATCTGGTGAGTCTTCTGTCCTCCAGACATGGGGGTTAAGGGAAGGGGGCTCTGTCTGGCTATAATTAGAAACTATTCCTGGAGATACCGGGCTGCGGGAGCTACTTGTGACAAATGGTACTGTTGAACAGTGGGGGGGGGGGGGGGGGGCGCTAAGCCTTCTTCTATGCCTCCGCCACCCTCAACTCTGGTATCTGAGAAGGGAACAGACGGTCAGGCCGACAATCACTCCCCCCCCCCCGCTCTTCTTTTTCCTGGCTTTGTGACATCACTTCCTGGTGAGGACCACCTGACCAGTGCCAGAAGGTTCTCTTTGTTATGGAATCAGACAGCTTAGCTCAGAGAGAGAGAGTGACAGAGAGAGAGAGAGAGACTGACAGACAGACAGACAGACAGACAGACAGACAGACAGAGACAGAGAGATAGAGAGAGAGACTGCAGACAGAGAGAGAGAGAGAGAGAGAGAGAGAGACTGCAGACAGAGAGAGAGAGAGAGAGAGAGACTGACAGACAGACAGAGAGAGAGAGAGAGAGACTGACAGACAGACAGAGAGAGAGAGAGAGACTGACAGACAGACAGAGAGAGAGAGACAGAGAGAGATAGAGAGAGAGAGACTGCAGAAGCACCAGATCATCAGCAAACAGCAGACATTTGACTTCGGATTCTAGCAGGGGGAGGCCGGGTGCTGCAGACTTTTCTAGTGCCCTCGCCAATTCGTTGATATATATGTTGACTCTCTCTCTCTGTCACTCTCTCTGTCTCTGTCTCTGTCTGTCTGTCAGTCTCTATTTTCTGCAAAAATATCCTCCGTGTACAACGTAGAACACCAAATAATGCATGCAGAGCAGAATTAGGCCGATACCCACTAATTATCAAAATCCAGAAAAGAGCTGTTAAATTCTACAACCACCTAAAAGGAAGCGATTCACAAACCTTCCATAACAAAGCCATCACCTACAGAGAGATGAACCTGGAGAAGAGTCCCCTAAGCAAGCTGGTCCTGGGGCTCTGTTCACAAACACAAACACACACTACAGAGCCCCAGGACAGCAGCACAATTAGACCCAACCAAATCATGAGAAAACAAAAAGATAACTACTTAACACATTGGAAAGAATTAACAAAAAAACTGAGCAAACTAGAATGCTATTTGGCCCTACACAGAGAGTACACAGCGGCAGAATACCTGACCACTGTGACTGACCCAAAATTAAGGAAAGCCTTGACTATGTACAGACTCAGTGAGCATAGCCTTGCTATTGAGAAAGGCCGCCGTAGCAGACTTGGCTCTCAGAGAAGACAGGCTATGTGCTCACTGCCCACAAAATGAGGTGGAAACTGAGCTGCACTTCCTAACCTCCTGCCCAATGTATGACCATATTAGAGAGACATATTTCCCTCAGATTACACAGATCCACAAAGAATTCGAAAACAAATCAAATTTTGAAAAACTCCCATATCTACTGGGTGAAATTCCACAGTGTGCCATCACAGCAGCAAGATTTGTGACCTGTTGCCACGAGAAAAGGGCAACCAGTGAAGAACAAACACCATTGTAAATACAACCCATATTTATGCTTATTTATTTTATCTTGTGTCCTTTAGCCATTTGAACATTGTTAGAACACTGTATATATATATATAATATGACATTTGTAATGTCTTTACTGTTTTGAAACTTCTGTATGTGTAATGTTTACTGTTCATTTTTGTTGTTTTGCACTTTATATATTCACTTTGTATGTTGTCTACCTCACTTGCTTTGGCAATGTTAACACATGTTTCCCATGCCAATAAAGCCCTTGAATTGAATTGAATTGAATTGAATTGAATTGAGAGAGAGAGTGAGAGAGAGACAGAGAGAGTGACAGACAGAGAGAGACAGAGAGAGTGACAGAGAGAGAGAGAGACAGAGAGAGACAGAGAGAGAGAGAGAGACAGAGAGAGACAGAGAGAGAGAGAGACAGACAGAGAGAGAGAGACAGAGAGAGAGAGACAGACAGAGAGAGAGAGACAGAGAGAGAGAGAGAGACACAGAGAGAGAGACACAGAGAGAGAGAGACAGAGAGAGAGAGAGCGTGACAGAGAGAGAGAGAGTGACAGAGACTGACAGACAGAGAGAGAGAGTGACAGAGACTGACAGACAGAGAGAGAGAGTGTGACAGAGAGAGAGAGTGACAGAGAGAGAGAGAGAGTGTGACAGAGAGAGAGAGAGAGTGTGACAGAGAGAGAGAGAGAGTGTGTGACAGAGAGAGAGAGAGAGTGACAGAGAGAGAGAGAGAGAGAGAGAGTGACAGAGAGAGAGAGAGAGAGAGACAGAGTGACAGAGAGAGAGAGAGAGAGAGAGAGAGAGAGACAGAGAGAGAGAGAGAGAGAGAGAGAGAGAGAGAGACAGAGAGAGAGAGAGAGAGAGAGAGAGACAGAGAGAGACAGAGAGAGAGAGACAGAGACAGAGAGAGACAGAGAGAGAGAGACAGAGACAGAGAGAGACAGAGAGAGAGAGAGAGACAGAGAGAGAGAGAGAGAGAGAGAGAGAGAGAGACAGAGAGAGAGAGACAGAGAGACAGAGAGAGAGAGACAGAGAGACAGAGAGAGAGAGACAGAGAGACAGAGAGACAGAGAGAGAGAGAGAGAGAGAGAGAGAGAGAGAGAGAGAGAGAGAGAGAGAGAGAGAGAGAGGAGGACTTAAGTGCATACCGCACTTAGAGCAGGAATGCACTCACTCCTGTTGCCATCACGATGTTTATGTGTCTAGTGTCTGAAAACACCCATAATATAGACGGGTTGGTTGTTTAGCAACAAAAGCGACACATGCGCAATTAAAACAGAGCAAAACAGACTTGGTAAACTTAGATTGTTGACAACAAACAAAACTACATTTAAACATAAACAAACAAACATACATTTTTAAAATGAGCTTGTTGTTGTCAAATACATTGTTACAATTAGCTAGCTAGCGAATTTGAGCCATATTAGCATAGACAAGACATCAGTTAAAACACCCCAGAAATTGGTATCAAGAACGAGATTTTTTAAAACGAGCCACTTACAATTCACTACATGGCAGCTTCTCGTCACGGTAGCTATCGGGTCGTCTACAATCGCAGCAACACATGGACGTCTCCCCCTTCTGAAGCGCGCGCACATGGTTTGTAACGCAGTCAGCTAAACCCCCGGCTATATGTCTCCTGAAACTCTTCAGTGATTTTATTCTAACTATGTGGAATTTAAACTGTTTACATGGTACAGTACAGCATAGCTACCAAACTTCTATAGGAGGTTTTACTGTGCAGGAATATCATAACATGCTAACCTCCACGGTTTTTGTAATGGTGAGAGGTCAGCGTCTATTTACCACCACAAACCCATGCAGGCACTAAGACCGCACTCAACCAGCTGTATAAGGCCATGAGAACATTGGGGATGGAACTGGAACATTGGGGAACAAATAAGAACAAATTCTTATTTTCAATGACGGCCTAGGAACAGTGGGGTTAACTGCCTGTTCAGGGGCAGAATGACAGATTTGTACCTTGTCAGCTCTGGGATTTGAACTTACAACCTTCCGGTTGAGACCAACGGAAGACCAACGCTCTAACCACTAGGCTACGCTGCCGCCCCAAAGGGATAGAACATTACGGATAGAACATCAGGGATAGAACATCAGGGATAGAACAGCAGGGATAGAACAGCAGGGATAGAACATTAGGGATAGAACATTGGGGATAGAACTGGAACATTAGGGACAGAACTAGAACATTGGGGATAGAACATTAGGGATAGAACATTGGTGACAGAACTAGAACATTGGGGATAGAACATTAGGGATATAACATTAGGGATAGAACATCAGGGATAGAACATTAGGGATAGAACATTGGGGATAGAACTGGAACATTAGGGACAGAACTAGAACATTGGGGATAGAACATTAGGGATAGAACATTGGTGACAGAACTAGAACATTGGGGATAGAACATTAGGGATATAACATTAGGGATAGAACATCAGGGATAGAACATTAGGGATAGAACATTGGGGATAGAACTGGAACATTAGGGACAGAACTAGAACATTGGGGATAGAACATTAGGGATAGAACATTGGTGACAGAACTAGAACATTGGGGATAGAACATTAGGGATATAACATTGGTGACAGAACTAGAACATTGGGGACAGAACGTTGGGAGCCAGGCATGTAACCACTGTAAACCTGTGAATAGGTGTTGGAAGGGAACAGATATTGCCTGCCAAGGCTACAGGAAGTACCCAGTGTTCCAGTCCCGTCCCCAATGGTGAAAAAGCATCCATCTTAACGCAGAACTACAGGTCCATTATGAGAAAGAGACAAAAAGAGATGGCTTAGCTAAGTTAATGAAGCAGGGACACGTTTATCTGGGTTAGCAGTATCAGCTAAAGTTATCACCCTCTCTTTGGTTCTTACACAGCTATAATTCATCATCAAGTTTATTAAATCAACGGCAACAGCAGTAGCCGAGGAACTAAATGTGCTGTGGTGCAGTTTGGGGTTCCATTTTTACATCCATTAAAGGAGAGAATAACAAGAGAAGCACTATTAGTACTACTATAGTAGCATTTCATAGGAAGTCATCCC
The DNA here is from genome assembly GCF_002021735.2 of Oncorhynchus kisutch. Taxonomy (NCBI): domain Eukaryota; kingdom Metazoa; phylum Chordata; class Actinopteri; order Salmoniformes; family Salmonidae; genus Oncorhynchus; species Oncorhynchus kisutch. The sequence goes on along the minus strand of NC_034176.2, from coordinate 4,651,694 downwards.
TCAAAGTAAACCCTGAAAACAGCAAACCAAGGTTAATGTTCCAAATGGCACCCTATTCCCTATATAGTGCACTACTATAGACCATGACCCTATGGCACCCTATTCCCTACATAGTGCACTACTATAAACCAGGACCCAATGGCACCCTATTCCCTACATAGTGCACTACTATAAACCAGGACCCAATGGCACCCTATTCCCTATATAGTGCACTACTATAAACCAGGACCCAATGGCACCCTATTCCCTACATAGTGCACTACTATAAACCAGGACCCAATGGCACCCTATTCCCTATATAGTGCACTACTATAGACCATGACCCTATGGCACCCTATTCCCTACATAGTGCACTACTATAGACCAGGACCCAATGGCACCCTATTCCCTATATAGTGCACCACTTTTGACCAGAGCCCTATGGGGTCCATTTGTGATGCTGACCAAAGCAAACCAGTACTAAGCTAGTGACATACAAGTCAGCAGTAGTGGAACAATTCAACTGCAGCCTAAGGAGAAGCAGGGCCACAGACAAGCTGCTGAACAAAAGCTATTTTCTTTTGGCCAGGCAAAAAATAGATATAAAAAATGCTTTGTAGCTCGAGCAAACTTTCCCCACTAACCAACCCCCTGAAACCTCTAGCCCAGCAAATGCCTTGCTCCACAGGCCCTCTCAAATATACCCAGAAACCGCTGATCCAAGGGAAACAAGAAGATAACGGTTTTCCTAAATGATTATGTTATTATTCTCTTTTCCCCCTCATCCCTGCATTCTCTTCTTATCAACTTCACATCCAAGACAGGTCTGGTGGCATCGGATGACGGGGTAACTTTACATCCAAGACAGGTCTGGTGGCATCGGATGACGGGGTAACTTTACAGCCAAGACAGGTCTGGTTGCATCGGATGACGGGGTAACTTTACAGCCAAGACAGGTGGCATCGGATGACGGGGTAACTTTACATCCAAGACAGGTCTGGTGGCATCGGATGACGGGGTAACTTTACAGCCAAGACAGGTGGCATCGGATGACGGGGTAACTTTACATCCAAGACAGGTCTGGTGGCATCGGATGATGGGGTAACTTTACAGCCAAGACAGGTCTGGTTGCATCGGATGACGGGGTAACTTTACAGCCAAGACAGGTGGCATCGGATGACGGGGTAACTTTACAGCCAAGACAGATCTGGTGGCATCGGATGACGGGGTAACTTTACATCCAAGACAGGTCTGGTGGCATCGTAAGACAGACTTGTGAGTGTGTCTTTGTT
>NC_034176.2:4565423-4645423 GCF_002021735.2 Oncorhynchus kisutch | reverse complement strand
AAAAGACGCCGTTGCCTCTATTCAGGAAGTGTATTTATGTCGTTCCACTGCACGAGTGCCAGGGAAGGAGAGGGGTGTGTGATGGGTGTGTCGTAGACACAAGCCATAGATGGGATTTATCATTCTCCACCCCCTGCACACACACACAACTCCCGCATCCGTACACACACGCACGCACACACGCACGCACGCACACAACTCCCTCATCCGTACACACACAACTCCCTCATCCGTACACACACACACAACTCCCTCATCCGTACACACACACACACACACGCACAACTCCCTCATCCGTACACACACACACGCACACAACTCCCTCATCCGTACACACACACAACTCCCTCATCCGTACACACACACACGCACAACTCCCTCATCCGTACACACACACACACATCCCATCTCCTTGAGTGAGAACACACCATAGTGATTTACATCAGAATGGAGAGAGTAGCATCTGTTGCACCATGTGTCTCTCTGGCGGTAAGATGGAGATCATGAGACTATACGAGCCAACGTGTCAACGCCTCGGCTGAAACAAAGGCTAACTTTAGCACGCTGCTGTTTGGATTGTTTAAGCACTTGGTATGTGTGTGTGTGTGGTAGAGCAAAGCAACCATGAACAAAAGGAACAGATTGACACCAGATATATACGGACGGCTGGTTTAGATAGTAACTTCACTGACTGTGTGTTTCAAAAAAAATTTTTAAACACAACGATCATTCATTGACTAAAGTAACAAATATTTTTATATATTTATTTTATATATATAGTTAACACATTTACTACATGTTGACATCTTTATTTAACCAGGCAAATCCAAACTAATTCCTTCGCACAAATACAAACGACTGTCTGGTTTATAAATAGCAGTACGGTAATATCCATGACTTAAAAATAACCACTTGTTTCCTATCCTATGTTTACACCAATACCAATCTGTTCCCAGTCATTCCTTGGCACTACCCTCCGCCCAGTCATTATCACACGCCACCTGATGACATGAGTCGAGAGGCAAGTCTTAAAGAACTAGGGTACGCCACACGGAAACAACCGATTCAATTTCATTTTTTTTTTTTTTTTACCTTTATTTAACTAGGCAAGTCAGTTAAGAACAAATTCTGTAGAACACTGTAGAATCCCTCAATCATGTGTAGTACTAAATATAGAATGTTGTAGTATACTATAGTAAATACACTAGTATTTAGTATTTAGTAGTACTAGTATTCACTACTACAGAAATGTCCCCGATAACACTAGTCTGCGAAAAACATTTTAACTATAGTGAATACTACCCTGCCCATTCTCATCTCCCATATCGCAATTTGTGCCACCCACGAGTGAGAAACCTACTAAACCTACATGCCAAGTAGAGACATTATGTTCTGTGCATGTTATAGAAAAGAGCAGAAGCTCTCAGCCCCCCAGTCCTACCTCACTACCTCTCTATCTACCTCACCATCTCTCTATCTACCTAACTACCTCTCTCACTATCTACCTCACCATCTCTCTATCTACCTCACTACCTCTCTATCTACCTCACTATCTACCTCACTACCTACCTCTCTATCTCTCTATCTACCTCACTACCTCTCTCACTATCTACCTCTCTATCTACCTCACCATCTCTCTATCTACCTCACTACCTACCTCACCATCTCTCTATCTACCTCACTACCTACCTCACTACCTACGTCTCTATCTACCTAACTATCTACCTCACCATCTCTCTATCTACCTCACTACCTACCTCACTACCTACCTCACCATCTCTCTATCTACCTCACTACCTACCTCACTACCTACCTCTCTATCTACCTCACCATCTCTCTATCTACCTCACTACCTCTCTCACTATCTACCTCTCTATCTACCTAACTATCTACCTCACCATCTCTCTATCTACCTCACTACCTACCTCACTACCTACCTCACCATCTCTCTATCTACCTCACTACCTACCTCTCTATCTACCTCACTACCTACCTCACTATCTACCTCTCTATCTACCTCTCTATCTACCTCACTACCTCTCTCACTACCTACCTCTCTATCTACCTCTCTATCTACCTCTCTATCTACCTCACCATCTCTCTACCTCACTACCTACCTCACTACCTCTCTCACTACCTACCTCACTATCTACCTCACCATCTCTCTACCTACCTCACTATCTACCTCTCTATCTACCTCACCATCTCTCTATCTACCTCACTACCTCTCTCACTATCTACCTCTCTATCTACCTCACTACCTACCTCACCATCTCTCTATCTACCTCACTACCTACCTCACCATCTCTATATCTACCTCACTACCTACCTCACTACCTCTCTCACTATCTCACTATCTACCTCACTATATATCTATCCATCTCTCTATCTACCTCTCTATCTACCTAACTATCTCTCTATCTACCTCACTACTCTCTCACTACTTACCTCACCATCTCTCTATCTACCTCACTATCTACCTCACTACCTCTCTCACTACCTACCTCACCATATATCTACCTCACTACCTCTCTCACTATCTACCTCTCTATCTACCTCACTATCTCTCTATCTACCTCACTATATATCTATCTATCTCTCTATCTACCTCACTATCTCTCTCACTACCTACCTCACTATCTCTCTCTCTACCTACCTCACTATCTATCTCTCTACCTACCTCACTATCTCTCTCACTACCTCTCTCTACCTCACCATCTCTCTCTCTACCTACCTCACTATCTCTCTCTCTACCTACCTCACTATCTATCTCTCTCACTACCTCACTATCTCTCTCACTACCTACCTCACCATCTCTCTCTCTACCTACCTCACCATCTCTCTCTCTACCTACCTCACCATCTCTCTCTCTACCTACCTCACCATCTCTCTCTCTACCTACCTCACCATCTCTCTCTCTACCTACCTCACCATCTCTCTATCTACCTCTCTATCTACCTCTCTATCTACCTCACCATCTCTCTATCTACCTCACTACCTCTCTCACTATCTACCTCTCTATCTACCCCCCTATCTCTCTATCTACCTCACTATCTCTCTATCTACCTCACTATATATCTATCTATCTCTCTATCTACCTCACTATCTCTCTCACTACCTACCTCACTATCTCTCTCTCTACCTACCTCACTATCTATCTCTCTACCTACCTCACTATCTCTCTCACTACCTCTCTCTACCTCACCATCTCTCTCTCTACCTACCTCACTATCTCTCTCTCTACCTACCTCACTATCTATCTCTCTCACTACCTCACTATCTATCTCTCTCACTACCTCACTATCTCTCTCACTACCTACCTCACTATCTCTCTCTCTACCTACCTCACCATCTCTCTATCTACCTCTCTATCTACCTCTCTATCTACCTCACCATCTCTCTATCTACCTCACTACCTCTCTCACTACCTACCTCTCTATCTACCTCACCATCTCACTACCTACCTCACTACCTACCTCTCTATCTACCTCACCATCTCTCTATCTACCATCTACCTCACTATCTACCTCACCATCTCTCTATCTACCTCACTACCTACCTCACTACCTCTCTCACTACCTACCTCACTATCTACCTCACTATCTACCTCACCATCTCTCTACCTACCTCACTATCTACCTCACTACCTCTCTCACTATCTACCTCACTACCTACCTATCTACCTCACTACCTACCTCACCATCTCTCTATCTACCTCACTACCTACCTCACTATCTCTCTCTCTACCTACCTCACTATCTATCTCTCTACCTACCTCACTATCTCTCTCACTACCTCTCTCTACCTCACCATCTCTCTCTCTACCTACCTCACTATCTCTCTCTCTACCTACCTCACTATCTATCTCTCTACCTACCTCACTATCTCTCTCACTACCTCACTATCTATCTCTCTCTCTACCTCACCATCTCTCTATCTACCCCACTACCTCTCTCACTACCTACCTCTCTATCTACCTCACCATCTCACTACCTACCTCACTACCTACCTCTCTATCTACCTCACCATCTCTCTATCTACCATCTACCTCACTATCTACCTCACCATCTCTCTCTCTACCTACCTCACCATCTCTCTATCTACCTCACTACCTCTCTCACTACCTACCTCTCTATCTACCTCACCATCTCACTACCTACCTCACTACCTACCTCTCTATCTACCATCTACCTCACTATCTACCTCACCATCTCTCTATCTACCTCACTACCTCTCTCACTACCTACCTCACTATCTACCTCACTATCTACCGCACTACCTACCTATCTACCTCACTACCTACCTCACTATCTACCTCACCATCTCTCTATCTACCTCACTATCTACCTCTCTATCTCTCTATCTACCTCACTATATATCTATCCATCTCTCTACCTCACTACCTCTCTCACTATCTACCTCACTACCTATCTCACTATCTACCTCTCTATCTACCTCACTATCTCTCTCTCTCTATCTATCTACCTACCTACCTATCTATCTACCTACCTCACTACCTACCTACCTCACTATCTCTCTCTCTATCTATCTACCTCACTATCTCTCTCTCTATCTATCTACCTCACTATCTCTCTCTCTACCTACCTCACTATCTATCTCTCTACCTACCTCACTATCTCTCTCACTACCTCTCTCTACCTCACCATCTCTCTCTCTACCTACCTCACTATCTCTCTCTCTACCTACCTCACTATCTATCTCTCTCACTACCTCACTATCTATCTCTCTCACTACCTCACTATCTCTCTCACTACCTACCTCACTATCTCTCTCTCTACCTACCTCACCATCTCTCTATCTACCTCTCTATCTACCTCTCTATCTACCTCACCATCTCTCTATCTACCTCACTACCTCTCTCACTACCTACCTCTCTATCTACCTCACCATCTCACTACCTACCTCACTACCTACCTCTCTATCTACCTCACCATCTCTCTATCTACCATCTACCTCACTATCTACCTCACCATCTCTCTATCTACCTCACTACCTACCTCACTACCTCTCTCACTACCTACCTCACTATCTACCTCACTATCTACCTCACCATCTCTCTACCTACCTCACTATCTACCTCACTACCTCTCTCACTATCTACCTCACTACCTACCTATCTACCTCACTACCTACCTCACCATCTCTCTATCTACCTCACTACCTACCTCACTATCTCTCTCTCTACCTACCTCACTATCTATCTCTCTACCTACCTCACTATCTCTCTCACTACCTCTCTCTACCTCACCATCTCTCTCTCTACCTACCTCACTATCTCTCTCTCTACCTACCTCACTATCTATCTCTCTACCTACCTCACTATCTCTCTCACTACCTCACTATCTATCTCTCTCTCTACCTCACCATCTCTCTATCTACCCCACTACCTCTCTCACTACCTACCTCTCTATCTACCTCACCATCTCACTACCTACCTCACTACCTACCTCTCTATCTACCTCACCATCTCTCTATCTACCATCTACCTCACTATCTACCTCACCATCTCTCTCTCTACCTACCTCACCATCTCTCTATCTACCTCACTACCTCTCTCACTACCTACCTCTCTATCTACCTCACCATCTCACTACCTACCTCACTACCTACCTCTCTATCTACCATCTACCTCACTATCTACCTCACCATCTCTCTATCTACCTCACTACCTCTCTCACTACCTACCTCACTATCTACCTCACTATCTACCGCACTACCTACCTATCTACCTCACTACCTACCTCACTATCTACCTCACCATCTCTCTATCTACCTCACTATCTACCTCTCTATCTCTCTATCTACCTCACTATATATCTATCCATCTCTCTACCTCACTACCTCTCTCACTATCTACCTCACTACCTATCTCACTATCTACCTCTCTATCTACCTCACTATCTCTCTCTCTCTATCTATCTACCTACCTACCTATCTATCTACCTACCTCACTACCTACCTACCTCACTATCTCTCTCTCTATCTATCTACCTCACTATCTCTCTCTCTATCTATCTACCTCACTATCTCTCTCTCTACCTACCTCACTACCAACCTCACTATCTCTCTACCTACCTCACTATCTCTCTACCTACCTCACTATCTACCTACCTACCTCACTATCTATCTACCTACCTCACTACCTACCTACCTCACTATCTACCTCACTATCTACCTCACTATCTACCTCACTACCTCCAGGTCATGGAAAATGTGCTCTTTTTGTATTTCTCCAGTAGGTTTCCTGAAGGAAAAAGACCTCACCTCTATGTGAAAGATGATAGAACAAAAGCTACAGTAATTACTGCAGTATACACTACTATTTTTTTTACTCAGGTATTTATACTATAGTAAATTTCTGCAGACTTCAGTCACTGATGGTGAGACCATCAGTTATCCTGGGCTGTAAAACAGTACACAGGAAATGCTATTCCCACGCCTCAGGCCTGGGTGGAGTCATGCAGGGAGAGAGAGGTTTGGCCCTAAACAGAGAGTACACAGTGGCAGAATATCTGACCACTGTGACTGACCCAAAATGAATAAAAGTGTTGACTATGTACAAACTCAGTGAGCATAGCCTTGCTATTGAGAGGCAGCTGAAGGCAGACATGGCTCTCAAGAGAAGACAGGCTATGTGCACACTGTCCGCAAAATGAGGTGGAAACTGAGCTGCACTTCCTAACAACCTGCCAAATGTATGACCATGTTAATGCATCCCAATTCGGCTAGCCAAACCGCACATCCCCTTTTTTTTTTTAAAACGAGAAAAAAAAGTGGAAATAATATTTTGTCTATTATAAGACGCCATAGCCAGTATACACTTCCTCAACATAGTCTAAATTAATCTAAGATTACTCAAGAAATCTGTCATTCATTTTTGACGTTTTTGACAAAAGAGATCTTAGTTACCTCTAACTCTAACTAAGATGTTTGGTGCAGTGTTTTTCAATAATAAAAATAAATGGGGATTAAAACCAGTCTCTCGTTGAACGACAAAAAAAACTTTCTAGTAGAATCCTTACTGTTGACCAATCACCGATAAAAAGGGACGTAGTTTGCCCCCCATAAAGAAGAATGCTGTGTCGCCGAACAGTGAAAAACACCCGAAGTCCAACATGAACAAAAACGTCACAAAATGTCGTTATAATATATGCAAATGCCTTTAGAGACACATTCCCTTCAGATTATTACACAGAGACACAAAGAACACCAAAACAAATTCAATGTTGATTAACTCCCGTATCAGCCGAAATACCCGCGAGATCACAGCGAGATCACAACAGCAAGATTTGTGTAAAGGGAAACCGGTGAATTTTAATGTATGGGCTTTATTGGCATAGGAAACATATATGTTTATATTGCCAAAGCAAGTGAAATAGATCATAAACATGAAACAGTAAACGTTACGCTTACAAAGGTTCCCAGAATAATAAAGAGACATTTCTAAATGATTGGTGAACAGTAGGGATTCTCCAAGAAAGTGAAGAACAAAACACCAATGTAAAGGCCTTGGAAATGAAAGAGAGGAGAAGATATACAACACTGTATATAGACATAATGACATTTTGAAATGTCTTTATTATTCTGGGAACTTTTGTAAGCGTAACGTTTACTGTTTCATGTTTATTCATCTATTTCACTTGCTTTGGCAATATAAACATATGTTTCCCATGCCAATAAAGCCCATAAATTAAAATTGAAATTGAGAGAGGGAAGCGAGATGAGGGGGAGAGAATAGGGACGAGAAGGGGATTCTTGGAGGAGCCTAAATAAACACCCCCCACCGCCCTCCTCCTCCCTTAGTTAAACAATCTAAAGCATGAAGAATGCACTCACCTACAGCATTAAGAAATAGAATCGGAGATTAAGAACTAGATATCGTTGGTTCACCGGCTGAAGTCTGGGATGGGGGCTAAGGGAAACCTATATATATAGATTGATTTTTTTTAACTAAACCTTGTAGTTAAGAAAAGGCCATGGAAGGGACCCTGATGAGGAGGTAAATAAAAACAAACCACCTAGGTAGTAATGTAAACGATATCATGTTAGAAAACAGGTCCCGTTATAAAGTACATTCTGCGCTTTAGTGAGGAAAACACTCTTAAATACAGCAACAATAGCATCAACCTGTTTCCACATAGCCAGTCAATGCAGTAGACAGAAGAAGTGACTGTTGTGTGTTTTAGTCAAATCATACTAGCATAGCATACAACCTACCTAGGTCCCATGGGTTGACCAGTGGCTCCCAACAAGGGATACTAATTGAGAAGACTCAAGAGACCCTAGGTATACTAGAAAAATGCACAAGAGGGGGTACTTCATGGGTACTCTGGGCAGAGGGAAGAAATCAGTTGGTGGTACACTGAAAACCACTGGGTTTGACAACTATTTTTTTAATGTTCATTTATTAGGCTACAAATCTATTCCGTCTATTCATCAAAGCACAGAGAATGAATCAAAATAAACCCCTATAGCGCTTGAATCGCAACAAAACTCACAAGTCAGACCCCCCCCCCCCCCCCCCCCCCCCCAGAAGCAGCAACCTACACAGTAGACTGCACACATCGCCGTCCTCTCAGAGCGCACAGAACACCTAGGCATATTGTGATAGTCATTCAATACGGGTCGAAATTATTCTCAAACTAAACTCTAAAGCAAATGGATCAAATCCCAATATTTGCACCAAAGTAGACAATAAAAAGGAAAATATCTCACCTCAGAATAAGTAACTGCAGAATCCTTAATATATCTTTCCCACTAGAATAAAGCGAGCACTTTCTCCAACGAAACCTGTGAGCTTCTACTGATATTCAGCCGCAGGTTTCCTCTGTCCTTACATTCAGCATATTCACTTGCAAATCACGAGTAGAAGGAACGTTTGTTCACGGTTTTCACAAGGCTTGACCGAGTTCTTGGTATTACACACAATCATCCACAGTCATATTGCAGCGAGCCTGCGCAGCGGAGATCCTCACTCCAAAAGGGTTGACTTGTTTGAGCTGGAGAAACCGGGAAAGTCGACTAATGACTTGGCGATACCGCAGGCCAGCCAATCAGAGACGAGAAGGAGCTTGCAGGGGGACTCGCTCACTTGTCAATGGCCATGTTCGTTTCGCATAGCCCTGTGCCCCGGGTGTGAGGAATGTGTACATTTTAGACCTTTCCATTGGTCCTCAAGTGAACTCTTTACTCACCCGGGGCAATGGTCCATCTAAAACGAGCGCTCTTTTTTAATTCTACGCATCATGATATGCGATAATAAATGAGAAAATCCTTGAACACACGCATGTCATACCATTGTAGGGATCCAATAAGAAACTGTCGTGAATGGTGTCTCAAAGCAATGTTTTCTGGGGACTAAACAGTTGTGACATTCATTCATTGTTGAAATAATTTTATGTGAATATTGTTGAAACAAGCACCCGTAGGCCTATACGCAAAATATAGTTTAGTGTCATTTATCCAAACATGAATAACGAAGCATTTTAGGCACTTTTGTGTGTCCTAGCCTATGGGTTATTACTACCGTGCAAACTTGTTGGCAAATGTATTAAAAAAAGAAAACAGAAGCACCTCATTTACATAAGTATTCAGACCCTTTGCTATGAGACTCGAAATTCAACTCAGGTGCATCCTGTTTCCATTGATCATCCTTGAGATTTTTATACAATTTGATTGGAGTCCAACCTGTGGTAAATTCAAATGATTGGACATGATTTGGAAAGACACACACCTGTCTATATAAGGTCCCACAGCTGACAGTGCATGTCAGAGAAGAAAAACAATCTGTGAGGTTGAAGGAATTGTCCGTAGAGCTACGAGACAGGATTGTGTCGGGGCACAAGAAGGAGTTTGGATCCACCAAGACTCTTCCTAGAGATGGCCGCCCGGCCAAACTGAGCAATCCAGGGGAGAAGGGTCAGGGAGGTGACCAAGAACCTGATGGTCACTCTGATAGAGCTCTAGAGTTCCTCTGTGGAGATGAGAGAACCTTCCAGAGCTTGTAGCATCATTACCCAAGAAGACTTTTAGTTCAGTAATTCAACCATAAAAAAAACAAACCAAGCACACATAAAACCTAAAAGCCATTCATTCACATGTTAAGACCTTAAGTCTGCCACCACACTGGCACGTTGAGAACGGATACCAAGTTAGAAATGGGATGAATTCTTTTCTCATTGGTCAAGTGTGCGTGCTGCTTTTTTCTCATTGGTCAAGTGTGAGTGCTGCTTTTTTCTCATTGGTCAGTGTGCGTGCTGCTCTTTTCTCATTGGCCAAGTGTGCGTGCTGCTCTTTTCTCATTGGTCAATTGTGCGTGCTGCTAATTGGTCAGTGTGCATGCTGCCCTTTTCCCATTGGTCAGTGTGCGTGCTACTCTTTTCTCATTGGTCAAGTGTGCGTGCTGCTCTTTTCTCATTGGTCAGTGTGCGTGCTGCTCTTTTCTAATTGGCTAACATATCTGTCGGTCCGTCAAAAGTTACATTCATACAAACTTTTTTTGTCCGTGAAAATGGATGGACATTTTCTGGATAGGGTTGAATCATAATCTCTGCTGTCCACCAACGTATTTCTCCCATTGAGAGCTTTAGTCATTCGGGCGGCAGGGTAGCCTAGTGGTTAGAGCGTTGGGCTAGTGACCGGAAGGTTGCAAGTTAAAACCCCCGAGCTGACAAGGTACAAATCTGTCGTTCTGCCCTTGAACAGGCAGTTAACCCACTGTTCCTAGGCCGTCATTGAAAATAAGAATTTGTTCTTAACTGACTTGCCTGGTTAAATAAAGGTATAATAAATAATAAAATTCACATAAGTTGGTCCTCCTCACAACCACCAGGATCTGGCTGAACGTAAAGATGTACTCCAGAGATTGTTGAACTTTTCCTGTTGAAAAGCGATATCCCAAGTATAAATACAGTACAGTACACGCACTTAAAAGGGTAACAAACATTTTTCTAAGACAAATCGTTTAAAAGTAATTTAACTGCAAAGTTTAAGGAGTTGGTTTGATGGGAAGTTGTGATGTCATCAGCCTCTAACTAACCTGGACCGCCTATTGAGATGCGCCATTTGTTCAGTAGATCAGGTGTTAAATGACATGAAAAGGGAGACTGGAATGTCACTTTTTAATATGAATAATTCAGGACAAATAGGAAAACACTCAGTTAAAAAAAATACAAGATCAGTCAAATCTCTTGTGATTTTGTGGCAGTGCAGCAGGGTAGCCTAGTGGTTAGAGTGTTGGACTAGTAACCGAAAGGTTGCAAGTTCGAATCCCCTGAGCTGACAAGGTACAAATCTGTCACTCTGCCCCTGAACAGGCAGTTAACCCCACTGTTCAATGACTAGACCGTCATTGAAAATGAACTAACTTCCCTATTTAAATCAATACATCTCCCGGAGTGCCCGAGTTGACAGTGAGTTGACCTCAACCCTCCAACATTTCATTCTTGGCAGCCCTGTAGTAAATAGCTAACCTCCCCTCACACCCACCAACTAGCCACCAACATGTCTATTTACCATGAGAAATGCTGCAGTAGCCCCGATGATGATGATGTTGACAGTAGCCCTGATGATGACGTTGACAGTAGCCCTGATGATGACGTTGACAGTAGCCCTGATGATGACGTTGACAGTAGCCCTGATGATGATGACGTTGACAGTAGCCCTGATGATGTTGACAGTAGCCCTGACGTTGACAGTAGCCCTGATGATGATGTTGACAGTAGCCCTGACGATGATGTTGACAGTAGCCCTGACGATGACGTTGACAGTAGCCCTGATGATGACGTTGACAGTAGCCCTGATGATGATGACGTTGACAGTAGCCCTGATGATGTTGACAGTAGCCCTGACGTTGACAGTAGCCCTGATGATGATGTTGACAGTAGCCCTGATGATGATGATGTTGACAGTAGCCCTGGTGATGATGTTGACAGTAGCCCTGATGATGATGTTGACAGTAGCCCTGATGATGATGTTGACAGTAGCCCTGATGATGATGATGTTGACAGTTACCCTGATGATGATGATGATGTTGACAGTAGCCCTGATGATGATGATGTTGACAGTAGCCCTGATGATGATGATGTTGACAGTAGCCCTGATGATGATGTTGACAGTAGCCCTGATGATGATGATGTTGACAGTAGCCCTGATGATGATGATGTTGACAGTAGCCCTGATGATGATGATGTTGACAGTAGCCCTGATGATGATGATGTTGACAGTAGCCCTGATGATGATGATGTTGACAGTAGCCCCGATGATGATGATGTTGACAGTAGCCCCGATGATGATGTTGACAGTAGCCCTGATGATGATGTTGACAGTAGCCCTGGTGATGATGTTGACAGTAGCCCTGGTGATGATGTTGACAGTAGCCCTGATGATGATGTTGACAGTAGCCCTGATGATGTTGACAGTAGCCCTAACGATGATGACGACGGTGACTTCCTAAAACAGGGCTTCTGAGAAGACCAATAGACCTTTTCAACAGGAACACCCATACATACTTGGGGTGTGTTCATTAGGCATCAAACGAAACCAAAACTGTCAGCAAAGTAAACAGAACAGATGAGTTTCTGTACACCAGATGAAGAGAACCAAATCGAACACCTTCACCGATAAAAATGTCTTGTAAAAAAAAAAAAAAAAGTTGAGAGAATAATACTGAATTTCAGTTGTTTCACTCAGACCACTGAACCCTTAATGTCAGAGTTAATTCATTAAACAATTAACCCAAAAAACAATTAGCAAAAAAAAAACCATTTATTTCATGTAGGCCACACACACACACACACACACACACACACACACACACACACACACACACACACACACACACACACACACACACACCAGGTCTGTATCCAACCCTTTCTTCTATAAGGCCTCTGATTCCATCTGGTCTCTGTCCTCGGTTCCATCATCATGTCTGGTGATGGTCGAGGCCCCGGGAACAGCCCCACCTACCGCCTCCACCCTGCTACACTGGTGGCAACAGCTGCAGCTGTGATGTGGTGTCTGCTTCTGTCTCTGCTGGTTCTGGGCCAGGCCACTGAGGAGCGTCAGTACCCTGATCTCATGCGCCATACGGGCCTTCTCCCTCCGGTCCTCCCTGTCCGCTGCCTCCCTCTGCCTCATCTCCTCTTTCTCCAGCCACTGAGAGAGCAAGTCCTGCTGCCAGCGAACCTGACAAAGAGACAGAGAGAGAGAGAGTTTAGACACTGAGTTTTCTACCAAAAGCATTATGATGTACAGTTTATATTAGGTACATGTAGCTAGTACCGGGGGTCGGACCGTCCTCTAACTACAGAACGGCCTGAATTCTCCGGGCATGGAAACATTGCTCAATTGGTATCAAGGGACCTAACGTGTGCCAGGAAAACATTCTCCCACACCAGTACACCACCAGCCTACTACTGTTGTTCTAGTTACAGAAAGTTAGATTACACAACATTCTGAGAGTATATAAAAGTCTCTCTCAACGTTGACTTAACGGCGCCACTTTACCACCAGAGTAGGGCTGTAGTTTCAATACGATTTTTGATGCGAAGGCGGAGCCATTTTGAAGTGAATAGGCATCACCAAATATTTAATAAGCTTTACGTATCGGAGCTCTGACGAAGGCCGTGCGGATTTACTGATTGATGAATCAATTAGCCTAGATGGCAATTCTAACAACATATTCATATTTAGAGTTAGCCATCTAGCTCGGTGTTTTGTGGTCCCCCCTTCTTCCTCAGGTGGTGTAAAGTCTAAAAGGACAGTGAGCACAAAGATGGCGGCAAATTTCTTTGAAAAGCCATAAATAAAAAAATCTGATAATTCTTGATCCTATTTTGACAGATTGCACATCAAAATATCAACAATGCATTTACTGAATAGGTTAGCTATTTCATCTAACTTTTTAAAATCATAGGATACCGATCTCAGTTATCTTACTAGGTACTGGAAAGAAAGTGTCAAGAGCTCCGCCACCAAGGTAAACTGTCCATACACCCCCCCCCAAAAAAATGTGTTGTTGAGCAAAAACTGTTAAATATAATCGCAATATGACTTTTTGTCCATATCGCCCAGCTCAATGTTCAACGGTGCTAACATGCTGACCAGTTTAAAAATGAGCAGAACAGGGACTACATACAGTGGAGCAAAAAAGTATTTAGTCAGCCACCAATTGTGCAAGTTCTCCCACTTAAAAAGATGAGACAAAATGAGAGAAAAAAAATCCAGAAAATCACATTGTAGGATTTTTGATTAATTTATTTGCAAATGATGGTGGAAAATAACACGGACTTTCAACTCCCTCCAAAGATTTTCTATGGGGTTGAGATCTGGAGACTGGCTAGGCCATTCCAGGACCTTGAAATGCTTCTTACGAAGCCACTCTTTCGTTGCCCGGGCGGTGTGTTTGGGATCAATGTCATGCTGAAAGACCCAGCCACGTTTCATCTTCAATGCCCTTGCTGATGGAAGGAGGTTTTCACTCAAAATATCACGATACATGGCCCCATTCATTATTTCCTTTACACGGATCAGTCGTCCTGGTCCCTTTGCAGAAAAACAGCCCCAAAGCATGATGTTTCCACCCCCATGCTTCACAGTAGGTAATGGTGTTCTTTGGATGCAACTCAGCATTCTTTGTCCTCCAAACACGACGAGTTGAGTTTTTACCAAAAAGTTATATTTTGGTTTCATCTGACCATATGACATTCTCCCAATCTTTTTCTGGATCATCCAAATGCTCTCTAGCAAACTTCAGACGGGCCTGGACATGTACTGGCTTAAGCAGGGGGACACATCTGGCACTGCAGGATTTGAGTCCCTGGCGGTGTAGTGTGTTACTGATGGTAGGCTTTGTTACTTTGGTCCCAGCTCTCTGCAGGTCATTCACTAGGTCCCCTGTGTGGTTCTGCGATTTTTGCTCACCGTTCTTGTGATCATTTTGACCCCACGGGGTGAGATCTTGCGTGGAGCCCCAGATCGAGGGAGAGTATCAGTGGTCTTGTATGTCTTCCATTTCCTAATAATTGCTCCCACAGTTGATTTCTTCAAACCAAGCTGCTTACCTATTGCAGATTCAGTCTTCCCAGCCTGGTGAAGGTCTACAATTTTGTTTCTGGTGTCATTTGACAGCTCTTTGGTCTTGGCTATAGTGGAGTTTGGAGTGTGACTGTTTGAGGTTGTGGACAGGTGTCTTTTATACTGATAACAAGTTCAAACAGGTGCCATTAATACAGGTAACGAGTGGAGGACAAAGGAGCCTCTTAAAGAAGAAGTTACAGGTCTGTGAGAGCCAGAAATCTTGCTTGTTTGTAGGTGAGCAAATACTTATTTTCCACCATAATTTGCAAATAAATTCACAAAAAATCCTACAATGTGATTTTCTGGATTCTTTCTCATTTTGTCTGTCATAGTTGAAGTGGACCTATGATGAAAATTACAGGCCTCTCATCTTTTTTAGTGGGAGAACTTGCACAATTGGTGGCTGACTAAATACTTTTTTGCCCCACTGTACATAGGTAATAGGGTATTCCCTATAAACTATGGGACTACAGGGTGTCATTTGGGACACAACACATATAGGGTGCGTTCAGAAAGTATTCAGACCCCTTTCCCCACATTTTGATACGTTACAGCCTTATTCGAAAAATGATTCAAATGTAATGTTTTCCTCATCAATCTACACACAATAACAAAGCAAAAAAAAATGGGGTTTTAGAAATTTTAGCATAATGACATCACAATACCCCATAATGACATCACAATACCCCATAATGACATCACAATACCCCATAATGACAAAGGAAAAACTCATTCATAGAAATATAACATTTGCATAAGTATTCAGACCCTTTACTCAGTACTTTGTTGAAGCACCTTTGGCAGCGATTACAGCATCGAGTCTTCTTGGGTTTGACGCTGCAAGCTTGGCACATCTGTATTTGGAGAGTTTCTCCCATTCTTCTCTGCAGATCCTCTCAAGCTCTGTGAGGTTGGATGGGGAGCATCGCTGCACAGCTATTTTCAGGTCACTCTCGAGCTGGTTTTCATCAATGATCTCTCTGTACTTTTCTCCGTTCATCTTTCCTTCGATCCTGACTAGTCTCCCAGTCCCTGCCACTGAAAAACATCCCCACAGCATGATGCTGCCACCACCATGCTTCACCGTAGGGATGGTGCCAGGATTCCTCCAGACGTGACACTTGGCATTCAGGCCAAAGAGTTCAATCTTGGTTTCATCAGACCAGAGAATCTTGTGTCTTATGGTCAGAGTCTTTAGGTACCTTTTGGAAAACGAATAGGGCTGTCATGCCTTTTACTGAGGAGTGGCTTCCGTCTGGCCACTCTACCATAAAGGCCTGATTGGTGGAGTGCTGCAGAGATGGTTGTCCACCTGGAAGGTTCTCCCATCTCCAAAGAGGAACTCTGGAGCTCTGTCAGAGTGACCATTTGGTTCTTGGTCACCTTCTAGACCAAGGCCATTCTCCCCAATTGCACAGTTTCGCCGGGAGGCCAGCTCTAGGAAGAGTCTTGATGGTTCTAAACTTCTTCCATTTAAGAATGATGGAGGCCCCTGTGTTCTTGGGTACCCTCAATGCTACAGAAATGTTTTGGTAGCCTTCCCCAGATCTGTGCCTCGGCACAATCCTCTCTCGGAACTCTACGGACAATTCCTTCAACCTCGTGGCTTGGATTTTTGCTCTGACATGCACTGCCAACTGTGGGACCTTATATAGGCAGGTGTGTACCTTCCCAAATCATGTCCAATCAATTACATTTACCACAGTTGGACTCCAATAAAGTTGTAGAAACATCTCTAGGACGATCAATGGAAACGGGATGCACCAGAGCTCAATTTCGATTCTCATAGCAAAGAATCTGAATACTTAAATAAGGTATTCTTTTTTTTTGTCATTGTGGGGCATTGTGATGTCATTGTGGGGCATTGTGATGTCATTGTGGGGCATTGTGATGTCATTGTGGGGTATTGTGATGTCATTGTGGGGTATTGTGATGTCATTGTGGGGTATTGTGTAGATTGATGAGGATTATATTTGATCCATTTTAGAACAAGGCTGTAACGTAACAAAATGTGGAAAAAGTCAAGGGGTCTGAATACTTTCTGAATGCCCTGTTTAGATAGACATATCTATCTATTCGTCTCTGACCTGCTCCTGCCTCTGGCCCTCCAGCTGTACCATCAGACCCCGGAACTCTGAGACCAGCCTCTGGAAGCAGTCTGCCAAGTGCTTCAACACAGGCTCTAGGGGCTGGGCGGAGGGAATGGTGATACCACTGCCCAAGTTGGGGCTATGGTCTGGGGGTGGAGAAAAATGGCAAGCAGGCTGGGGTGGTGGCGGTGTTGACCTGGAGCTGCGGTCATCCTCCAATGGATGAACTGCAATGCAAGAGATTAAATAGATTAATTAATCAGATATTCTGATTTTGCTTTATTATCACAACATTGGGAAATTTGTTTAACACTTTTTTGGTTACTACATGATTCCATATGTGACTACATGATTCCATATGTGACTGCATGATTCCATATGTGACTACATGATTCCATATGTTACTACATGATTCCATATGTTGCTACATGATTCCATATGTTGCTACATGATTCCATATGTTGCTACATGATTCCATATGTTGCTACATGATTCCATATGTTGCTACATGATTCCATATGTTGCTACATGATTCCATATGTTGCTACATGATTCCATATGTTGCTACATGATTCCATATGTTGCTACATGATTCCATATGTTGCTACATGATTCCATATGTTGCTACATGATTCCATATGTTACTACATGATTCCATATGTGACTACATGATTCCATATGTGACTACATGATTCCATATGTGACTACATGATTCCATATGTTACTACATGATTCCATATGTTACTACATGATTCCATATGTTTTATTTCATAGATTTGATGTCTTCATTATTATTTTACAATGTAGAATCAACAGTTTACCCAAATTGCAAGGTTATTATAGTAAATGAAAACAGAAACGAAAATAAAAACTGGAAAAACAATTTAGCAAACTAAAAATATATATTAAAAAAACACTTGAAAAACAAACTCTACTGAAACTAATATTTTGGCAAAAAAAATAGAAACTAAATGTTTAATTTTTCTTAGTCTAAAAACTTTCGGCAAAAAATCAAAAAGTTTAAGCTTCTGAATCTGGCGAGTAAATGTTGCCAGGAAATGGCAATGTTTCAAATAGGCCTAGCTGTGCATCACTATCACAAGCTAACAGGGAAGAAATCCGAGGACGAGCACGTAACTGGGCCAAGCTAGAACAGCTTGTGAAGTTGTTGGAGCCATTTACAATCCACATTGACCAACTTCAAACTGACAGCCAGTTGTGTGTCTGATGTGGTGCCTTGCCTTCTCATCCTTGAGGCATTCAACTACTGTTGCAAAACAGGTCCTTCTGAAGTCACTGTGTGAGCGCTTCACATGCGATATGGCCTCACATTTTTTTTTTAAGCTTATGGCCATTCACAATATACATCTACATATTATTACTATAATTTTTTACTATTTGCTACGTTGTAAAATAATAGTGAAGACGTCAAACTGTGAAATAACACATATGGAATCATGTAGTAACCAAAAAAGTGTTAAACAAATAAAATATATTTTATATTTGAGATTCTTCAAAGTAGCCACCCTTTGCCTTGATGACAGCTTTGCACACTCTGGGCATTCTATCAACCAGCTTCACCTGGAATGCTTTTCCAACGGTCTTGAAGAAGTTCCCACATATGCTGAGCACTTGTTAGCTGCTTTTCCTTCACTTTTCCTTCACTCTGCGGTCCAACTCATCCCAAACCATCACAATTGGGTTGAGGTCAGGTGATTGTGGAGGCCAGGTCATCTGATGCAGCACTCTATCACTCTCCTTCTTGTTCTCATAGCCCTTACACAGCCTGGATGTGTGTGGGGTCATTGTTCTGTTGAAAAACAAATGATAGTCCCACTAAGTGCAAACCAGATGGGATGGCGTATCGATGCAGAATGCTGTGGTAGCTATGCTGGTTACGTGTGCCTTGAATTATAAATAAATCACAGACAGTGTCACCAGCAAAGCACCCCCACACCTCCTCCTCCATGCTTCACGTGAGAACCACACATGCGGAGATCATCCGTTCACCTACTCTGAGACTCACAAAGACACAGCGGTTGGAACCAAAAATCTCAAATATGGACTCAGACCAAAGCAAAGAAAAAAAAGTCCACCAGTCTAATGTCCATTTCTCGTGTTTCTTGGCCCAAGCAAGTCTCTTTTTCTTATTGGTGTCCTTTAGTAGTGGTTTCTTTGCAGAAATTCAACCACGAAGGCCTGATTCACAGGCAGTTGAAGTTGAGATGTCTGTAACTTGAACTCTGTGAAGCATTTATTTGGGCTGCAATTTCTGAGGCTGGTAACTCTAATGAACTTATCCTCTGCAGCAGAGCTAACTCTGGGTGGTCCTTTCTTGTGGCGGTCCTCACGAGAGCCAGTTTCATCATAGCACTTGCTGGTTTTTGTAACTTGAAGAAACTTTAAAAGTCCCTCATTTTCCAGATTGACTGACTTTCATTTCTTAAAGTAATGATGGACTGTCATTTCTCTTTGCTTATTTGAGCTGTTCTTGCCAAAATGGTATTTTCCCAAACAGGGCTATCTTCTGTATATCACCCCTACCTTGTCACAACACAACTGACTGGCTCAAACACATTAAGAAGGAAAGAAATTCCACAAATTAACAAGGCACACCTGTTAATTGAAATGCATTCCAGGTGATTAGCTCATGAAGCTGGTTGAGAGAATGCCAAGTGTGAGCAAAGCTGTCAAGGCGAAGGGTGGCTACTTTGAAAAACCTCAAATCTCAAATATATTTGAATTTGTTTAGCACTTTTTGGGTTACTACATGATTCCATGTGTTATTTCATCGTTTTGATGTCTTCACTATTATTCTACAATGTAGAAAATAGTAAAAAAAAAAAAAAAAAAAAAGAACCCTGGAATGGTGGTTAGTGGTTAGAGTGTAGGGTCGGCAAGTAACCTAGTGGTTAGAGTGTAGGGTCGGCAGGTAGCCTAGTGGTTAGAGTGTAGAGGAGGCAGGTAGCCTAGTGGTTAGAGTGTAGGGTCGGCAAGTAACCTAGTGGTTAGAGTGTAGGGTCGGCAGGTAACCTAGTGGTTAGAGTGTAGAGGTGGCAGGTAACCTAGTGGTTAGAGTGTAGGGTCGGCAGGTAACCTAGTGGTTAGAGTGTAGAGGTGGCAGGTAACCTAGTGGTTAGAGTGAGAGGAGGCAGGTAGCCTAGTGGTTAGAGTGTAGAGGAGGCAGGTAGCCTAGTGGTTAGAGTGTAGAGGAGGCAGGTAGCCTAGTGGTTAGAGTGTAGAGGAGGCAGGTAGCCTAGTGGTTAGAGTGTAGAGGAGGCAGGTAGCCTAGTGGTTAGAGTGTAGAGGAGGCAGGTAGCCTAGTGGTTAGAGTGTAGAGGAGGCAGGTAGCCTAGTGGTTAGAGTGTAGAGGAGGCAGGTAACCTAGTGGTTAGAGTGTAGAGGAGGCAGGTAGCCTAGTGGTTAGAGTGTAGAGGAGGCAGGTAGCCTAGTGGTTAGAGTGTAGAGGCGGCAGGTAGCCTAGTGGTTAGAGTGTAGAGGAGGCAGGTAGCCTAGTGGTTAGAGTGTAGAGGAGGCAGGTAGCCTAGTGGTTAGAGTGTAGAGGAGGCAGGTAGCCTAGTGGTTAGAGTGTAGAGGAGGCAGGTAGCCTAGTGGTTAGAGTGTAGAGGAGGCAGGTAGCCTAGTGGTTAGAGTGTAGAGGAGGCAGGTAGCCTAGTGGTTAGAGTGTAGAGGAGGCAGGTAGCCTAGTGGTTAGAGTGTAGAGGAGGCAGGTAGCCTAGTGGTTAGAGTGTAGAGGAGGCAGGTAGCCTAGTGGTTAGAGTGTAGAGGCGGCAGGTAGCCTAGTGGTTAGAGTGTAGAGGCGGCAGGTAGCCTAGTGGTTAGAGTGTAGAGGAGGCAGGTAGCCTAGTGGTTAGAGTGTAGGGTCGGCAGGTAACCTAGTGGTTAGAGTGTAGAGGTGGCAGGTAACCTAGTGGTTAGAGTGTAGAGGAGGCAGGTAACCTAGTGGTTAGAGTGTAGAGGAGGCAGGTAACCTAGTGGTTAGAGTGTAGAGGAGGCAGGTAACCTAGTGGTTAGAGTGTAGAGGAGGCAGGTAACCTAGTGGTTAGAGTGTAGAGGAGGCAGGTAACCTAGTGGTTAGAGTGTAGAGGAGGCAGGTAGCCTAGTGGTTAGAGTGTAGAGGAGGCAGTTAGCCTAGTGGTTAGAGTGTAGAGGAGGCAGGTAGCCTAGTGGTTAGAGTGTAGAGGAGGCAGGTAGCCTAGTGGTTAGAGTGTAGAGGAGGCAGGTAGCCTAGTGGTTAGAGTGTAGAGGAGGCAGGTAGCCTAGTGGTTAGAGTGTAGAGGAGGCAGGTAGCCTAGTGGTTAGAGTGTAGAGGAGGCAGGTAGCCTAGTGGTTAGAGTGTAGAGGAGGCAGGTAGCCTAGTGGTTAGAGTGTAGAGGAGGCAGGTAGCCTAGTGGTTAGAGTGTAGAGGAGGCAGGTAGCCTAGTGGTTAGAGTGTAGAGGAGGCAGGTAACGTAGTGGTTAGAGTGTAGAGGCGGCAGGTAGCCTAGTGGTTAGAGTGTAGAGGCGGCAGGTAGCCTAGTGGTTAGAGTGTAGGGCCAGCAGGTAGCCTAGTGGTTAGAGTGTAGAGGCGGTAGGTAGCCTAGTGGTTAAAACGTTGGACTAGTAACCGAAAGGTTGCAAGATCGAATCCCCGAGCCGACAAGGTAACAATCTGTCATTCTGCCCCTGAACAACGACGCACCAAGTCTGGAACCAGCAGGTTTTTAACCTTTGACGAGCTTCTTCTGTTATGTCCCATAAACATCACAAATGGTCCGTTTGTTCGATTAACTCCGTCGATGTCAATTTATTTGGCACATTTGATCCAGAAAAACATTGGTTCCAACTTGAACAATGTGACTACAAAATATCGCAAAAGTTACCTGTAAACTTTGCCAAAACACTTCAAACTACTTTTGTAATACAACTTTAGGTATTTTTTTACGTAAATAATCGATAAAATTGAAGACGGGATGATCTGTGTTCAAAACATGGAAGAAGACAAACTGTAGCTAGCTTTATGGTCACGCGCCTCTATCTAACAGTACACTTCAAGTGACCCTCGTTCAAGATGGCCGTACTTCTTCATTACACAAAGGAAAAACCTCAACCAATTTCTAAAGACCGGTGACATCCATTGGAAGCAATATCAACTGCAAGAAGGTCCCTTAGAAATCTGGATTCCCAATGAAAACACATTGAAAAGAGAGTGACCTCAACAACAACAAAAAATCTGAATGGTTTGTCTTCGGGGTTGCTAAATAAGTTCTGTTATACTCACAGACATGATTCAAACAGTTTTAGAAACTTCAGAGTTTTTTCTACCAAAATATACTAATAATATGCATATCTTATCTTCTGGGGATGAGTAGCAGGCAGTTGAATTTGGGCATGCATTTCATCCGGACGTGAAAATACTGCCCCGTAAACAAAAGGTTAAACAAATATCGGCATTGATCCTTTTTGCACTAACATTTAATAACTCATCACATACACTGCTGCTACTGTTTATTCCTAGTTGTATGTACATATCTACCTCAATTACCTCATACCCCCGCACACTCGGAGCGGCAGGGAGCCTTAGTGGTTAGAGCGTTGGGCCAGTAACCAAAAGGTTGCTAGACCAAATCCCTGACTAGGTAAAAGACGGCATCCCCAGCCGCATCCTCAGAGCATGCGCAGACCAGCTGGCTGGTGTGTTTACGGACATATTCAATCAATCCAGGTTGCTGTTCCCACATGCTTCAAGAGGGCCACCATTGTTCCTGTTCCCAAGAAAGCTAAGGTAACTGAGCTAAATTACTATCGCCCCGTAGAACTCACTTCCGTCATCATGAAGTGCTTTGAGAGACTAGTCAAGGACCATATCACCTCCACCCTATCTGACACCCTAGACCCACTCCAATTGGCTTACCGCCCCAATAGGATCACAGACGATGCAATCGCAACCACACTGCACTAACCCATCTGGACAAGAGGAATACCTATGTGAGAATGCTGTTCATCAACTACAGCTCAGCATTTAACACCATAGTACCCTCCAAACTCGTCATCAAGCTCGAGACCCTGGGTCTCGACCCCGGGTCTCGACCCCGCCCTGTGCAACTGGGTCCTAGACTTCCTGACGGGCCACCCCCAGGTGGTGAGGGTAGGTAACAACATCTCCACCCCGCTGATCCTCAACACTGGGGCCCCACAAGGGTGCGTTCTGAGCTCTCTCCTGTACTCCCTGTTCACCCACGACTGCGTGGCCATGCACGCCTCCAACTCAATCATCAAGTTTGCAGACGACACTACAGTGGTAGGCTCGATTACCAACAATGACGAGATGGCCTACAGGGAGGAGGTGAGGGCCCTCGGAGTGTGGTGTCAGGAAAATAACCTCACACTCAATGTCAACAAAACAAAGGAGATGATTGTGACTTCAGGAAACAGCAGAGGGAGCACCCCCCTATCCACATCGACGGCACAGTAGTGGAGAGGGTAGAAAGTTTCAAGTTTCTCGGCGTACACATCACAGACAAACTGAATTGGTCCACCCACAACGAAAGCGTGGTGAAGAAGGCACAGCAGCACCATCACTCATTCATATATCTTTATATATCTTTATGTACTTTATCCCTTTACACTTGTGTGTATAAGGTAGTAGTTTTGGAATTGTTAGTTAGATTACTTGTTCGTTATTACTGCATTGTCGGAACTAGAAGCACAAGCATTTCGCTACACTCGCATTAACATCTGCTAACCATGTGTATGTGAGTCTACCTTTGATGATATAATGATAATCAGTGGCATTGATAGCAGAAAGTGTGACCGACAGAGAGAGAGTCAGACAGAGAGTAGAGTACATACCAGCAGGTTCATGATAGTCGTTGCTGTGCTCTAGAAAAGCATCATGGCGTCTTCCACCCGGGCCAACCAGTGACCGAGTGATGATTCCTACATCGTTGAACTCGTAGTCGTCTGTGTCGTCTGCCTCCCTGTCCTCCTCCACCTTCATCTCAGACACCATATACCGTGACTTCCGTCCTGCCGTCCCCTCAGGAGATACAAAATTGCATCCTCCTCCTAGTCTTCCAATCCCTTCAGATCCCAAATAGCGCCCTGTTTCTGCGATCAATTCAGACCCAAAATGGCACCCTCCTAATAATCCTCCTATGCCTTCAGGAGATCCAAAATGCCGCCCTCCTCCAGTCCCTTCCATAGCGCGATTTCTCCCCAGCACAGCATCCATCTCAGAGTAGTACCTGAAACTGCAGGGTTGGGAGTCATCCACGCTCATCAGCAGCTTGGCTCTGACATAGTTGGCCTTGAGGGTCTTGACGCGGAGCCGGCACTGGTGAGGGCTGCGTGAGAAGCCCAAGTCACACATGCGGGCTGAGAGGTGTTTGAAAACATGGCGGTTACGGACATTCTCCGCCAGGCTCTTCTGCACTCGCTCGTCACTCCAGGCACACAGCAACACCTGGGTCTCTTCCACTGTCCAGTTGACGGAGCGCTCGGCCTCTCGCTTTCCTGCAGGAAAGAGTATAGTTACAGTACGGCAAATGTTCAAAACAAGATGGCCGACTGACTGTGGTAACACCTTATCGACATGTACAGTAGCTGGGTTTATACAGTACAGACTGGTACAGTGGTACTAGCTGATATTACTAGATTTGTTGCCCTGAACCAAATTACACTGAATTACAGGAAACAGGTGTGTCTTAATTCCTGGCTGCAAAAGTGTGAAGCATGCAGACTGCTGATGGTGCTTAGCTATAAAGTATCTGGAATATCTCAATGTTTGGCAACAATATCGTACTAGTTATCACTTGACTGTTGTCAAAAAAAATGTTGGAGTACCTAGCTAGTAGGCTAGCTAGTTAGCTACTAAGCAAGAGTCAAGATAAGTTTCGGTTTCTAAACCAGTCTGCTTTGCGACATAGCTATCTAACATCAAAACGGGCATTACCAAGTCTAAAAATCAACATTAAAAAAACATGAGCATTTTCAATAGCATAGTGAAATCGAAGCATTGCCAGGATGTGTAGCTAAGCTTTTGCTGACTTTGGCTAGCTTCAACACGTTACGAATGAGATGCATGCAACGTTAACAATCAAATGTGTAAAACGTTTTTTTTTTTAAACATACAGCACCTTTTTTCAGGAAACTTACTTTTAGTAGAAGTTGTCACCGAATTAGTAGAGTTGATAATTGGAGGATTCATTCTTTTTAAATATATATTTTTTTGTTGCTTTCCATTTGTAATAAACATCCACAGATAACGGTGTGATTTCCTCTTCCGGTTTCAGAGTCTTGTTTGCGTGACGTCAACACGAGACAAGGAGGAGTCCGTTTCCTTCTTTTTTTTTTGCAGTGGCGTAAACAAACTGAAAGCTACAATAAAATTAAGATTATTATTAATTTTTTTGTTGTTGATAAGACAAAACGTTTTTACTCATCATTAATTTATCAAAATGTCTGTCTCTCTCCTTTGAGATGAGAAAGAGGAACAAGATAATGTGAGAACAGTGTGTCTTGTAAAGGAGGAGGAGGTGAAAGCTCTTCTGAGATTCCCAATGCTGCGTTTGGCAGTGTGCATTCTGCAATGTACATATAACATTTGTAGTCATTTTAGCAGACACTCTTATCCACAGCGACTCAGCAATAGCCATTTTGTAAACACAGCAATGCAGAACCAAAGTGTGAGAAATTGGCTGTGACTACTAACACTGCATAGTAGTGATAGCTTCATTTTAAAAAAATGGATAGAGGACACAACTTAGATGTAACGGTGTTGTTTTAGCATAGACATCGCCATTGAGCCCTTCCACCATTTTAAAGTAGTCAACTGGGTGGGAATTCCAACTTCATTGGCTGATCTCTCCAGATTACCCTTGTGGGGGTCATGTCCAACCGGGTCATCAGGAGGGAACAGCCAATTGTGAAGAAGAACATTTGCTAGCTACATTGCCTCAATGGCCGTGAACGCACAGACGGAATTAAATAGAGATTTTTCTTCTATTCATCTCTATGGATAGCCTGCAGCATAGTGATCACACACACACACACACACACACACACACACACACACACACACACACACACACACACACACACACACACACACACACACACTGTCCCCTGCATATTAGCTACTGGTTCTCGTCTCCTCTTTCTGTGCTCACTGACCTTCTGACCTTCTCCTCATGCCAGGGAGAGATATACAACCAGTCTCTCTGTCTCTTCCTTCTCCCTCTGAGTGTGTGTGTGTGTTCATGCATGATATACAACCTGTCTGCTCAGTAAGGGGAGAATACATCCCATAATTCCCATCCCTTCTCCCCTGCCCTAGCCAGACATTATTACAAGCCTATACTTGTTATTTATTACAGTAATATATTATCACAAGCTCAGCCTGTCCCTGGGAAGTCACGCTTTTAGCAAGATAACTGTTCCTGTCCCATGATGTTAAAAGAGAGAATCCGGAGGTAAAAACCTTGACTCTTAAAAGATCCTCACCGTTACGTTCTGGCGGTAACACAGTCTTTACCTGCTTATTTTCATGGCAAAACTAAGTGTGACGGTACAATTCCTCTGTGTCTAGATGAGTCCTCTCATGTATT
Organism: Oncorhynchus kisutch; assembly: GCF_002021735.2. Classification (NCBI taxonomy): domain Eukaryota; kingdom Metazoa; phylum Chordata; class Actinopteri; order Salmoniformes; family Salmonidae; genus Oncorhynchus; species Oncorhynchus kisutch. The sequence goes on along the minus strand of NC_034176.2, from coordinate 4,618,623 downwards.
GTGTGTGTGTGTGTAATAATGCTGCAGTGTTGCTGCCTGAGAGAGGCTGCGTTTGACTTTTCAAATAAAAGCATTTTCATGTTTATTTTTGTTCAAGACAAATCATTTAGTACTCTACTCTTACAACACAATTCCTATTTTAACCTATTTTGACCATTATTTAGTGTTACTAAAGTCTAAAATGTTCTTGAATAACTTTACGTTTGTGTTTAAATTCAAACCATGTGGATTCTCTGTGATTATTCAGCAGTTCAGTGTTGACTGTACAGGCAAGGATAGTAAACTGCATCATTGAACAAATCAGTGTAAGATCAGTTTCCTTTTTTTTTTATACACTAAATAAGATACTGTGAGACAAGGAAGCAGGAAGGTTTTCAGATATGTACATTTGACCTTTTTCTACCTATAGAGGTTTTCAATATATGATGTTGATAATAGTAGATTAGTCTTCATCCTCCTCCAGCTGCAACCGTATCCATGTATACCAGAGTGGGACCCCCCCCCCCCAACCCCACAAAAAAAAAAACACATATGGCTCGACAATCATACGCCAAGTAATTTACGAGACGTTGTAAAGCGGAAAGCTTCAGAGAAATAGCGTTAGGATATGTGCGGCTGTCTCTATAGTAGGCCTGCTACTCTGCTTTTTCGTTTTTCGTCCCAAACGGCACCCGATGTCTTTTACAGTGCACAACATTTGACCATATCCCTATGGGCCCTGTAAAAATGAGTACTGCACTATTAAAAAAAAAAGGAATAAAAGGTCCCATTTGGGACACGGTAGTCCGTCCACCCACTCCCAATTATAGAACACTTAGCGGCCTGCGTGGACACCCTCTAATCACGATGCTCCTTTATAGCATCCACCTTACAATTATGTGGCAGAGATTTTGACCAATGTGTGGCGTGACCAATAGCCATCCGCCATGTAAGACCTGGGTCGGGAGGTGGAGCGTAATACTACACCTACAGAGAGAAGAACTAGAGTACGAGAAGGTTGCACATCTGTGAAAAGGATTCCTTTCATTCCAATCCTCTCAAAACAACGTTTCTAGTTTCATTGGTGGAACAACAACAAATGGGGTGCATCCCAAATGGCATCCCTTTCCTATTTTTGGGCCCTGGTCTATGGGCCCTGGTCTGTGGGCTCTGGACTATGGGCCCTGGAATATGGGCCCTGGTCTGTGGGCCCTGGAATATGGGCCCGGGTCTGTGGGCCCTGGAATATGGGCCCTGGTCTGTGGGCCCTGGTCTGTGGGCCCTGGAATATGGGCCTTGGCTGTGGGCCCTGGTCTGTGGGCCCTGGAATATGGGCCCTGGTCTGTGGGCCCTGGACTGTGGGCCCTGGAATATGGGCCCTGGTCTGTGGGCCCTGGTCTGTGGGACCTGGTCTGTAGGACCTGGTGTGTGGGCCCTGGAATATGGGAATATACACCTACAGAGAGAAGAACTAGAGTACGAGAAGGTTGCACATCTGTGAAAAGGATTCCTTTCATTCCAATCCTCTCAAAACAACGTTTCTAGTTTCATTGGTGGAACAACAACAAATGGGGTGCATCCCAAATGGCATCCCTTTCCTACTTTTGGGCCCTGGTCTATGGGCCCTGGTCTGTGGGCCCTGGAATATGGGCCCTGTTCTGTGGGCCCAGGAATATGGGCCCGGGTCTGTGGGCCCTGGAATATGGGCCCTGGTCTGTGGGCCCTGGTCTGTGGGCCCTGGAATATGGGCCCTGGTCTGTGGGCCCTGGACTGTGGGCCCTGGACTGTGGGCCCTGGAATATGGGCCCTGGTCTGTGGGCCCTGGTCTGTGGGACCTGGTCTGTAGGACCTGGTGTGTGGGCCCTGGAATATGGGCCTTGGACTATGGGCCCTGGACTATGGGCCCTGGTCTGTGGGCCCTGGTCTGTGGACCCTGGAATTTTAGCTACATGAAGTAGCTAAGAGAAAACATGCAATGTAGCCAAATCTTATAGGGTCCCTTAGGAAACACTTAACACTTTGGTTCCAACCTTGTCACAATAACTCTTCCCTGGCATTTTAATTAGTTGTAATCTCAAACAACATTGTATTCAAAGTGCCCACTATTATATTCTAACTATAGAATTAGAGTATATTCCCATGTTTCCAACAGTTTTGCTCTAATTTGCATGTAAAATTGCAATTGCAACATTTGGTTCAAAATCAAATCTAGATTATTTGTCCATATCGTGCAGCCCTACGTAGCAGTGGTGTAAAGTACTTTAAGAATTTTTTTTATTTCAAGTACAACTTAAGTAATTTGTTTTGGGATCTGTACTTATTTTGACAACTTTTACTTCACAACATTCCAAAACAAAATACTGTACTTTTTACTCCATACATTTTCCCTGACACCTAGAAGTACTCGTTACATTTTGAATGCTCAGCAGGACAGGAAAATAGGCCAATTTACATACGTATCAAGAGAACATCCCTGGTCATCTCTACTGCCTCTGATCTGGAGGACTCACTAAACAGAGAACATCCCTGGTCATCTCTACTGCCTCTGATCTGGAGGACTCACTAAACAGAGAACATCCCTGGTCATCTCTACTGCCTCTGATCTGGAGGACTCACTAAACAGAGAACATCCCAAGTCATCCCTACTGCCTCTGATCTGGAGGACTCGCTAAACAGAGAACATCCCTGGTCATCCCTACTGCCTCTGATCTGGAGGACTCACTAAACAGAGAACATCTCTGGTCATCCCTACTGCATCTGATCTGGAGGACTCACTAAACAGAGAACATCCCTGGTCATCCCTACTGCATCTGATCTGGAGGACTCACTAAACAGAGAACATCCCTGGTCATCCCTACTGCATCTGATCTGGCAGACTCACTAAACAGAGAACATCCCTGGTCATCCCTACTTCCTCTGATCTGGAGGACTCACTAAACAGAGAACATCCCTGGTCATCCCTACTGCATCTGATCTGGCAGACTCACTAAACAGAGAACATCCCTGGTCATCCCTACTGCATCTGATCTGGGGGACTCACTAAACAGAGAACATCCCTGGTCATCCCTACTGCATCTGATCTGGAGGACTCACTAAACAGAGAACATCCCTGGTCCTCCCTACTGCATCTGATCTGGGGGACTCACTAAACAGAGAACATCCCTGGTCCTCCCTACTGCATCTGATCTGGGGGACTCACTAAACAGAGAACATCCCTGGTCGTCCCTACTGCATCTGATCTGGGGGACTCACTAAACAGAGAACATCCCTGGTCATCCCTACTGCATCTGATCTGGTGGACTCACTAAACAGAGAACATCCCTGGTCATCCCTACTGCATCTGATCTGGAGGACTCACTAAACAGAGAACATCTCTGGTCATCCCTACTGCATCTGATCTGGGGGACTCACTAAACACAAGTGCTTTGTTTGTAAATGATGTCTGTGTGTTGGAGTGTGACCCTGGCTATCTGTAAATGATGTCTGTGTGTTGGAGTGTGCCCCTGGCTATCTGTAAATGATGTCTGTGTGTTGGAGTGTGCCCCTGGCTATCTGTAAATGATGTCTGTGTGTTGGAGTGTTCCCCTGGCTATCTGTAAATGATGTCTGTGTGTTGGAGTGTGCCCCTGGCTATCTGTAAATGATGTCTGTGTGTTGGAGTGTGCCCCTGGCTATCTGTAAATGATGTCTGTGTGTTGGAGTGTGCCCCTGGCTATCTGTAAATGATGTCTGTGTGTTGGAGTGTTCCCCTGGCTATCTGTAAATTATGTCTGTGTGTTGGAGTGTTCCCCTGGCTATCTGTAAAAGATGTCTGTGTGTTGGAGTGTTCCCCTGGCTATCTGTAAATGATGTCTGTGTGTTGGAGTGTGCCCCTGGCTATCTGTAAATGATGTCTGTGTGTTGGAGTGTGCCCCTGGCTATCTGTAAATGATGTCTGAGTGTTGGAGTGTTCCCCTGGCTATCTGTAAATGATGTCTGTGTGTTGGAGTGTTCCCCTGGCTATCTATAAATGATGTCTGTGTGTTGGAGTGTTCCCCTGGCTATCTGTAAATGATGTCTGTGTGTTGGAGTGTGACCCTGGCTATCTGTAAATGATGTCTGTGTGTTGGAGTGTGACCCTGGCTATCTGTAAATGATGTCTGTGTGTTGGAGTGTGCCCCTGGCTATCTGTAAATGATGTCTGTGTGTTGGAGTGTGCCCCTGGCTATCTGTAAATGATGTCTGTGTGTTGGAGTGTGCCCCTGGCTATCTGTAAATGATGTCTGTGTGTTGGAGTGTGCCCCTGGCTATCTGTAAATGATGTCTGTGTGTTGGAGTGTGCCCCTGGCTATCTGTAAATGATGTCTGTGTGTTGGAGTGTGCCCCTGGCTATCTGTAAATGATGTCTGTGTGTTGGAGTGTGCCCCTGGCTATCTGTAAATGATGTCTGTGTGTTGGAGTGTTCCCCTGGCTATCTGTAAATGATGTCTGTGTGTTGGAGTGTTCCCCTGGCTATCTGTAAATGATGTCTGTGTGTTGGAGTGTTCCCCTGGCTATCTGTAAAAGATGTCTGTGTGTTGGAGTGTGCCCCTGGCTATCTGTAAATGATGTCTGTGTGTTGGAGTGTGCCCCTGGCTATCTGTAAATGATGTCTGTGTGTTGGAGTGTGCCCCTGGCTATCTGTAAATGATGTCTGTGTGTTGGAGTGTGCCCCTGGCTATCTGTAAATGATGTCTGTGTGTTGGAGTGTGCCCCTGGCTATCTGTAAATGATGTCTGTGTGTTGGAGTGTGCCCCTGGCTATCTGTAAATGATGTCTGTGTGTTGGAGTGTTCCCCTGGCTATCTGTAAATGATGTCTGTGTGTTGGAGTGTTCCCCTGGCTATCTGTAAATGATGTCTGTGTGTTGGAGTGTTCCCCTGGCTATCTGTAAATGATGTCTGTGTGTTGGAGTGTTCCCCTGGCTATCTGTAAAAGATGTCTGTGTGTTGGAGTGTGCCCCTGGCTATCTGTAAATGATGTCTGTGTGTTGGAGTGTTCCCCTGGCTATCTGTAAATGATGTCTGTGTGTTGGAGTGTGCCCCTGGCTATCTGTAAATGATGTCTGTGTGTTGGAGTGTGCCCCTGGCTATCTGTAAATGATGTCTGTGTGTTGGAGTGTGCCCCTGGCTATCTGTAAATGATGTCTGTGTGTTGGAGTGTTCCCCTGGCTATCTGTAAATGATGTCTGTGTGTTGGAGTGTTCCCCTGGCTATCTGTAAAAGATGTCTGTGTGTTGGAGTGTTCCCCTGGCTATCTGTAAATGATGTCTGTGTGTTGGAGTGTGCCCCTGGCTATCTGTAAATGATGTCTGTGTGTTGGAGTGTGCCCCTGGCTATCTATAAATGATGTCTGTGTGTTGGAGTGTGCCCCTGGCTATCTGTAAATGATGTCTGTGTGTTGGAGTGTTCCCCTGGCTATCTGTAAATGATGTCTGTGTGTTGGAGTGTGCCCCTGGCTATCTGTAAATGATGTCTGTGTGTTGGAGTGTTCCCCTGGCTATCTGTAAATGATGTCTGTGTGTTGGAGTGTTCCCCTGGCTATCTGTAAATGATGTCTGTGTGTTGGAGTGTTCCCCTGGCTATCTGTAAATGATGTCTGTGTGTTGGAGTGTGCCCCTGGCTATCTGTAAATGATGTCTGTGTGTTGGAGTGTGCCCCTGGCTATCTGTAAATGATGTCTGTGTGTTGGAGTGTGCCCCTGGCTATCTGTAAATGATGTCTGTGTGTTGGAGTGTTCCCCTGGCTATCTGTAAATGATGTCTGTGTGTTGGAGTGTGCCCCTGGCTATCTGTAAATGATGTCTGTGTGTTGGAGTGTTCCCCTGGCTATCTGTAAATGATGTCTGTGTGTTGGAGTGTGCCCCTGGCTATCTGTAAATGATGTCTGTGTGTTGGAGTGTTCCCCTGGCTATCTGTAAATGATGTCTGTGTGTTGGAGTGTTCCCCTGGCTATCTGTAAATGATGTCTGTGTGTTGGAGTGTTCCCCTGGCTATCTGTAAATGATGTCTGTGTGTTGGAGTGTTCCCCTGGCTATCTGTAAAAGATGTCTGTGTGTTGGAGTGTTCCCCTGGCTATCTGTAAAAGATGTCTGTGTGTTGGAGTGTTCCCCTGGCTATCTGTAAATGATGTCTGTGTGTTGGAGTGTTCCCCTGGCTATCTGTAAAGGATGTCTGTGTGTTGGAGTGTGCCCCTGGCTATCTGTAAATGATGTCTGTGTGTTGGAGTGTGCCCCTGGCTATCTGTAAATTATTTCTGTGTGTTGGAGTGTTCCCCTGGCTATCTGTAAATGATGTCTGTGTGTTGGAGTGTGCCCCTGGCTATCTGTAAATGATGTCTGTGTGTTGGAGTGTTCCCCTGGCTATCTGTAAATGATGTCTGTGTGTTGGAGTGTTCCCCTGGCTATCTGTAAAAGATGTCTGTGTGTTGGAGTGTGCCCCTGGCTATCTGTAAATGATGTCTGTGTGTTGGAGTGTTCCCCTGGCTATCTGTAAATGATGTCTGTGTGTTGGAGTGTGCCCCTGGCTATCTGTAAATGATGTCTGTGTGTTGGAGTGTTCCCCTGGCTATCTGTAAATGATGTCTGTGTGTTGGAGTGTTCCCCTGGCTATCTGTAAATGATGTCTGTGTGTTGGAGTGTTCCCCTGGCTATCTGTAAATGATGTCTGTGTGTTGGAGTGTTCCCCTGGCTATCTGTAAATGATGTCTGTGTGTTGGAGTGTGCCCCTGGCTATCTGTAAATGATGTCTGTGTGTTGGAGTGTGGCCCTGGCTATCTGTAAATGATGTCTGTGTGTTGGAGTGTTCCCCTGGCTATCTGTAAAAGATGTCTGTGTGTTGGAGTGTTCCCCTGGCTATCTGTAAATGATGTCTGTGTGTTGGAGTGTTCCCCTGGCTATCTGTAAATGATGTCTGTGTGTTGGAGTGTTCCCCTGGCTATCTGTAAATGATGTCTGTGTGTTGGAGTGTTCCCCTGGCTATCTGTAAATGATGTCTGTGTGTTGGAGTGTTCCCCTGGCTATCTGTAAATGATGTCTGTGTGTTGGAGTGTTCCCCTGGCTATCTGTAAATGATGTCTGTGTGTTGGAGTGTTCCCCTGGCTATCTGTAAATGATGTCTGTGTGTTGGAGTGTTCCCCTGGCTATCTGTAAATGATGTCTGTGTGTTGGAGTGTTCCCCTGGCTATCTGTAAATGATGTCTGTGTGTTGGAGTGTTCCCCTGGCTATCTGTAAAAGATGTCTGTGTGTTGGAGTGTTCCCCTGGCTATCTGTAAAAGATGTCTGTGTGTTGGAGTGTTCCCCTGGCTATCTGTAAATGATGTCTGTGTGTTGGAGTGTGCCCCTGGCTATCTGTAAATGATGTCTGTGTGTTGGAGTGTTCCCCTGGCTATCTGTAAATGATGTCTGTGTGTTGGAGTGTTCCCCTGGCTATCTGTAAATGATGTCTGTGTGTTGGAGTGTGCCCCTGGCTATCTGTAAAAGATGTCTGTGTGTTGGAGTGTTCCCCTGGCTATCTGTAAAAGATGTCTGTGTGTTGGAGTGTTCCCCTGGCTATCTGTAAAAGATGTCTGTGTGTTGGAGTGTTCCCCTGGCTATCTGTAAAAGATGTCTGTGTGTTGGAGTGTTCCCCTGGCTATCTGTAAATGATGTCTGTGTGTTGGAGTGTTCCCCTGGCTATCTGTAAATGATGTCTGTTTGTTGGAGTGTTCCCCTGGCTATCTGTAAATGATGTCTGTGTGTTGGAGTGTTCCCCTGGCTATCTGTAAATGATGTCTGTGTGTTGGAGTGTTCCCCTGGCTATCTGTAAAAGATGTCTGTGTGTTGGAGTGTTCCCCTGGCTATCTGTAAATGATGTCTGTGTGTTGGAGTGTTCCCCTGGCTATCTGTAAATGATGTCTGTGTGTTGGAGTGTTCCCCTGGCTATCTGTAAATGATGTCTGTGTGTTGGAGTGTTCCCCTGGCTATCTGTAAAAGATGTCTGTGTGTTGGAGTGTTCCCCTGGCTATCTGTAAATGATGTCTGTGTGTTGGAGTGTTCACCTGGCTATCTGTAAAAGATGTCTGTGTGTTGGAGTGTTCCCCTGGCTATCTGTAAAAGATGTCTGTGTGTTGGAGTGTTCCCCTGGCTATCTGTAAATGATGTCTGTGTGTTGGAGTGTTCCCCTGGCTATCTGTAAAAGATGTCTGTGTGTTGGAGTGTTCCCCTGGCTATCTGTAAAAGATGTCTGTGTGTTGGAGTGTTCCCCTGGCTATCTGTAAAAGATGTCTGTGTGTTGGAGTGTTCCCCTGGCTATCTGTAAATGATGTCTGTGTGTTGGAGTGTTCCCCTGGCTATCTGTAAATGATGTCTGTGTGTTGGAGTGTTCCCCTGGCTATCTGTAAAAGATGTCTGTGTGTTGGAGTGTTCCCCTGGCTATCTGTAAAAGATGTCTGTGTGTTGGAGTGTTCCCCTGGCTATCTGTAAATGATGTCTGTGTGTTGGAGTGTTCCCCTGGCTATCTGTAAATGATGTCTGTGTGTTGGAGTGTTCCCCTGGCTATCTGTAAAAGATGTCTGTGTGTTGGAGTGTTCCCCTGGCTATCTGTAAATGATGTCTGTGTGTTGGAGTGTTCCCCTGGCTATCTGTAAAAGATATCTGTGTGTTGGAGTGTTCCCCTGGCTATCTGTAAATGATGTCTGTGTGTTGGAGTGTTCCCCTGGCTATCTGTAAAAGATGTCTGTGTGTTGGAGTGTGCCCCTGGCTATCTGTAAATGATGTCTGAGTGTTGGAGTGTTCCCCTGGCTATCTGTAAAAGATGTCTGTGTGTTGGAGTGTTCCCCTGGCTATCTGTAAAAGATGTCTGTGTGTTGGAGTGTTCCCCTGGCTATCTGTAAATGATGTCTGTGTGTTGGAGTGTTCCCCTGGCTATCTGTAAATGATGTCTGTGTGTTGGAGTGTTCCCCTGGCTATCTGTAAAAGATGTCTGTGTGTTGGAGTGTTCCCCTGGCTATCTGTAAATGATGTCTGTGTGTTGGAGTGTTCCCCTGGCTATCTGTAAAAGATGTCTGTGTGTTGGAGTGTTCCCCTGGCTATCTGTAAATGATGTCTGTGTGTTGGAGTGTTCCCCTGGCTATCTGTAAATGATGTCTGTGTGTTGGAGTGTTCACCTGGCTATCTGTAAATGATGTCTGTGTGTTGGAGTGTTCCCCTGGCTATCTGTAAATGATGTCTGTGTGTTGGAGTGTTCCCCTGGCTATCTGTAAAAGATGTCTGTGTGTTGGAGTGTTCCCCTGGCTATCTGTAAAAGATGTCTGTGTGTTGGAGTGTTCCCCTGGCTATCTGTAAAAGATGTCTGTGTGTTGGAGTGTTCCCCTGGCTATCTGTAAATGATGTCTGTGTGTTGGAGTGTTCCCCTGGCTATCTGTAAAAGATGTCTGTGTGTTGGAGTGTTCCCCTGGCTATCTGTAAATGATGTCTGTGTGTTGGAGTGTTCCCCTGGCTATCTGTAAAAGATGTCTGTGTGTTGGAGTGTTCCCCTGGCTATCTGTAAAAGATGTCTGTGTGTTGGAGTGTTCCCCTGGCTATCTGTAAATGATGTCTGTGTGTTGGAGTGTGCCCCTGGCTATCTGTAAAAGATGTCTGTGTGTTGGAGTGTTCCCCTGGCTATCTGTAAAAGATGTCTGTGTGTTGGAGTGTTCCCCTGGCTATCTGTAAAAGATGTCTGTGTGTTGGAGTGTTCCCCTGGCTATCTGTAAATGATGTCTGTGTGTTGGAGTGTTCCCCTGGCTATCTGTAAATGATGTCTGTGTGTTGGAGTGTTCCCCTGGCTATCTGTAAATGATGTCTGTGTGTTGGAGTGTTCCCCTGGCTATCTGTAAATGATGTCTGTGTGTTGGAGTGTTCCCCTGGCTATCTGTAAAAGATGTCTGTGTGTTGGAGTGTTCCCCTGGCTATCTGTAAAAGATGTCTGTGTGTTGGAGTGTTCCCCTGGCTATCTGTAAAAGATGTCTGTTTGTTGGAGTGTTCCCCTGGCTATCTGTAAATTATGTCTGTGTGTTGGAGTGTTCCCCTGGCTATCTGTAAATGATGTCTGTGTGTTGGAGTGTTCCCCTGGCTATCTGTAAATGATGTCTGTGTGTTGGAGTGTTCCCCTGGCTATCTGTAAATGATGTCTGTGTGTTGGAGTGTTCCCCTGGCTATCTGTAAATGTTGTCTGTGTGTTGGAGTGTTCCCCTGGCTATCTGTAAATGATGTCTGTGTGTTGGAGTGTTCCCCTGGCTATCTGTAAAAGATGTCTGTGTGTTGGAGTGTTCCCCTGGCTATCTGTAAATGATGTCTGTGTGTTGGAGTGTGCCCCTGGCTATCTGTAAAAGATGTCTGTGTGTTGGAGTGTTCCCCTGGCTATCTGTAAAATATGTCTGTGTGTTGGAGTGTGCCCCTGGCTATCTGTAAAAGATGTCTGTGTGTTGGAGTGTGCCCCTGGCTATCTGTAAATGATGTCTGTGTGTTGGAGTGTTCCCCTGGCTATCTGTAAAAGATGTCTGTTTGTTGGAGTGTTCCCCTGGCTATCTGTAAATGATGTCTGTGTGTTGGAGTGTTCCCCTGGCTATCTGTAAATGTTCCCCTGGCTATCTGTAAATGATGTCTGTGTGTTGGAGTGTTCCCCTGGCTATCTGTAAAAGATGTCTGTGTGTTGGAGTGTTCCCCTGGCTATCTGTAAATGTTCCCCTGGCTATCTGTAAATGATGTCTGTGTGTTGGAGTGTTCCCCTGGCTATCTGTAAAAGATGTCTGTGTGTTGGAGTGTTCCCCTGGCTATCTGTAAAAGATGTCTGTGTGTTGGAGTGTTCCCCTGGCTATCTGTAAATGATGTCTGTGTGTTGGAGTGTTCCCCTGGCTATCTGTAAAAGATGTCTGTGTGTTGGAGTGTTCCCCTGGCTATCTGTAAAAGATGTCTGTGTGTTGGAGTGTTCCCCTGGCTATCTGTAAATGATGTCTGTGTGTTGGAGTGTTCCCCTGGCTATCTGTAAATGATGTCTGTGTGTTGGAGTGTTCCCCTGGCTATCTGTAAATACAATTAAAATAAGAAAATCTGATTTGCTTTAATATAAGGAATATGAAATGAAGTACATTTTATCAATTACTTTTGATACTTACTGTAAGTATATTTAAAACCAAATACTTTTACTCTCGTATTTTACTGGGTATTTTTACTTGAGTCATTTTCTGTTAACATATCGTTACTTTTACTCAAGTATGAAAACTGGGTACTTTTTCCACCACTGCAATTGAGTGCAGGAAATGCAGAAATGATTAAAGGGCTGAAATTTGTTTTGGTTGAAGTTGAATTGAACAGTATTAAACAATCAGAATGGATGAAGACTCATTGAAATCACTTAGAATGTATGTGTTGCCACCCTAGGATCACTCACTACTCCTAAAGCACCCTAGGATCACTCACTACTCATAAAGCACCCTGGGATCACTCACTACTCATAAAGCACCCTAGGATCACTCACTACTCATAAAGCACCCTAGGATCACTCACTACTCATAGAGCACCCTGGGATCACTCACTACTCATAGAGCACCCTGGGATCACTCACTACTCATAAAGCACCCTGGGATCACTCACTACTCACAAAGCACCCTGGGATCACTCACTACTCAATAAGCACCCTGGGATCACTACTCACTACTCATAGAGCACCCTGGGATCACTACTCACTACTCATAGAGCACCCTGGGATCACTACTCACTACTCCTAAAGCACCCTAGGATCACTCACTACTCATAACGCACCCTGGGATCACTACTCACTACTCATAGAGCACCCTGGGATCACTACTCACTACTCATAGAGCACCCTGGGATCACTACTCACTACTCATAGAGCACCCTGGGATCACTACTCACTACTCATAGAGCACCCTGGGATCACTACTCACTACTCAATAAGCACCCTGGGATCACTACTCACTACTCATAAAGCACCCTGGGATCACTCACTACTCATACAGCACCCTGGGATCACTCACTACTCATAAAGCACACTGGGATCACTCACTACTCATAAAGCACCCTGGGATCACTCACTACTCATACAGCACCCTGGGATCACTCACTACTCATAAAGCACCCTGGGATCACTCACTACTCATAACGCACCCTGGGATCACTCACTACTCATACAGCAAATGTACAACTTTTACTATTCAAAAACTAAAAATACCGTCATACTGTCCAATAGTTTTTTTTATTTTTTATTTTTAATACCGTGATATATTTTGGCCATATCTTCCAGCCCAAGGGTGAGTGATTCGACTAGGAGCCTAGACATAATGTGTCAGGTTACAGACAATGTAGCTATCCAGACACACAGAGGTTCAAAGAATCCTATATAGGATCATAATTATAGGATCTCTATGGTCACATATCCTTCATACAGTTCTTGAAATTCTGTATCTCTGCTTATCATTGTGCTCAGTAAATAATTGCCCTTCAAGCGCCTAAAAGATCCCTTGCATTCATTCCCATTCCAATCATGACTTCCATTGTATTCTATTGGAACCCTAGCTGTCTATAATAACTACCTATGTCATTCAACTTTTTTAGGATTTCCATATTTGGGGTTGTCGTTGGCACATATTTCATACGGTCATGATTAACATTCCCTTGGTTCAATCCGTACTTCCACATATTCTATTGGAGTCCCAGCGATCTATAGATATGACTCTATATGACACCGTTTGAGGATTTCCACCTTGAATTCCTTTACGTTTGTCTCAGCTGTTCTTCATTCCAGAACAGGAAGAGTTCCAGAACAAAACAGGAAATAGAATCTAAAATAAGAAGAAAGAGAATCTAAACTGCTCCGTGATAGGTGTACTGCCTTGGCCTGGCCGTCCCCTTGTCCCACACAAAGGAAATACATCACATTCCCACCTTCTTTAAAAGTTCCCGAAAGCCAAGTAGCGAATTTCAGGTCTCTGTCCTCCTCCTAACCACGTCTCTGTCCTCCTCCTAACCACGTCTCTGCCCCCCTCCCTCCTAACCACGTTTCTGTCCCCCTCCCTCCTAAATCAGGTCAGTACGGTCTAGTGAGGAATTACACTACTGGCCGTTCAGAAAGCCTGCAGTTATAGTACAATTGGTCACGTCACAGCCAGGGAGAGATATGCCTGGAGAGAGAAGTCTAACTGACTGGTAGAATGGAGAGTTAACTGAGTGAACCTTACTTTATTTTCCAGGATTTGATACCAGCAGTCATATAGTTCCCGGATCACTTCCTGCCAGAATAGTTCAGCCAGGGATCCGGGATTCGAACTTGAAACCCTATGGTCCACTTACCTTGTGGCTACCCCCCCCCCCCCTCCTCAATGAGTAAAATTACTGATTCATTTCTCTCCTCACTGTGTGGGTCAAGCATGGTGGTCCTCAGACAATTTCCCAACTTTAAAAAAACGGGTCTATGACCAGCCACATCAAAACTGGTGTTCTCCTACAGTGTGGGACGCAGCGTTCCAATCTGTTTTCCATTTATCCTTCTCAAATGTTGTTTAACCCTCTCTGTCCTCTGTCTGCCCTCTGTAAATCATTCTTGCTTGTCTTTTACAAATTGTGAGAATCCCCAACCCCCAACCCCCCCCCAACACAAACGCCAACCTACCCCACCCCACGTCCCTGGAATGCTGAGGAACGTAGCCCACCTACCTCACCGTGACAACCCCATTTCGGTGACTGGGGTTTACCTGCCTGCCCAACTCACTCCAGTCTGTTGTTCCAGTCCAGATGAGCCCAACATTACTTCTGGTAAAGTGATACCGGTCACACAGGAGGATCCCCTAGCCTGGCTCTCCTAAGCCCCGCCCCCCCTACTGGTGTCAAGCCAACCTGGACTCAGGGGTAGACTTGACATAGTAAATGTAAATGACTATGATATGTTATGGTATGGTATGTATTCATTTGTGGAGGTTCGTCAATCCATTTCGTATGATGTGTTCTGAATTGTAATTCGTACAATATGTTATGTATTTGCTAAACGTATATGATACATTATTATCCTCCAAGTGTCCACAGAGTGCAACACAACAGGCACAGTTCCTGACAGGCACAGTGACTGGACTTTGGATGGGTCAGCGTAGGAGACCCCAGCTCACGTACCTACCCCCACCACACAGCTGGAGAACTCTCTCTCAACCAACTTCAAAGGGCTCACAGGACCTGTGTTTCTGTCACAAGCTGATGAGACATCTCAGCCTAATTTTTTTTTTCTACCATTATTTAAGCAGGCAAGTCAATTAAGAACAAATTATTATTTACAATGACGACCTACCAAGAGGCAAAAAGGCCTCCTGCAGGGGACGGGGGCTGGGATTAAGAATGTGGGACACAATACATGACGTTAAGAGAGACACCACAACACTACTTAAAGAGAACACACCGTATCCACCGAGTCTGACCGCTATGGAAAAACTCTGAGCTCACTATACGGGGGGACAGCAAAAACATTCTTGAGACTAATACAGAACTAGTTATGTCACGAAGTCATACTGAGATGTTTCCTTGGTCCTAGAGGACATTAGGGTTGGTAAATTCATAGTAGTACCTGTTCAATACCAGGTGAGGAGTCATGTTACTGTCACGTTCGTTGAGGGAAGGATCGGACCAAGGTGCAGCGTGGGTAGGCGTACATCTTTATTTTATTGATGACACCGAAAAATGTTTAAAAAAAAATACAATTTAACCCCAAAATACACAGTTCTGTAGGGCTGGAAAGCTACAGTACAAAAACAAGATCCCACAATCAAAGGAGGGAAAAATGGCTGCCTAAGTATGAACCCCAATCAGAAACAACGATAGACAGCTGCCTCTGATTGGGAACCACACCTGGCCAACAAAGAAATAGAACAACTAGAATGCCCATCCAAATCACACCCTGACCTAACCAAATAGAGAAATAAAAAGGCTCTGTAAGGTCAGGGTGTGACAGTTACACATTATTCATTTCATTTCTAAGAACATTGTGATTGGCCTTTCATGTCACGTTGACTGTCAGAGGTCATAGTTGAACTGTAATTTAAGCAGGAAGACAGAGACGTGGTTAGGAGGGAGGGGGACAGAGATGTGGTTAGGAGGAAGGGGGACAGAGACGTGGTTAGGAGGGAGGGGGACAGATTCGTGGTTAGGAGGGAGGGGGACAGAGACGTGGTTAGGAGGGAGGGGGACAGAGACGTGGTTAGGAGGGAGGGGGACAGAGACGTGGTTAGGAGGGGGACAGAGACGTGGTTAGGAGGAGGACAGAGACGTGGTTAGGAGGGAGGGGGACAGAGACGTGGTTAGGAGGGGGACAGAGACGTGGTTAGGAGGAGGACAGAGACGTGGTTAGGAGGGAGGGGGACAGAGACGTGGTTAGGAGGGAGGACAGAGACGTGGTTAGGAGGAGGACAGAGACGTGGTTAGGAGGGAGGACAGAGACGTGGTTAGGAGGAGGACAGAGACGTGGTTAGGAGGAGGACAGAGACGTGGTTAGGAGGGGGACAGAGACGTGGTTAGGAGGAGGACAGAGACGTGGTTAGGAGGGAGGGGGACAGAGACGTGGTTAGGAGGGAGAACAGAGACGTGGTTAGGAGGAGGACAGAGACGTGGTTAGGAGGGAGGGGGACAGAGACGTGGTTAGGAGGGAGAACAGAGACGTGGTTAGGAGGGGGACAGGAAGTCGTTCATTCTGAAACCCACGGTAGGTCAAGAATGGCTTCTAAATTCTTTCCTCTTGTTTTGTGCCTTGGAAAAGTTTAGCTTGTAAGTTTTTACACTGTTTTATCAGTAACTACATACGCATTTAACTAGCTTACATTTCATATTCTTTTATATGAATAGAGTTCATTTTTGTCTGTTAGAAGGCTAATGTATAGCACCATTTCATGCTCGCTAGCTATATAGCGGTCTGCTTAAGCAAAGGATATTTTGAGCCACTTATACTAGGAAATGCCCATTTCTAGCCAGTTATTAAGAGGAAGTTGATAATGTTGTACCCAAGTATACAATGTTGTGTAAAGCATTGTGTAATTTCAGACTTTTATATTACTTTTCAGTTTTAAAATGAAGTCTTCTGAGAAATGAAAATAAAGAACACCAGTCTGCATCTGTCTGTCTCTGGAGCATGTTTAGCCACCGGTTAATTCATTCATTCATTTATAGTACCTGTTCAGCTTGAAATAATACCTCTTTTAAATGTTTGTTCATGTTTGGAAAATCACTTTTTTAGTTATCAGATTTGATTTATTTTTATTTTTGACTGAGAGGACAGAATAGACCCACAGCAGGTTGTAATCTAATAGATGTTTTGAATGTGGCCTGACAGACTTGTATAACTGTAATGCAGTAATCTGTTTCCAATATTAGGAGGGAGGGGGACAGAGACGTGGTTAGGAGGAGGACAGAGACGTGGTTAGGAGGGAGGACAGAGACGTGGTTAGGAGGGAGGGGGACAGAGACGTGGTTAGGAGGAGGACAGAGACGTGGTTAGGAGGGAGGACAGAGACGTGGTTAGGAGGGAGGGGGACAGAGACGTGGTTAGGAGGGGGACAGAGACGTGGTTAGGAGGGAGGGGGACAGAGACAGTGGTTAGGAGGGAGGTTGACAGAGACGTGGTTAGGAGGGAGGGGGACAGAGACAGTGGTTAGGAGGGAGGGAGACAGAGACAGTGGTTAGGAGGGAGGAGGACAGAGACGTGGTTAGGAGGAGGACAGAGACGTGGTTAGGAGGGGGACAGAGACGTGGTTAGGAGGAGGACAGAGACGTGGTTAGGAGGAGGACAGAGACGTGGTTAGGAGGGAGAGGGACAGAGACATGGTTAGGAGGGTCTCAGGTCTGTAACACTGTTCTCTCAAACTGCCAAAACTGGATGAAAAGGAGACAGTCATGTCTATTGTGCCTGTGTGTGTTTTCTCTGCCCCACCCCCATACCTACATTCAACCAATCAGAATTCATAGCTACATTCAACCTCACCCCAAACCTTAACCCGGAACCAATCAGAATTCATAGCTACATTTAACCTCATCCCAAACCTTAACCCTTAACCAATCAGAATTAATACCTACATTTAACCTCATCCCAAACCTTAACCCTTAACCAATCAGAATTAATACCTACATTTAACCTCATCCCAAACCTTAACCCTTAACCAATCAGAATTAATACCTACATTTAACCTCATCCCAAACCTTAACCCTTAACCAATCAGAATTAATACCTACATTTAACCTCATCCCAAACCTTAACCCTTAACCAATCAGAATTAATAGCTACATTCAACCTCATCCCCAACCTTAACCCTAAACCAATCAGAATTAATAGCTACATTCAACCTCAACCCAAACCTTAACCCTTAACCAATCTGAATTAATACCTACATTTAACCTCATCCCAAACCTTAACCCTTAACCAATCAGAATTAATACCTACATTTAACCTCATCCCAAACCTTAACCCTTAACCAATCAGAATTAATACCTACATTTAACCTCATCCCAAACCTTAACCCTTAACCAATCAGAATTAATTCCTACATTTAACCTCATCCCAAACCTTAACCCTTAACCAATCAGAATTAATAC
Source organism: Oncorhynchus kisutch (assembly GCF_002021735.2). Taxonomy (NCBI): domain Eukaryota; kingdom Metazoa; phylum Chordata; class Actinopteri; order Salmoniformes; family Salmonidae; genus Oncorhynchus; species Oncorhynchus kisutch. The sequence goes on along the minus strand of NC_034176.2, from coordinate 4,601,031 downwards.
CTACATTTAACCTCATCCCAAACCTTAACCCTTAACCAATCAGAATTAATACCTACATTTAACCTCATCCCAAACCTTAACCCTTAACCAATCAGAAATAATACCTACATTTAACCTCATCCCAAACCTTAACCCTTAACCAATCAGAATTCATAGCTACATTCAACCTCATCCCAAACCTTAACCCTAAACCAATCAGAATTCATAACTACATTCAACCTCATCCCAAACCTTAACCCTAAACCAATCAGAATTCCTAGCTACATTCAACCTCATCCCCAACCTTAACCCTTAACCAATCAGAATGAATACCTACATTTAACCTCATCCCAAACCTTAACCCTTAACCAATCAGAATTAATACCTACATTTAACCTCATCCCAAACCTTAACCCTTAACCAATCAGAATTAATACCTACATTTAACCTCATCCCAAACCTTAACCCTTAACCAATCAGAAATAATACCTACATTTAACCTCATCCCAAACCTTAACCCTTAACCAATCAGAATTAATACCTACATTTAACCTCATCCCAAACCTTAACCCTTAACCAATCAGAATTAATACCTACATTTAACCTCATCCCAAACCTTAACCCTTAACCAATCAGAATGAATACCTACATTTAACCTCATCCCAAACCTTAACCCTTAACCAATCAGAATTAATACCTACATTTAACCTCATCCCAAACCTTAACCCTTAACCAATCAGAATTAATACCTACATTTAACCTCATCCCAAACCTTAACCCTTAACCAATCAGAATTAATAGCTACATTCAACCTCATCCCAAACCTTAACCCTTAACCAATCAGAATTCATAGCTACATTCAACCTCATCCCAAACCTTAACCCTAAACCAATCAGAATTCATAACTACATTCAACCTCATCCCAAACCTTAACCCTAAACCAATCAGAATTCCTAGCTACATTCAACCTCATCCCCAACCTTAACCCTAAACCAATCAGAATTAATAGCTACATTCAACCTCAACCCAAACCTTAACCCTTAACCAATCAGAATTAATACCTACATTTAACCTCATCCCAAACCTTAACCCTTAACCAATCAGAATTAATACCTACATTTAACCTCATCCCAAACCTTAACCCTTAACCAATCAGAATGAATACCTACATTTAACCTCATCCCAAACCTTAACCCTTAACCAATCAGAATTCATAACTACATTCAACCTCATCCCAAACCTTAACCCTAAACCAATCAGAATTCCTAGCTACATTCAACCTCATCCCCAACCTTAACCCTAAACCAATCAGAATTAATAGCTACATTCAACCTCAACCCAAACCTTAACCCTTAACCAATCAGAATTAATACCTACATTTAACCTCATCCCAAACCTTAACCCTTAACCAATCAGAATTAATACCTACATTTAACCTCATCCCAAACCTTAACCCTTAACCAATCAGAATGAATACCTACATTTAACCTCATCCCAAACCTTAACCATTAACCAATCAGAATTAATACCTACATTTAACCTCATCCCAAACCTTAACCCTTAACCAATCAGAATTAATACCTACATTTAACCTCATCCCAAACCTTAACCCTTAACCAATCAGAATTAATACCTACATTTAACCTCATCCCAAACCTTAACCCTTAACCAATCAGAATTAATACCTACATTTAACCTCATCCCAAACCTTAACCCTTAACCAATCAGAAATAATACCTACATTTAACCTCATCCCAAACCTTAACCATTAACCAATCAGAATTAATACCTACATTTAACCTCATCCCAAACCTTAACCCTTAACCAATCAGAATTAATAGCTACATTCAACCTCATCCCAAACCTTAACCCTTAACCAATCAGAATGAATAGCTACATTCAACCTCATCCCAAACCTTAACCCTAAACCAATCAGAATTAATACCTACATTTAACCTCATCCCAAACCTTAACCCTTAACCAATCAGAATTAATACCTACATTTAACCTCATCCCAAACCTTAACCCTTAACCAATCAGAATTAATAGCTACATTCAACCTCATCCCAAACCTTAACCCTTAACCAATCAGAATTCATAGCTACATTCAACCTCATCCCAAACCTTAACCCTAAACCAATCAGAATTCATAACTACATTCAACCTCATCCCAAACCTTAACCCTAAACCAATCAGAATTCCTAGCTACATTCAACCTCATCCCCAACCTTAACCCTAAACCAATCTGAATTAATAGCTACATTCAACCTCAACCCAAACCTTAACCCTTAACCAATCAGAATTAATACCTACATTTAACCTCATCCCAAACCTTAACCCTTAACCAATCAGAATTAATACCTACATTTAACCTCATCCCAAACCTTAACCCTTAACCAATCAGAATGAATACCTACATTTAACCTCATCCCAAACCTTAACCCTTAACCAATCAGAATGAATACCTACATTTAACCTCATCCCAAACCTTAACCCTTAACCAATCAGAATTAATACCTACATTTAACCTCATCCCAAACCTTAACCCTTAACCAATCAGAAATAATACCTACATTTAACCTCATCCCAAACCTTAACCCTTAACCAATCAGAATTAATACCTACATTTAACCTCATCCCAAACCTTAACCCTTAACCAATCAGAATTAATAGCTACATTCAACCTCATCCCAAACCTTAACCCTTAACCAATCAGAATTCATAGCTACATTCAACCTCATCCCAAACCTTAACCCTAAACCAATCAGAATTAATACCTACATTTAACCTCATCCCAAACCTTAACCCTTAACCAATCAGAATTAATACCTACATTTAACCTCATCCCAAACCTTAACCCTTAACAAATCAGAATGAATAGCTACATTTAACCTAATCCCAAACCTTCGCTTAACCAATCAGAATGAATACCTACATTTAACCTCATCCCAAACCTTCACATAACCTAAACTTAAAAATAGAAAGGATTGCAGTTTGACTGAGAATGTCAGGGTTAAGTTTCGGTTTCACACCCTTCCCCCCTTTAAAAACGTTGGATTCTGAAGTGGATTTGTGATACCTTGTTGTGTAAACAGGATTAAGCCTAGACATGCTGTTTTCTACAGGGCTTCCTGTGCGTGCATACACACACACACATATACACACACACACACAGACACACAGCATGGGGCCCGTCAGTAAAGCCAGTCAGAGACACACAGTCATGTGTTGTCTGTGGCAGAGAGACACTGCTGTGAATAGACTCTCATCTAACAGAAGGAAACAACTGATGGGGAAAACATGCTGAAAAAAGAGAAGTGGAAATAGAGGGTTAACGAAGTGCACGTCTGAAATGGATGGTTCGAAGGTTCACAGTTGAATAAAAACTCTTCGAAAGTAATTCTCAGTTAGACAGACTGATGGTATATCCATGCAGACTAATGGGATGTATCCATGCAGACTGATGGGACGTATCCATGCAGACTGATGGGACGTATCCACGCAGACTGATGGTATATCCATGCAGACTGATGGGACGTATCCATGCAGACTGATGGGGCGTATCCATGCAGACTGATGGGACGTATCCACACAGACTGATGGTATATCCATGCAGACTGATGGGGGTATCCATGCAGACTGATGGGATGTATCCATGCAGACTGATGGGACGTATCCACGCAGACTGATGGCATATCCATGCAGACTGATTGGACGTATCCATGCAGACCGATGGGATGTATCCATGCAGACCGATGGGACGTATCCATGCAGACCGATGGGACGTATCCATGCAGACTGATGGGACGTATCCATGCAGACTGATGGGACGTATCCATGCAGACTGATGGGACGTATCCATGCAGACTGATGGGACGTATCCACGCAGACCGATGGGGCGTATCCACGTAGACCGATGGGGCGTATCCACGCAGACTGATGGGACGTATCCATGCAGACTGATGGGGCGTATCCATGCAGACTGATGGGACGTATCCACGCAGACCGATGGGGCGTATCCACGCAGACTGATGGGACGTATCCATGCAGACTGATGGGGCGTATCCATGCAGACTGATGGGACGTATCCACGCAGACCGATGGGGCGTATTCATGCTGCAGATACACACCAACTTTTATGCATCTGCTTTGAATACAGATACAGTATACAAGAGTTGACAGTTGTTGTTAATCTTGGCAGTAATGTTTAAACAGATTAATCTCGGGCCCCTACAGGTGTAGGATCTTAATTTGATCACCCTGTTGGATGACTTTGCAGGAAATCTAACAGCTGTAGTGTGTTTGAGGTTTAAAAATGCTTTCTGTAGTTAGTAATTTCCACTTAAAAATGTCAGACTTGACTTTCCCTTTATGAAAAAATTTATTTACCCGTAACACATTTTCTGTTGCTGTAGGATTATTTTTCCTGCTGTAGCAAACTGGCTCAAATTAAGATCTGACATCTGTAGAAACAAATCAGCTACTGTGACGAGAGACTAGAGGAATAGCTGAAATAACGCCTCTACCTATCAGAGAGAAGAAAACGATTCCCTGGACAGTAGAGTCTATTTTAATACCTTTATTGTGACAGGAGGGTGGTTCTGGGTCGTCACTGGGCCCATTCCCAAGCACAGATGGGCAGGAGGGGGGTCTGGGGGGGGATGCATGAGAGGGGGGTCTAGGAGGTGGGAGGAGTGAGAGGGGGGTCTGGGGGGGGGTCTAGGAGGGGGGAGTGAGAGGGGGGTCTAGGGGGGGTTTAAGAGGGGGGAGTAGTGAGAGGGGGGGTCTGGGGGGGGTCTAGGAGGGGGAGGAGTGAGAGGGGGGTCTAGGGGGGGAGGAGTGAGAGGGGGTCTGGGGGGGTCTAGGAGGGGGAGGAGTGAGAGGGGTTATAGGGGGGGGGTCTAGGAGGGGGGAGGAGTGAGAGGGGGGTCTAGGATGGAGGAAGGGAGTGGTGAGGCTGGTTGTTGGGGGTTTTCATAAATTTTTGGAATATCGACAATTTTGACTTGTTTTGGCGTTGTCGGCGGTCGAACTGCAGCCACTCCAAATGTGGTGTTCTATTGGGTTCACCTCGATTAGGCCACACCCCCCCCCCCAATCCAAATTACCATGACGACACGGATTAGACTAGACCTTACATCGCCGTTTTCAACCTCTAACGCCGTAGGGATAGGATGGAAGAGAGTGGTTGGTGACACACGAGAGCAGCCACTCACCTGCCTGGTGTGTTCCTTGTTCTTCATGATGCTCTCTGCGCTTTTAACGGACCTCTGAGACTATCACAGTGCAGGTGCATTTATACGGAGACTTGATTACACACAGGTGGAATGTATTTATCATCATTAGTCATTTAGGTCAACATTGGATCATTCAGAGATCCTCACTGAACTTCTGGAGAGAGTTTGCTGCACTGAATGTAAAGGGGCTGAATAATTTTGCACGCCCAACTTTTCAGTTTTTGATTTGTTAAAAAAGTTTGAAATATCCAATAAATGTCGTTCCACTTCATGATTGTGTCCCACTTGTTGTTGATTCTTCACAAAAAAATACAGTTTTATATCTTTATGTTTGAAGCCTGAAATGTGGCAAAAGGTCGCAAAGTTCAAGGGGGCCGAATACTTTCGCAAAGCACTGTATATACAGTGGAGAGAACAAGCACTTGATACACTGCCGATTTTGCAGGTTTTCCCACTTACGAAGCATGTAGAGGTCTGTAATTTTTATCATAGGCACACTTCAACTGTGAGAGACGGAATCTAAAACAAAAATCCAGAAAATCACATTGTTGATTTTTAAGTAATTATTTGCATTTTATTGCATGACATAAGTATTTGATCACCTACCAACCAGTAAGAATTCCGGCTCTCACAGACCTGTTAGTTTTAGTTTAAGAAGCCCTCCTGTTCTCCACTCATTACCTGTATTAACTGCACCTGTTTGAACTCGTTACCTGTATAAAAGACACTTGTCCACACACTCAATCAAACAGACTCCAACATCTCCACAATGGCCAAGACCAGAGAGGGTGTAAGGACATCAGGGATAAAATTGTAGACCTGCACAAGGCTGGGATGGGCTACAGGACAATAGGCAAGCAGCTTGGTGAGAAGTCAACAACGCAACAACGCAATTATTAGAAAATGGAAGAAGTTCAAGATAACGGTCAATCACCCTCCATGCAAGATCTCACCTCGTGGGGCATCACTGATCATGAGGAAGGTTAGGGATCAGCCCAGAACTACACGGCAGGACCTGGTCAATGACCTGAAGAGAGCTGGGACCACAGTCTCAGAGAACACCATTAGTAGCACACTACGCCGTCATGGATTAAAATCCTGCGGCGCACGCAAGGTCCCCCTGCTCAAGCTAGCGCATGTCCAGGCCCGTCTGAAGTTTGCCAATGACCATCTGGATGATCCAGAGGAGGAATGGGAGAAGGTCATGTGGTCTGATGAGACAAAAATAGAGCTTTTTGGTCTAAACTCCACTCGCCGTGTTTGGAGGAAGAAGAAGGATGAGTACAACCCCAAGAACACCATCCCAACCGTGAAGAAGGGAGGTGGAAACATCATTCTTTGGGGATGCTTTTCTGCAAAGGGGACAGGACGACTGCACCATATTGAGGGGAGGATGGATGGGGCCATATATCGTGAGATCTTGGCCAACAACCTCCTTCCCTCAGTAAGAGCATCGAAGATGGGTCATTACTGGGTCTTCCAGAATGACAACAACCCGAAACACACAGCCAGGGCAACTAAGGAGTGGCTCCATAAGAAGCATCTCAAGGTCCTGCAGTGGCCTAGCCAGTCTCCAGACCTGAACCCAATAGAAAATCTTTGGAGGGAGCTGAAAGTCTGTATTTCCCAGTGACAGCCCCGAAACTTAAAGGATCTGGAGAAGGTCTGTATGGAGGAGTGGGCCAAAATCCCTGCTGCAGTGTGTGCAAACCTGGTCAAGAACTACAGGAAATGTATGATCTCTGTAATTGCAAACAAAGGTTTCTGTACCAAATATGAAGTTCTGCTTTTCTGATGTATCAAATACTTATGTCATGCAATGAAATGCAAATTAATTACTTAAAAATCATACAATGTGATTTTCTGGATTTTTGTTTTAGATTCCGTCTCTCACGGTTGAAGTGTACCTATGATAAAAATGACAAACCTCTACATGCTTTGTAAGTAGGAAAACCTGCTAAATTGGCAGTGTCACAAATACTTGTTCTCCCCACTGTATATACAGTTGAAGTCTGAAGTTTACATACACTTAGGTTGGAGTCATTAAAACAAATTTTTTAACCACTCCACAAATTTCGTGTGCTGCAGGAGGGACTGGTGCACTTCACAAAATAGATGGCATCATGAGGACGGAAAATTATGTGGATATATTGAAGCAGCATCTCAAGACATCAGTCAGGAAGTTAAAGCTTGGTCGCAAATGGGTCTTCTAAATGGACAATGACCCCAAGCATACTTCCAAAGTTGTGGTAAAATGGCTTAAGGACAACAAAGTCAAGGTATTGGAGTGGCCATAACAAAGCCCTGACCTCAATCCTACAGAAAATCTGTGGGCAGAACTGAAAACGTGTGCGAGCAAAGAGGCCTACAAACCTGACTCAGTTACACCAGCTCTGTCAGGAGGAATGGGACAAAATTCACCCAACTTATTGTGGGAAGCTTGTGGAAGGCTACCCAAGTTAAACAATTTAAAGGCAATGCTACCAAATACTAATTGAGTGGTTGTAAATTTTTGACCCACTGGGAATGTGATGAAAGAAATAAAAGCTGAAATAAATCATTCATTTCACATTCTTAAAATTAAATGGTGATCCTAACTGACCTAAAACAGGGGATTTTTTACCAGGATTAAATGTCAGGAATTGTGAAAAACTGAATTTAAATGTAATTGGCTAAGGTGTATGTAAACTTCCGACTTCAACTGTGTGTGTGTTTTCCCTCAGAACAGCCTCAATTCGTCGGGTCATGGACTCTACAAGGTGTTTGGAAAGCCTTCCACAGGGATGCTGAGATGCTGGCCCATGTTGACTCCAATACTTCACACGGTTGTGTCAAGTTGGCTGGTAGTGGATCTCTACTCCGAATAGTTTGCTCCATTTCATCCCCACAGATTTTTCATCTTCAAATAATATTTTTGCAGGAATCTCCTTGCTAATGATTTTGCCAAAGATTGTATCACCTCCGGGCTGGGCAACCTGAGCTTTTGCTATGGATACACTTCAATTAGATTGAGATCTGGTGTCTGTGGCAGGCCAACTACAGTAAGCTGAATTCACTGTCCTGTTGGTGGAACCATTGCTGGACCAATCCTAGCCTTGTGGCTTTATCCTGCTGGAAAAAACCTATTTACAGACGGATACACTGCTGACCTGAAGGGATGCACCTGATTGGCTATGATGTTTAGATATTCTGTGGCATTCAGACGTTGCTCCACTTTTATCAAGGGACATCATCACAGCAGTACCGCTAGCCTGCAATGTTGACACGTGGCATGATGTGTGTATGTACTCGTGGTTTCCTCCATACCTTAGTCCACCCATCAGCGTGAAACGGTAGGAACCGGGAATCATCAAATCAGGCAATGTTTTCCTATTCTCCTGTGTCCAGTGTCGTTCCTTAGCCCCACTGCAACCACAGTTTCTCCTATTCTCCAGTGTCCAGTGTCGTTCCTTAGCCCCACTGCAACCACAGTTTCTCATATTCTCCAGTGTCCAGTGTCGTTCCTTAGCCCCTCTGCAACCACAGTTTCTCCTATTCTCCAGTGTCCAGTGTCGTTCCTTAGCCCCACTGCAACCACAGTTTCTCATATTCTCCAGTGTCCAGTGTCGTTCCTTAGCCCCTCTGCAACCACAGTTTCTCCTATTCTCCAGTGTCCAGTGTCGTTCCTTAGCCCCACTGCAACCACAGTTTCTCCTATTCTCCAGTGTCCAGTGTCGTTCCTTAGCCCCACTGCAACCACAGTTTCTCCTATTCTCCAGTGTCCAGTGTCGTTCCTTAGCCCCACTGCAACCACAGTTTCTTATGTTTTGTTGGGAGAAGTGTATGTCTAAGGTCGTAGGCTGCCAAACTCCATTCTTGTCAAGGTGCGACAAGTTGTGTATTATTTTATGGGTTTTTGGGCACCAACGTTGTACTGGACTGTCAGTTGACTAACTGAAGCCCGTCTGTTGCTTGGCACAATTCGTGTCAGCCTCCTTTTGTCCTCTCATCAACGACCCGTTTTCGACCACTGGCCTACCGTTGGCTGGATGTCCTTTGGGTGTTGGACCATTCTTGATACACACAGGAAACTGTTGAGCGTGAAAAACCCAGCAGCGTTGCAGTTCTTGACATATTCAAACCGGTGCGCCTGGCACCTACTACCATACCCTGTTCAAAGGCACTTAAATCTTTTGTCTTGCCCATTCACCCTCTGAATGGCACACACACACAATCCATGTCTCAATTGTCTCAAGGCTTAAACAATCTTCTTTAACCTGTCTCCTCCCCTTCATCTACACTAATTTGGAGTGGATTTAACAGGGGACATCAATAAGGGATCATAGCTTTCACTTGGTCAGTGAAAGAGCAGGTGTTCCTAATGTTTTGTACACCCAGTGTACATTAATATAAGCATTAACAACAGGGCCCTAGGGATTTCTACACCAGACAGTGGTCAAACATCCTTTTGCCTTAGAGTCATCTGTTTGTGTGTGTTCCCCATCCATCCAGAGATGACCCCAGCTGTCTGTTGTGCCAGCTGACTAGTCAAGTGTCCCAGCAGTAGAGACATGCTATTGTCAGTCACTCAGTGGTACATCACTGGAACTATGCAAGAGAAAACAAGACAATGTGGTCACCGCTGTGCGGCCTTAACTACCAACCTATAATCTGTTGACATAATCACAGCTGACCAGCTGGGCACCCTGTCTACGTCATCCCAACCTCTCTACCTCCTCTCATCCCCCATCCCAACCTCCTCTCATCCTTCATCCCTACCTCCTCTCATCCCCCCATCCCAACCTCCTCTCATCCCAACCTCTCTACCCCCTCTCATCCCCCATCCCAACCTCCTCTCATCCCCCATCCCAACCTCCTCTCATCCCCCATCCCTACCTCCTCTCATCCCCTATCCCAACCTCCTCTCATCCCCCATCCCAACCTCCTCTCATCCCCCATCCCAACCTCCTCTCATCCCAACCTCTCTACCCCCTCTCATCCCCCATCCCAACCTCCTCTCATCCCCCCATCCCTACCTCCTCTCATCTCCCCATCCCAAACTCCTCTCATCCCACATCCCAACCTCCTCTCATCCCAACCTCTCTACCTCCTCTCATCTCCCCATCCCAACCTCCTCTCATCCCACATCCCAACCTCCTCTCATCCCAACCTCTCTACCTCCTCTCATCCCCCCATCCCAACCTCCTCTCACCCCCCCATCCCTACCTCCTCTCATCCCCCCATCCCTACCTCCTCTCATCCCCCATCCCTACCTCCTCTCATCCCCTATCCCAACCTCCTCTCATCCGCCCATCCCTACCTCCTCTCATCCCCCCCATCCCTACCTCATCTCATCCCCCCATCCCAACCTCCTCTCATCCCCCCATCCCAACCTCCTCTCACCCCCCCCCATCCCAACCTCCTCTCATCCCCCCATCCCAACCTCCTCTCATCCCCCCATCCCAACCTCCTCTCATCCCCCATCCCAACCTCCTCTCATCCCCCATCCCACCCTCCTCTCATCCCCCCATCCCAACCTCCTCTCATCCCCCCCATCCCAACCTCCTCTCATCCCCCCATCCCTACCTCTTCTCATCCCCCTATCCTAACCTCCTCTCATCCCAAACTCTCTACCTCCTCTCATCCCCCCATCCCAACCTCCTCTCATCCCTACCTCTCTACCTCCTCTCATCCCAACCTCTCTACCCCCTCTCATCACCCATCCCAACCTCCTCTCATCCCCCATCCCAACCTCCTCTCATCCCCCATCCCAACCTCCTCTCATCCCAACCTCTCTACCCCCTCTCATCCCCCATCCCAACCTCCTCTCATCCCCCCATCCATACCTCCTCTCATCTCCCCATCCCAACCTCCTCTCATCCCACATCCCAACCTCCTCTCATCCCAACCTCTCTACCTCCTCTCATCCCCCCCATACCAACCTACTCTCATCCCCCATCCCAACCTCCTCTCATCCCAACATCTCTACCTCTCACCCCCCATCCCAACCTCCTCTCATCCCCCCATCCCAACCTCCTCTCATCCCCCATCCCAACCTCCTCTCATCCCCCCATCCCAACCTCCTCTCATCCCCCCATCCCAACCTCCTCTCATCCCCCCATCCCAACCTCCTCTCATCCCCCCCATCCCTACCTCCTCTCATCCCCCCCATCCCAACCTCCTCTCATCCCCCCATCCCTACCACCTCTCATCCCAACCTCTCTACCTCCTCTCATCACCCCATCCCAACCTCCTCTCATCCCCCCCATCCCAACCTCCTATCATCCCCCATCCCAACCTCCTCTCATCACCCCATCCCAACCTCCTCTCATCCCCCCATCCCTACCTCCTCTCATCCCCCCCATCCCTACCTCTTCTCATCCCCCTATCCCAACCTCCTCTCATCCCCCCATCCCTACCTCCTCTCATCCCCCCATCCCAACCTCCTCTCATCCCCCCATCCCAACCTCCTCTCATCCCCCCCATCCATACCTCTTCTCATCCCCCTATCCTAACCTCCTCTCATCCCAAACTCTCTACCTCCTCTCATCCCCCCATCCCAACCTCCTCTCATCCCCCCATCCCAACCTCCTCTCATCCCTACCTCTCTACCTCCTCTCATCCCAACCTCGTCATCCCCCCATCCCAACCTCCTCTCAACCCCACTTCTCTACCTCCTCTCACCCCCCGATCCCAACCTCCTGTGACCCCCCCCATCCCAACCTCTCTACCTCCTCTCATCCCCCCATCCCAACCTCCTCTCATCCCAACCTCTCTACCTCCTCTCATCACCCCATCCCAACCTCCTCTCATCCCCCCCATACCCAACCTCCTCTCATCCCAACCTCCTCTCATCCCCCCCATCCCAACCTCCTCTCATCCCAACATCTCTACCTCCTCTCATCACCCCATCCCAACTTCCTCTCATCCCCCCCATCCCAACCTCCTCTCATCCCCCCCATCCCAACCTCCTCTCATCCCCCATCCCAACCTCCTCTCATCCTTCATCCCTACCTCCTCTCATCCCCCCATCCCAACCTCCTCTCATCCCCCCCATCCCAACCTCCTCTTATCCCAACATCTCTACCTCTTCTCATCACCCCATCCCAACTTCCTCTCATCCCCCCCATCCCAACCTCCTCTCATCCCCCCCATCCCAACCTCCTCTCATCCCCATCCCAACCTCCTCTCATCCTTCATCCCTACCTCCTCTCATCCCCCCATCCCAACCTCCTCTCATCCCAACCTCTCTACCCCCTCTCATCCCCCATCCCAACCTCCTCTCATCCCCCATCCCAACCTCCTCTCATCCCCCATCCCTACCTCCTCTCATCCCCTATCCCAACCTCCTCTCATCCCCCATCCCAACCTCCTCTCATCCCCCATCCCAACCTCCTCTCATCCCAACCTCTCTACCCCCTCTCATCCCCCATCCCAACCTCCTCTCATCCCCCCATCCCTACCTCCTCTCATCTCCCCATCCCAAACTCCTCTCATCCCACATCCCAACCTCCTCTCATCCCAACCTCTCTACCTCCTCTCATCTCCCCATCCCAACCTCCTCTCATCCCACATCCCAACCTCCTCTCATCCCAACCTCTCTACCTCCTCTCATCCCCCCATCCCAACCTCCTCTCACCCCCCCATCCCTACCTCCTCTCATCCCCCTATCCCAACCTCCTCTCATCCCCCCATCCCTACCTCCTCTCATCCCCCCATCCCAACCTCCTCTCATCCCCCCATCCCAACCTCCTCTCATCCCCCCCATCCATACCTCTTCTCATCCCCCTATCCTAACCTCCTCTCATCCCAAACTCTCTACCTCCTCTCATCCCCCCATCCCAACCTCCTCTCATCCCCCCATCCCAACCTCCTCTCATCCCTACCTCTCTACCTCCTCTCATCCCAACCTCGTCATCCCCCCATCCCAACCTCCTCTCAACCCCACTTCTCTACCTCCTCTCACCCCCCCATCCCAACCTCCTGTGACCCCCCCATCCCAACCTCTCTACCTCCTCTCACCCCCCATCCCAACCTCCTCTCATCCCAACCTCTCTACCTCCTCTCATCCCCCATCCCAACCTCCTCTCATCCCAACCTCTCTACCTCCTCTCATCACCCCATCCCAACCTCCTCTCATCCCCCCATAACCAACCTCCTCTCATCCCAACCTCCTCTCATCCCCCCCATCCCAACCTCCTCTCATCCCAACATCTCTACCTCCTCTCATCACCCCATCCCAACTTCCTCTCATCCCCCCATCCCAACCTCCTCTCATCCCCCCCATCCCAACCTCCTCTCATCCCCCCATCCCAACCTCCTCTCATCCCCCCATCCCAACCTCCTCTTATCCCCCCATCCCAACCTCCTCTCACCCCCCCATCCCAACCTCCTCTCATCCCCCCATCCCTACCTCCTCTCATCCCAACCTCTCTACCTCCTCTCATCACCCCATCCCAACCTCCTCTCATCCCACCCATCCCAACCTCCTATCATCCCCCCATCCCAACCTCCTCTCATCACCCCATCCCAACCTCCTCTCATCCCCCCCATCCCTACCTCCTCTCATCCCCCCCATCCCTACCTCCTCTCACCCCCCCCCATCCCAACCTAGTGCCTCCACTCAAATAAATAAATAAATCAGATGGAACTGATTAACTCTGTTACATCATTGTGAGGCTATGTAACAGTCATTTGGAACTGAGACTTCTCACTCTGCTCGGCACTCTGAAGCCAGGCCAGCACCGTGCCACCATCCATCTGTGTTCCTTTGTCACATCACTGCTGTGAGGCATGGCTATGGCATCATGGGAGAACTCAGTCCATCCACTCAGAGAGAGAGGAAGCGAGAAACAGAGAGAGTGCAAAAAACAACCAACCACTCCTTTGAAATGAATTCAAAGAATACACTACATCTCTCAGCTCAGTGAACACTCTACTGTTCCACTCAGCTCATCGCCCGTGGTCAACACTGTTCCCCCTCCTGTGGTCGACACTGTTCTCCCTCCTGTGGTCGACACTGTTCCCACTCCTGTGGTCGACACTGTTCCCCCTCCTGTGGCCAACACTGTTCCCCCTCCTGTGGTCAACAGTGTTCCACTCAGCTCATCTGCTGTGGTCGACACTGTTCCCCCTCCTGTGGTCAACACTGCCCCCCTCAGCTCATCTCCTGTGGTCAACACTGTTCCCCCTCTGCTCATCTCCTGTGGTCAACACTGTTCCCCCTCCTGTGGTCAACACTGTTCCACTAAGCTCATCTCCTACGGTCAACACTGTTCCCCCTCATGTGGTCAACACTGTTCCACTCAGCTCATCTCCTGTGGTCAACACTGTTCCACTCAGCTCATCTCCTGTGGTCAACACTGTTCCCCCTCATGTGGTCAACAATGTTCCCCCTCATGTGGTCAACACTGTTCCCCTCAGCTCATCTCCTGTGGTCAACACTGTTCCCCCTCATGTGGTCAACACTGTTCCACTCAGCTCATCTCCTGTTGTCGACACTGTTCCCCCTCCTGTGGTCAACACTGCCCCCCTCAGCTCATCTCCTGTGGTCAACACTGTCCCCTCAGCTCATCTCCTGTGGTCAACACTGTTCCCCCTCAGCTCATCTCCTGTGGTCAACACTGTTCCCCCTCCTGTGGTCAACACTGTTCCACTAAGCTCATCTCCTACGGTCAACACTGTTCCCCCTCCTGTGGTCAACACTGTTCCACTCAGCTCATCTCCTGTGGTCAACACTGTTCCCCCTCCTGTGATCAACACTGTTCCCCCTACTGTGGTTAACACTGTTCCCCCTCCTGTGGTCAACACTGTTCTCCCTCCTGTGGTCAATACTGTTCCCCCTCCTGTGGTCAACACTGTTCCCCCTCCTGTGGTCAACACTGTTCCACTCAGCTCATCTCCTGTGGTCAACACTGTTCCTCCTCCTGTGGTCAACACTGTTCCACTCAGCTCATCTCCTGTGGTCAACACTGTTCCACTCAGCTCATCTCCTGTGGTCAACACTGTTCCCCCTTATGTGGTCAACACTGTTCCCCCTCATGTGGTCAACACTGTTCCCCTCAGCTCATCTCCTGTGGTCAACACTGTTCCCCCTCCTGTGGTCAACACTGTTCCCCCTCAGCTCATCTCCTGTGGTCAACACTGTTCCCCCTCATGTGGTCAACACTGTTCCCCTCAGCTCATCTCCTGTGGTCAACACTGTTCCCCCTCCTGTGGTCAACACTATTCCACTCAGCTCATCTCCTGTGGTCAACACTGTTCCCCCTCCTGTGGTCAACACTGTTCCACTCAGCTCATCTCCTGTGGTCAACACTGTTCCACTCAGCTCATCTCCTGTGGTCATCACTGTTCCCCCTCCTGTGGTCAACACTGCCCCCCTCAGCTCATCTCCTGTGGTCAACACTGTCCCCTCAGCTCATCTCCTGTGGTCAACACTGTTCCCCCTCAGCTCATCTCCTGTGGTCAACGCTGTTCCCCCTCCTGTGGTCAACACTGTTCCACTAAGCTAATCTCCTACGGTCAACACTGTTCCCCCTCCTGTGGTCAACACTGTTCCACTCAGCTCATCTCCTGTGGTCAACACTGTTCCCCCTCCTGTGATCAACACTGTTCCCCCTCCTGTGGTCAACACTGTTCCCCCTCCTGTGGTCAACACTGTTCCCCCTCCTGTGGTCAACACTGTTCTCCCTCCTGTGGTCAACACTGTTCCCCCTCCTGTGGTCAACACTGTTCCACTCAGCTCATCTCCTGTGGTCAACACTGTTCCTCCTCCTGTGGTCAACACTGTTCCACTCAGCTCATCTCCTGTGGTCAACACTTTTCCACTCAGCTCATCTCCTGTGGTCAACACTGTTTCCCCTCATGTGGTCAACACTGTTCCCCCTCATGTGGTCAACACTGTTCCCCTCAGCTCATCTCCTGTGGTCAACACTGTTCCCCCTCATGTGGTCAACACTGTTCCACTCAGCTCATCTCCTGTTGTCGACACTGTTCCCCCTCCTGTGGTCAACACTGCCCCCCCTCAGCTCATCTCCTGTGGTCAACACTGTCCCCTCAGCTCATCTCCTGTGGTCAACACTGTTCCCCCTCCTGTGGTCAACACTGTTCCACTAAGCTCATCTCCTACGGTCAACACTGTTCCCCCTCCTGTGGTCAACACTGTTCCACTCAGCTCATCTCCTGTGGTCAACACTGTTCCCCCTCCTGTGATCAACACTGTTCCCCCTCCTGTGGTCAACACTGTTCCCCCTCCTGTGGTCAACACTGTTCCCCCTCCTGTGGTCAACACTGTTCTCCCTCCTGTGGTCAACACTGTTCCCCCTCCTGTGGTCAACACTGTTCCACTCAGCTCATCTCCTGTGGTCAACACTGTTCCTCCTCCTGTGGTCAACACTGTTCCACTCAGCTCATCTCCTGTGGTCAACACTTTTCCACTCAGCTCATCTCCTGTGGTCAACACTGTTTCCCCTCATGTGGTCAACACTGTTCCCCCTCATGTGGTCAACACTGTTCCCCTCAGCTCATCTCCTGTGGTCAACACTGTTCCCCCTCATGTGGTCAACACTGTTCCACTCAGCTCATCTCCTGTTGTCGACACTGTTCCCCCTCCTGTGGTCAACACTGCCCCCCTCAGCTCATCTCCTGTGGTCAACACTGTCCCCTCAGCTCATCTCCTGTGGTCAACACTGTTCCCCCTCCTGTGGTCAACACTGTTCCACTAAGCTCATCTCCTACGGTCAACACTGTTCCCCCTCCTGTGGTCAACACTGTTCCACTCAGCTCATCTCCTGTGGTCAACACTGTTCCCCCTCCTGTGATCAACACTGTTCCCCCTCCTGTGGTCAACACTGTTCCCCCTCCTGTGGTCAACACTGTTCTCCCTCCTGTGGTCAATACTGTTCCCCCTCCTGTGGTCAACACTGTTCCCCCTCCTGTGGTCAACACTGTTCCACTCAGCTCATCTCCTGTGGTCAACACTGTTCCTCCTCCTGTGGTCAACACTGTTCCACTCAGCTCATCTCCTGTGGTCAACACTGTTCCACTCAGCTCATCTCCTGTGGTCAACACTGTTCCCCCTCATGTGGTCAACACTGTTCCCCTCAGCTCATCTCCTGTGGTCAACACTGTTCCCCCTCCTGTGGTCAACACTGTTCCCCCTCAGCTCATCTCCTGTGGTCAACACTGTTCCCCCTCATGTGGTCAACACTGTTCCCCTCAGCTCATCTCCTGTTGTCAACACTGTTCCCCCTCCTGTGGTCAACACTGTTCCACTCAGCTCATCTCCTGTGGTCAACACTGTTCCCCCTCCTGTGGTCAACACTATTCCACTCAGCTCATCTCCTGTGGTCAACACTGTTCCCCCTCCTGTGGTCAACACTGTTCCACTCAGCTCATCTCCTGTGGTCAACACTGTTCCACTCAGCTCATCTCCTGTGGCCATCACTGTTCCCCCTCCTGTGGTCAACACTGCCCCCCTCAGCTCATCTCCTGTGGTCAACACTGTCCCCTCAGCTCATCTCCTGTGGTCAACACTGTTCCCCCTCAGCTCATCTCCTGTGGTCAACACTGTTCCCCCTCCTGTGGTCAACACTGTTCCACTAAGCTCATCTCCTACGGTCAACACTGTTCCCCCTCCTGTGGTCAACACTGTTCCACTGAACTCATCTCCTGTGGTCAACACTGTTCCCCCTCCTGTGATCAACACTGTTCCCCCTCCTGTGGTCAACACTGTTCCCCCTCCTGTGGTCAACACTGTTCTCCCTCCTGTGGTCAATACTGTTCCCCCTCCTGTGGTCAACACTGTTCCCCCTCCTGTGGTCAACACTGTTCCACTAAGCTAATCTCCTACGGTCAACACTGTTCCCCCTCCTGTGGTCAACACTGTTCCACTCAGCTCATCTCCTGTGGTCAACACTGTTCCCCCTCCTGTGATCAACACTGTTCCCCCTCCTGTGGTCAACACTGTTCCCCCTCCTGTGGTCAACACTGTTCTCCCTCCTGTGGTCAACACTGTTCCCCCTCCTGTGGTCAACACTGTTCCCCCTCCTGTGGTCAACACTGTTCCACTCAGCTCATCTCCTGTGGTCAACATGAGTTCTGTAACGGAGACCTCCCCTCTGGGCTAAACGGATACGGAGACCTCCTCTCTGGGCTAAACGGCTGGATACGGAGACCTCCACTCTGGGCTAAATGGATACGGAGACCTCCTCTCTGGGCTAAACGGCTAGATACGGTGACCTCCCTTCTGGGCTAAACAGCTGGATACGGAGACCTCCCCTCTGGGCTAAATGCCTGGATACGGAGACCTCCTCTCTGGGCTAAACGGATACGGAGACCTCCTCTCTGGGCTAAACGGATACGGAGACCTCCCCTCTGGGCTAAACGGCTGGATACGGAGACCTCCCCTCTGGGCTAAATGGCTGGATATGGAGACCTCCTCTATGGGCTAAACGGATACGGAGACCTCCTCTCTGGGCTAAACGGATACGGAGACCTCCCCTCTGGGCTAAATGGATGCGGAGACCTCCCCTCTGGGCTAAACGGCTGGATACAGAGACCTCCTCTCTGGGCTAAACGGCTGGATACGGAGACCTCCTCTCTGGGCTAAATGGATACGGAGACCTCCTCTCTGGGCTAAGCGGATACGGAGTCTCCCCTCTGGGCTAAATGGCTGGATACGGAGACCTCCTCTCTGGGCTAAACGGCTGGATACGGAGACCTTCCCTCTGGGCTAAACGGCTGGATACGGAGACCTCCCCTCTGGGCTAAATGGATGTGGAGACTCCCCTCTGGGCTAAATGGCTGGATACGGAGACCTCCTCTCTGGGCTAAATGGATACGGAGACCTCCCCTCTGGGCTAAATGGATGCAGAGACCTCCCCTCTGGGCTAAATGTCTGGATACGGAGACCTCTCCTCTTGGCTAAATGGATACGGAGACCTCCCCTCTGGGCTAAATGGCTGGATACGGAGACCTCCCCTCTGGGCTAAACGGCTGGATACGGAGACATCCCCTCTGGGCTAAATGGCTGGATATGGAGACTCCCCTCTGGGCTAAATGGCTGGATATGGAGACTCCCCTCTGGGCTAAATGGCTGGATACGGAGACCTCCACTCTGGGCTAAACGGCTGGATACGGAGACCTCCTCTCTGGGCTAAACAGACATGGAGACTCCCCTCTGGGCTAAATGGCTGGATACGGAGACCTCCCCTCTGGGCTAAATGGATGCGGAGACTCCCCTCTGGGCTAAATGGCTGGATACGGAGACCTCTCCTCTGGGCTAAATGGCTGGATACGGAAACCTCCCCTCTGGGCTAAACGGCTGGATACGGAGACCTCCCCTCTGGGCTAAATGGCTGGATACGGAGACCTACTCTCTGGGCCAAACGGATACGGAGACCTCCCCTCTGGGCTAAATGTCTGGATACGGAGACCACCCCTCTGGGCTAAATGTCTGGATACGGAGACCTCCCCTCTGGGCTAAATGGATACGGAGATCTCCCCTCTGTGCTAAACGGCTGGATATGGAGACTTCCCCTCTGGGCAAAACGGCTGGATATGGAGACCTCCCCTCTGGGCTAAACGGCTGGATACGGAGACTTCCCCTCTGGGCAAAACGGCTGGATATGGAGACCTCCCCTCTGGGCTAAACGGCTGGATATGGAGACCTCCCCTCTGGGCTAAACGGCTGGATACGGAGACTTCCCCTCTGGGCAAAACGGCTGGATATGGAGACCTCCCCTCTGGGCTAAACGGCTGGATACGGAGACCTCCCCTCTGGGCTAAACGGCTGGATACAGAGACCTCCTCTCTGGGCTAAACGGCTGGATACGGAGACCTCCTCTCTGGGCTAAATGGATACGGAGACCTCCTCTCTGGGCTAAGCGGATACGGAGTCTCCCCTCTGGGCTAAATGGCTGGATACGGAGACCTCCTCTCTGGGCTAAACGGCTGGATACGGAGACCTTCCCTCTGGGCTAAACGGCTGGATACGGAGACCTCCCCTCTGGGCTAAATGGATGTGGAGACTCCCCTCTGGGCTAAATGGCTGGATACGGAGACCTCCTCTCTGGGCTAAATGGATACGGAGACCTCCCCTCTGGGCTAAATGGATGCAGAGACCTCCCCTCTGGGCTAAATGTCTGGATACGGAGACCTCTCCTCTTGGCTAAATGGATACGGAGACCTCCCCTCTGGGCTAAATGGCTGGATACGGAGACCTCCCCTCTGGGCTAAACGGCTGGATACGGAGACATCCCCTCTGGGCTAAATGGCTGGATATGGAGACTCCCCTCTGGGCTAAATGGCTGGATATGGAGACTCCCCTCTGGGCTAAATGGCTGGATACGGAGACCTCCACTCTGGGCTAAACGGCTGGATACGGAGACCTCCTCTCTGGGCTAAACAGACATGGAGACTCCCCTCTGGGCTAAATGGCTGGATACGGAGACCTCCCCTCTGCTTACCTTCCTCACTGCTTACCTTCCTCACTGCATAACTTCCTCACTGCTTACCTTCCTCACACCATTACCTTCCTCACTGCTTGCCTTCCTCACTGATTACCTTCCTCACTGCATTACCTTCCACACTGCTTACCTTCCTCGCTACATTACCTTCCTCGCTGCATTACCTTCCTCTCTGCTTACCTTCCTCACTGCATAACTTCCTCACTGCTTACCTTCCTCACACCATTACCTTCCTCACTGCTTGCCTTCCTCACTGATTACCTTCCTCACTGCATTACCTTCCACACTGCTTACCTTCCTCGCTACATTACCTTCCTCGCTGCATTACCTTCCTCTCTGCTTACCTTCCTCACTGCTTACCTTCCTCACTGCATACCTTCCTCACTGCTTACCTTCCTCACTGCATTACCTTCCTCGCTACTTACATTCCTCACACCATTACCTTCCTCACTGCTTACCTTCCTCACTGCTTACCTTCCTCGCTGCATTACCTTCCTCACTGCTTACCTTCCTAACTGCATTGCCTTCCTCACTGCATTACCTTCCTCTCTGCTTACCTTCCTCACTGCTTACCTTCCTCACTGCATTACCTTCCTCACTGCATCACCTTCCTCGCTGCATTACCTTCCTCACAGCTTACCTTCCTCACTGCTTACCTTCCTCGCTGCATTACCTTGCTCACTGCTTACCTTCCTGACTGCATTACCTTCCTCACTGCATCACCTTCCTCTCTGCTTACCTTCCTCACTGCTTACCTTCCTCACTGCATTACCTTCCTCACTGCATCACTTTCCTCGCTGCTTACTTACCTCGCTGCTTACCTTCCTCGCTGCTTATTTTCCTCACTGCATTACCTTCCTCACTGCTTACCTTCCTCACTGCATTACCTTCATCACTGCATCACCTTCCTCACTGCTTACTTTCCTCACTGCTTACCTTCCTCGCTGCTTACCTTCATCACTGCATTACCTTCCTCGCTACATTACCTTCATCAATGCATTACCTTCCTCGTTGCATTACCTTCCTCGCTGCTTGCCTTCCTCGCTGCATTACCTTCCTCGCTGCATTACCTTCCTCGCTGCTTACCTTCATCCCTGCTTACCTTCCTCCCTGCTTACCTTCCTCACTGCTTGCCTTCCTCACTGCATTACCTACCTCATTGCATTAACTTCCTCACTGCATTACCTTCATCACTGCTTACCTTCCTCACTGCATTACCTTCCTCATTGCATTACCTTCCTCACTGCTTACCTTCCTCGCTGCTTGCCTTCCTCACTGCATTACCTTCCTCACTGCATTACATTACCTTCCTCAAATATGTCTAAATATGTCTAAATATGTCTAAATATGTCTAAATATGTCCAAATATGTCCAAATATGTCTAAATGTGTCTCCAGTTAAAGGTTGAACTTTAACCCCTTTAATAGATCCCTTCACTTATTAAGGAAGTCCACCCCTGTATTTATTATTTGGAGATATTTATCCTTTATTTTTTAACAAGGACATTGAGATTGATATCTCCTTTTTCAAGTGAGCCTTTGTACATTCAGTTCATTCATAAAGGCTTAGAATGCATTCATTCTCAGAGAAACACAAGAAGCAATTCCCTCGCAATTACATTTATTAGATACTCCCTTCAGGAAGTGCTACAGTATACTCATGAATGGGTTTGTATTCATGGAGAATGTCTCCCATGTCCCTTGTTGGAGCGAAGCTAAATTCTATTTATTTTAAATGTATTTATCCAGCAAAGGTGACTCAGTAACAATCGTCAATGTTTTCCAGAGTCGTGTGATGATATGCATGCAGTCAGTGAGTGAGTAGTGACGCCATAAACATGAAAATAGAATCTCCTTTTATGAGAGAAGCTCTGGGCTGATGGGAATTGAAAGGTCATGTTTGGCCCATTTTGGGAGGATTCTGGACATGTTCTGTTATGTACTGAGCTGTTCCCTTCCTCCCTCATTACTACTATTCCTACTACTACTGCTACTACTACTACTACTACTACTAATACTGCTACTACTACTACTACTACTACTACTACTGATACTACTACTGATACTACTACTGATACTACTACTACTACTACTGATACTACTACTGATACTACTACTGATACTACTACTACTACTACTACTACTACTACTACTACTACTAATACTGCTACTACTACTACTACTACTACTACTACTACTACTACTACTACTACTCCTACTACCACTACTGCTACTACTGCTACTACTATTACTACTACTGACACTACTACTACTACTATTACTACTACTGATACTACTACTGATACTACTACTGATACTACTACTACTACTCTTACTACTACTGATACTACTACTGATACTACTACTGATACTACTACTACTGATACTACTACTACTACTGATACTACTACTAATACTACTACTATTACTACTACTATTACTACTACTACTACTACTGATACTACTACTATTACTACTACTGATACTACTACCACTGATACTACTACTACTACTGATACTACTACTATTACTACTACTGATACTACTACTACTGATACTACTACTACTACTGATACTACTACTACTACTGATACTACTACTGATACTACTACTACTACTGATACTACTATTACTACTACTGATACTACTATTACTACTGATACTACTATTACTACTACTGATACTACTACTACTACTACTGCTACTACTTCTCCTACTACTGCTACCACTAATGCTGCTACTACTACTGCTTCTACTACTACTACTGCTACTGCTACTACTACTGCTACTACCACTACTACTACAACTACTGCTACTACTACTACTACTACTACAACTACTACTACAACTACTACTACTACTACTTCTCCTACTACTGCTTCTACTAATGCTACTACTACTACTGCTACTACTACTTCTACTTGCAGTTAACTCACTGTTCCCCAAGTGCCGAAGACATGGAGGTCGATTTAATGCAGCCCCCCCACACCTCTCTGGTTGAGTTAAATGTGGAAGACACATTTCAGTTGAAGGCATGTTTTCTTGTGGGTTGTAGTGAAATGTCCCCACAATCGTTGATCTATTGAATCAACAAATCACATCACACCACAACGCACTCAAACAATTTCAAGGGTTATTGACACTCAAGAAAAATAAAAGGCAACTTTTTCTCCACACAGCTAGGCTGTCCCATAACCGCTGAAACACCAGCTGCAATACTCTGGTTTTAGGCAGGCCTGCAATCTGGAGGCCACGTACAGTAAGCCTACGTACGCACTAACCTGCATCTGGATACCAGGCTGTCTAAGCACGCCACAAAGGGGGCTGCTATTTGCGGAGCTTGAGACCAAAAGCCTGCGCTCCATGGTCCAATCGAATTGAATATACACACACACACACACACACACACACACACACACACACACACACACACACACACACACACACACACACACACACACACACACACACACACACACACACACACACACACACACACACACCTTCAGTGCTTGTCCCACCACTTCACTGCAAAGGTCAGACAGGGTAAGGTGTGGGGGAGTTTGTCTCTTCCAGAATATAGGTTAATCCATCTTTAGTTCCATAACTGTGTGTTTATTCCACATAGAGAGAACTGCAGGAAGAGTAACAGGCCATAACAGTCTGTTTATTCCACATAGAGAGAACTGCAGGAAGAGTAACAGGTCATAATGGTCTGTTTATTCCACAGAGAGAGAACTGCAGGAAGAGTAACAGGCCATAACGGTCTGTTTATTCCACAGAGAGAGAGAGAACTGCAGGAAGAGTAACAGGTCATAATGGTCTGTTTATTCCACATAGAGAGAACTGCAGGAAGAGTAACAGGCTGTAGCAGTCTGTTTATTCCACATAGAGAGAGAGAACTGCAGAAAGAGTAACAGGTCATAACAGTCTGTTTATTCCACAGAGAGAGAGAGAACTGCAGGAAGAGTAACAGGTCATAATGGTCTGTTTATTCCACATAGAGAGAACTGCAGGAAGAGTAACAGGTCATAATGGTCTGTTTATTCCACATAGAGAGAGAGAACTGCAGGAAGAGTAACAGGTCATAATGGTCTGTTTATTCCACATAGAGAGAACTGCAGGAAGACTAACAGGTCATAATGGTCTGTTTATTCTACATAGAGAGAGAACTGCAGGAAGAGTAACAGGTCATAATGGTCTGTTTATTCCACATAGAGAGAACATCAGGAAGAGTAACAGGTCATAATGGTCTGTTTATTCCACATAGAGAGAACTGTAGGAAGAGTAACAGGCTGTAACAGTCTGTTTATTCCACATAGAGAGAACTGCAGGAAGACTAACAGGTCATAATGGTCTGTTTATTCCACATAGAGAGAGATAACTGCAGGAAGAGTAACAGGCCATAACAGTCTGTTTATTCCACATAGAGAGAGAACTGCAGGAAGAGTAACAGGCCATAACAGTCTGTTTATTCCACATAGAGAGAGAGAGAACTGCAGAAAGAGTAACAGGTCATAATGGTCTGTTTATTCCACATAGAGAGAGAACTGCAGGAAGAGTAACAGGTCATAATGGTCTGTTTATTCCACATAGAGAGAACTGCAGGAAGAGTAACAGGCTGTAGCAGTCTGTTTATTCCACATAGAGAGAGAGAACTGCAGAAAGAGTAACAGGTCATAACAGTCTGTTTATTCCACAGAGAGAGAGAGAACTGCAGGAAGAGTAACAGGTCATAATGGTCTGTTTATTCCACATAGAGAGAACTGCAGGAAGAGTAACAGGTCATAATGGTCTGTTTATTCCACATAGAGAGAGAGAACTGCAGGAAGAGTAACAGGTCATAATGGTCTGTTTATTCCACATAGAGAGAACTGCAGGAAGACTAACAGGTCATAATGGTCTGTTTATTCTACATAGAGAGAGAACTGCAGGAAGAGTAACAGGTCATAATGGTCTGTTTATTCCACATAGAGAGAACATCAGGAAGAGTAACAGGTCATAATGGTCTGTTTATTCCACATAGAGAGAACTGTAGGAAGAGTAACAGGCTGTAACAGTCTGTTTATTCCACATAGAGAGAACTGCAGGAAGACTAACAGGTCATAATGGTCTGTTTATTCCACATAGAGAGAGATAACTGCAGGAAGAGTAACAGGCCATAACAGTCTGTTTATTCCACATAGAGAGAGAACTGCAGGAAGAGTAACAGGCCATAACAGTCTGTTTATTCCACATAGAGAGAGAGAGAACTGCAGAAAGAGTAACAGGTCATAATGGTCTGTTTATTCCACATAGAGAGAGAACTGCAGGAAGAGTAACAGGTCATAATGGTCTGTTTATTCCACATAGAGAGAACATCAGGAAGAGTAACAGGTCATAATGGTCTGTTTATTCCACATAGAGAGAACTGTAGGAAGAGTAACAGGCTGTAACAGTCTGTTTATTCCACATAGAGAGAACTGCAGGAAGACTAACAGGTCATAATGGTCTGTTTATTCCACATAGAGAGAGATAACTGCAGGAAGAGTAACAGGCCATAACAGTCTGTTTATTCCACATAGAGAGAGAACTGCAGGAAGAGTAACAGGCCATAACAGTCTGTTTATTCCACATAGAGAGAGAGAGAACTGCAGAAAGAGTAACAGGTCATAATGGTCTGTTTATTCCACATAGAGAGAACTGCAGGAAGACTAACAGGTCATAATGGTCTGTTTATTCTACATAGAGAGAGAACTGCAGGAAGAGTAACAGGTCATAATGGTCTGTTTATTCCACATAGAGAGAACAGCAGGAAGAGTAACAGGTCATAATGGTCTGTTTATTCCACATAGAGAGAACTGCAGGAAGAGTAACAGGCTGTAACAGTCTGTTTATTCCACATAGAGAGAACTGAGCTCTCAGTCTCCAGTATTTATGCTGCAGTAGTTTATGTGTCGGGGGGCTGGGGTCAGTTTGTTATATCTGGAGTACTTCTCCTGTCCTATTCGGTGTCCTGTGTGAATCTAAGTGTGCGTTCTCTAATTCTCTCCTTCTCTCTTTCTTTCTCTCTCTCGGAGGACCTGAGCCCTAGGACCATGCCCCAGGACTACCTGACATGATGACTCCTTGCTGTCCCCAGTCCACCTGGCCATGCTGCTGCTCCAGTATCAACTTCCACCTGACTGTGCTGCTGCTCCAGTTTCAACTGTTCTGCCTTATTATTATTCGACCATGCTGGTCATTTATGAACATTTGAACATCTTGGCCATGTTCTGTTATAATCTCTACCCGGCACAGCCAGAAGAGGACTGGCCACCCCACATAGCCTGGTTCCTCTCTAGGTTTCTTCCTAGGTATTGGCCTTTCTAGGGAGTTTTTCCTAGCCACCGTGCTTCTACACCTGCATTGCTTGCTGTTTGGGGTTTTAGGCTGGGTTTCTGTACAGCACTTTGAGATATCAGCTGATGTACGAAGGGCTATATAAATAAATTTGATTTGATTTGAACTGCAGGAAGAGTAACAGGCCATAACAGTCTGTTTATTCCACATAGAGAGAACTGCAGGAAGAGTAACAGGTCATAATGGTCTGTTTATTCCACAGAGAGAGAACTGCAGGAAGAGTAACAGGTCATAATGGTCTGTTTATTCCACATATAGAGAACTGCAGGAAGAGTAACAGGTCATAATGGTCTGTTTATTCCACATAGAGAGAACTGCAGGAAGAGTAACAGGCCATAACGGTCTGTTTATTCCACAGAGAGAGAGAGAACTGCAGGAAGAGTAACAGGTCATAATGGTCTGTTTATTCCACATAGAGAGAACTGCAGGAAGAGTAACAGGCTGTAGCAGTCTGTTTATTCCACATAGAGAGAGAGAACTGCAGAAAGAGTAACAGGTCATAACAGTCTGTTTATTCCACAGAGAGAGAGAGAACTGCAGGAAGAGTAACAGGTCATAATGGTCTGTTTATTCCACATATAGAGAACTGCAGGAAGAGTAACAGGTCATAATGGTCTGTTTATTCCACATAGAGAGAGAGAACTGCAGGAAGAGTAACAGGTCATAATGGTCTGTTTATTCCACATAGAGAGAACTGCAGGAAGACTAACAGGTCATAATGGTCTGTTTATTCTACATAGAGAGAGAACTGCAGGAAGAGTAACAGGTCATAATGGTCTGTTTATTCCACATAGAGAGAACAGCAGGAAGAGTAACAGGTCATAATGGTCTGTTTATTCCACATAGAGAGAACTGCAGGAAGAGTAACAGGCTGTAACAGTCTGTTTATTCCACATAGAGAGAACTGCAGGAAGAGTAACAGGCCATAACAGTCTGTTTATTCCACATAGAGAGAGAGAACTGCAGGAAGACTAACAGGTCATAATGGTCTGTTTATTCCACATAGAGAGAGAGAACTACAGGAAGAGTAACAGGCCATAACAGTCTGTTTATTCCACATAGAGAGAGAGAGAACTGCAGAAAGAGTAACAGGTCATAATGGTCTGTTTATTCCACATAGAGAGAACTGCAGGAAGAGTAACAGGCTGTAACAGTCTGTTTATTCCACATAGAGAGAGAGAACTGCAGGAAGAGTAACAGGTCATAATGGTCTGGTTATTCCACATAGAGAGAACTGCAGGAAGAGTAACAGGTCATAATGGTCTGTTTATTCCACATAGAGAGAGAGAACTGCAGGAAGAGTAACAGGCCATAACAGTCTGTTTATTCCACATAGAGAGAGAGAACTGCAGGAAGACTAACAGGTCATAATGGTCTGTTTATTCCACATAGAGAGAGAGAACTACAGGAAGAGTAACAGGCCATAACAGTCTGTTTATTCCACATAGAGAGAGAGAGAACTGCAGAAAGAGTAACAGGTCATAATGGTCTGTTTATTCCACATAGAGAGAACTGCAGGAAGAGTAACAGGCTGTAACAGTCTGTTTATTCCACATAGAGAGAGAGAACTGCAGGAAGAGTAACAGGTCATAATGGTCTGGTTATTCCACATAGAGAGAACTGCAGGAAGAGTAACAGGTCATAATGGTCTGTTTATTCCACATAGAGAGAGAGAACTGCAGGAAGAGTAACAGGCCATAACAGTCTGTTTATTCCACATAGAGAGAGAGAACTGCAGGAAGACTAACAGGTCATAATGGTCTGTTTATTCCACATAGAGAGAGAGAACTGCAGGAAGAGTAACAGGCCATAACAGTCTGTTTATTCCACATAGAGAGAGAACTGCAGGAAGAGTAACAGGCCATAACAGTCTGTTTATTCCACATAGAGAGAGAGAGAACTGCAGAAAGAGTAACAGGTCATAATGGTCTGTTTATTCCACATAGAGAGAACTGCAGGAAGAGTAACAGGCTGTAACAGTCTGTTTATTCCACATAGAGAGAGAGAACTGCAGGAAGAGTAACAGGTCATAATGGTCTGTTTATTCCACATAGAGAGAACTGCAGGAAGAGTAACAGGTCATAATGGTCTGTTTATTCCACATAGAGAGAGAGAACTGCAGGAAGACTAACAGGTCATAATGGTCTGTTTATTCCACATAGAGAGAGAGAACTGCAGGAAGAGTAACAGGTCATAATGGTCTGTTTATTCCACATAGAGAGAGAGAACTGCAGGAAGAGTGACAGGCCATAACAGTCTGTTTATTCCACATAGAGAGAGAGAGAACTGCAGAAAGAGTAACAGGTCATAATGGTCTGTTTATTCCACATAGAGAGAACTGCAGGAAGAGTAACAGGCTGTAACAGTCTGTTTATTCCACATAGAGAGAGAGAACTGCAGGAAGAGTAACAGGTCATAATGGTCTGTTTATTCCACATAGAGAGAACTGCAGGAAGAGTAACAGGTCATAATGGTCTGTTTATTCCACATAGAGAGAGAGAACTGCAGGAAGAGTAACAGGCCATAACAGTCTGTTTATTCCACATAGAGAGAGAGAACTGCAGGAAGAGTAACAGGTCATAATGGTCTGTTTATTCCACATAGAGAGAGAGAACTGCAGGAAGAGTGACAGGCTGTAACGGTCTGTTTATTCCACATAGAGAGAGAGAACTGCAGGAAGAGTAACAGGTCATAATGGTCTGTTTATTCCACATAGAGAGAACTGCAGGAAGAGTAACAGGCCATAACAGTCTGTTTATTCCACATAGAGAGAGAGAACTGCAGGAAGAGTAACAGGTCATAATGGTCTGTTTATTCCACATAGAGAGAGAGAACTGCAGGAAGAGTAACAGGTCATAATGGTCTGTTTATTCCACATAGAGAGAACTGCAGGAAGAGTAACAGGTCATAATGGTCTGTTTATTCCACATAGAGAGAGAGAACTGCAGGAAGAGTAACAGGCTGTTACAGTCTGTTTATTCCACATAGAGATAACTGCAGGAAGAGTAACAGGCCATAACAGTCTGTTTATTCCACATAGAGAGAGAGAACTGCAGGAAGAGTAACAGGTCATAATGGTCTGTTTATTCCACATAGAGAACTGCAGGAAGGGCAGGTGGGAGAGGATTATCCTGTTGGATTATCACTATATAGGGAATAAGTCCTCATAGGGTTCTGGTCTAAAGTAGTGCACTATATAGGGAATAAGTCCTCATAGGGTTCTGGTCTAAAGTAGTGCACTATATAGGGAATAAGTCCTCATAGGGTTCTGGTCTAAAGTAGTGCACTATATAGGGAATGGGTCCCCATAGGGTTCTGGTCTAAAGTAGTACTACATAGGGAATAGAGGACAATTTGGGATGTATACAAAGACCACACGTCCTTTTCTTAGGTCCTTCATCACGTCCTTCGTCAGTTCTGAGGAGGCCTGGGTCTGTGTGGCTTTAGGGAGTGGTGACCAAACTCTACAGGAAGTGTTTGATTTCCAGACAGATTCCCCCCTCACTGACGCAGAACATTTAGCACCAAGACCATTGAGCAAACGGCCCGATGACAGTCCTTGTTTTCATCTGAGATTGCGTTGAGAGGGGGAGGAACATTGCGGTATTCATCACATTGTCTCAATCATCACATTGTCTCGGTGTGTGTGATTGATGGAAATAGAGAACTATGAACTCGGAGCACATTTCAATTAGTCCTTAATTAAAGTACATAACCCTACTTCTACACAGCCCTGCAGGAAAGTATACAGCCCTGCAGTAAAGTATACAGCCCTGCAGTAAAGTATACAGCCCTGCAGTAAAGTATACAGCCCTGCAGTAAAGTAAACATCCCTGCAGTAAAGTACACAGCCCTGCAGTAAAGTATACAGCCCTGCAGTAAAGTATACAACCCTGCAGTAAAGTATACAGACCTGCAGGAAAGTATACAGACCTGCAGTAAAGTATACAGACCTGCAGGAAAGTAAACAGCCCTGCAGTAAAGTACACAGCTCTGCAGTAAAGTATACAGCCCTGCAGTAAAGTACACAGCTCTGCAGTAAAGTATACAGCCCTGCAGTAAAGTATACAGCCCTGCAGTAAAGTATACAGCCCTGCAGTAAAGTATACAGCCCTGCAGTAAAGTAAACAGCCCTGCAGTAAAGTAGACAGCCCTGCAGTAAAGTATACAGCCCTGCAGTAAAGTATACAGCCCTGCATTAAAGTATACAGCCCTGCAGTAAAGTAAACAGCCCTGCAGTAAAGTATACAGCCCTGCTTCTACACAGCCCTGCAGTAAAGTATACAGCCCTGCAGTAAAGTATACAGCCCTGCAGTAAAGTATACAGCCCTGCAGTAAAGTAAACAGCCCTGCAGTAAAGTATACAGCCCTGCAGTAAAGTATACAGCCCTGCGGTAAAGTATACAGCCCTGCAGTAAAGTATACAGCCCTGCAGTAAAGTATACAGCTCTGCAGTAAAGTATACAGCCCTGCAGTAAAGTATACAGCCCTGCAGTAAAGTATACAGCCCTGCAGTAAAGTATACAGCCCTGCAGTAAAGAATACAGCCCTGCAGTAAAGTATACAGCCCTGCAGTAAAGTATACAGCCCTGCAGTAAAGTATACAGCCCTGCAGTAAAGTATACAGCCCTGCAGTAAAGTATACAGCCCTGCAGTAAAGAATACAGCCCTGCAGTAAAGTATACAGCCCTGCAGTAAAGTATACAGCCCTGCAGTAAAGTACACAGCCCTGCAGTAAAGTATACAGCCCTGCAGTAAAGTATACAGCCCTGCAGTAAAGTACACAGCCCTGCTTCAACACATCCCTGCAGTAAAGTATACAGCCCTGCAGGAAAGAATACAGCCCTGCAGTAAAGTATACAGCCCTGCAGGAAAGAATACAGCCCTGCAGGAAAGAATACAGCCCTGCTTCTACACAGCCCTGCAGTAAAGTATACAGCCCTGCAGTAAAGCATACAGCCCTGCAGTAAAGTATACAGCCCTGCAGTAAAGTATACAGCCCTGCAGGAAAGTAAACAGCGATGCTTCTACACAGCCCTGCAGTAAAGTATACAGCCCTGCAGTAAAGTATACAGCCCTGCAGTAAAGTATACAGCCCTGCAGTAAAGTATACAGCCCTGCTTCTACACAGCCCTGCAGTAAAGTATACAGCCCTGCAGTAAAGTATACAGCCCTGCAGTAAAGTATACAGCCCTGCAGTAAAGTATACAGCCCTGCAGTAAAGTATACAGCCCTGCAGTAAAGTATACAGCCCTGCAGTAAAGTATACAGCCCTGCAGTAAAGTATACAGCCCTGCTTCTACACAGCCCTGCAGTAAAGTATACAGCCCTGCAGTAAAGTATACAGCCCTGCAGTAAAGTATACAGCCCTGCAGTAAAGTATACAGCCCTGCTTCTACACAGCCCTGCAGTAAAGTATACAGCCCTGCAGTAAAGTATACAGCCCTGCAGTAAAGTATACAGCCCTGCAGTAAAGTATACAGCCCTGCAGTAAAGTATACCGCCCTGCAGTAAAGTAAACAGCCCTGCAGTAAAGTATACAGCCCTGCAGTAAAGTATACAGCCCTGCAGTAAAGTATACAGCCCTGCAGTAAAGTATACAGCCCTGCAGTAAAGTATACAGCCCTGCAGTAAAGTATACAGCCCTGCAGTAAAGTATACAGCCCTGCAGTAAAGTATACAGCCCTGCAGTAAAGTATACAGCCCTGCAGTAAAGTATACAGCCCTGCAGTAAAGTATACAGCCCTGCAGTAAAGTATACAGCCCTGCAGTAAAGTATACAGCCCTGCAGTAAAGTATACAGCCCTGCAGTAAAGTATACAGCCCTGCAGTAAAGTATACAGCCCTGCAGTAAAGTATACAGCCCTGCAGTAAAGTATACAGCCCTGCAGTAAAGTATACAGCCCTGCAGTAAAGTATACAGCCCTGCAGTAAAGTATACAGCCCTGCAGTAAAGTATACAGCCCTGCAGTAAAGTATACAGCCCTGCAGTAAAGTATACAGCCCTGCAGTAAAGTATACAGCCCTGCAGTAAAGTATACAGCCCTGCAGTAAAGTATACAGCCCTGCAGTAAAGTATACAGCCCTGCAGTAAAGTATACAGCCCTGCAGTAAAGTATACAGCCCTGCAGTAAAGTATACAGCCCTGCAGTAAAGTATACAGCCCTGCAGTAAAGTATACAGCCCTGCAGTAAAGTATACAGCCCTGCAGTAAAGTATACAGCCCTGCAGTAAAGTACACAGCTCTGCAGTAAAGTATACAGCCCTGCAGTAAAGTATACAGCCCTGCAGTAAAGTATACAGCCCTGCAGTAAAGTATACAGCCCTGCAGTAAAGTATACAGCCCTGCAGTAAAGTATACAGCCCTGCAGTAAAGTATTTTTATTTTTTTATTTTTTTTATTTCACCTTATTTTTCTACATGGTAGAATAATAGTGATGACATCAAAACTATGAAATAACACAAATGGAATCATGTAGTAACTTAAAAAAAAAAAGTTTAACAAATCAAAAAATATTTTATATTTGAGATTCTTCAAAGTAGCCATCCTTTGGCTTGACAGCTTTGCTCACACTTGGCATTCTTTTTATTGATTTATTGATTTAATTTATATTTCACCTTTATTTAACCAGGTAGGCTAGTTGAGAACACCTTTATTTAACCAGGTAGGCTAGTTGAGAACACCTTTATTTAACCAGGTAGGCTAGTTGAGAACACCTTTATTTAACCAGGTAGGCTAGTTGAGAACACCTTTATTTAACCAGGTAGGCTAGTTGAGAACACCTTTATTTAACCAGGTAGGCTAGTTGAGAACACCTTTATTTAACCAGGTAGGCAAGTTGAGAACACCTTTATTTAACCAGGTAGGCTAGTTGAGAACACCTTTATTTAACCAGGTAGGCTAGTTGAGAACACCTTTATTTAACCAGGTAGGCTAGTTGAGAACACCTTTATTTAACCAGGTAGGCTAGTTGAGAACAAGTTCTCATTTGCAACTGCGACCTGGCCAAGATAAAGCATAGCAGTGTGAGCATACAACAAAGAGTTACACATGGAGTAAACAATTAACAAGTCAATAACACAGTAGAAAACAAAGGGGGGGTCTATATACAATGTACAAAAGGCATGAGGAGGTAGGCAAATAATTACAATTTTGCAGATTAACACTGGAGTGATAAATGATCAGATGGTCATGTACAGGTAGAGATATTGGTGTGCAGAAGAGCAGAAAAGTAAATAAATAAAAACAGTATGGGGATGAGGTAGGTGAAAAGGGTGGGCTATTTACCAATAGACTATGTACAGCTGCAGCGATCGGTTAGCTGCTCAGATAGCTGATGTTTGAAGTTGGTGAGGGAGATAAAAGTCTCCAACTTCAGCGATTTTTGCAATTCGTTCCAGTCACAGGCAGCAGAGTACTGGAACGAAAGGCGGCCAAATGAGGTGTTGGCTTTAGGGATGATCAGTGAGATACACCTGCTGGAGCGCGTGCTACGGATGGGTGTTGCCATCGTGACCAGTGAGCTGAGATAAGGCGGAGCTTTACCTAGCATAGACTTGTAGATGACCTGGAGCCAGTGGGTCTGGCGACGAATATGTAGCGAGGGCCAGCCGACTAGAGCATACAAGTCGCAGTGGTGGGTGGTATAAGGTGCTTTAGTGACAAAACGGATGGCACGGTGATAGACTGCATCCAGTTTGCTGAGTGTTGGAAGCCATTTTGTAGATGACATCGCCGAAGTCGAGGATCGGTAGGATAGTCAGTTTTACTAGGGTAAGCTTGGCGGCGTGAGTGAAGGAGGCTTTGTTGCGGAATAGAAAGCCGACTCTTGATTTGATTTTCGATTGGAGATGTTTGATATGAGTCTGGAAGGAGAGTTTGCAGTCTAGCCAGACACCTAGGTACTTATAGACGTCCACATATTCTAGGTCGGAACCATCCAGGGTGGTGATGCTAGTCGGGCATGCAGGTGCAGGCAGCGACCGGTTGAAAAGCATGCATTTGGTTTTACTAGCGTTTAAGAGCAGTTGGAGGCCACGGAAGGAGTGTTGTATGGCATTGAAGCTTGTTTGGAGGTTAGATAGCACAGTGTCCAAAGACGGGCCGAAAGTATATAGAATGGTGTCGTCTGCGTAGAGGTGGATCAGGGAATCGCCCGCAGCAAGAGCAACATCATTGATATACACAGAGAAAAGAGTCGGCCCGAGAATTGAACCCTGTGGCACCCCCATAGAGACTGCCAGAGGACCGGACAGCATGCCCTCCGATTTGACACACTGAACTCTGTCTGCAAAGTAATTGGTGAACCAGGCAAGGCAGTCATCCGCAAAACCGAGGCTACTGAGTCTGCCGATAAGAATATGGTGATTGACAGAGTCGAAAGCCTTGGCAAGGTCGATGAAGACGGCTGCACAGTACTGTCTTTTATCGATGGCGGTTATGATATCGTTTAGTACCTTGAGTGTGGCTGAGGTGCACCCATGACCGGCTCGGAAACCAGATTGCACAGCGGAGAAGGTACGGTGGGATTCGAGATGGTCAGTGACCTGTTTGTTGACTTGGCTT
>NC_034176.2:4512923-4562923 GCF_002021735.2 Oncorhynchus kisutch | reverse complement strand
CAATAATAATAATAATAATAACAATAATAATAATAATAATAATAATAACAATAATAATAATAGTAATAATAACAATAATAATAATAATAATAACAATAATAATAATAATAATAATAACAATAATAATAATAATAATAATAATACCACTAATACTAATACTACTAATAACAATAATGATACCAACAATAGTAATAATAATACTAATAATAATAATAATATGTTGTACTGGACTGAAGAATGGACACCCGTTCATCACGCCCTTCGTCAGTTCTGAGGAGGCCTGGGTCTGTGTGGCTTTAGGGAGTGTTGACCAAACTCTACAGGAAGTGTTTGATTTCCAGACAGATTCCCCCCTCACTGACACAGAACATTTAGCATCAAAACCATTTAGCAAACGCCCCGATGACAGTCCTTGTTTTCGTCTGAGATTGCGTTGAGAGGGGGAGGAACATTGCTGTATTCTTTTAACGTCATTCATCACATTGTCTCGGTGTGTGTGATTGATGGAAATTTGGGATGTACACAAAGACCACACATCCTTTTATTAGTTCCTTTATCAGTTCTGAGGAGGCCTGGGTCTGTGTGGCTTTAGGGAGTGGTGACTAAACTCTACAGGAAGTGTTTGATGTCCAGGCAGATGATGGTGATCCTGTTGCAGAGGGCTTGATATAAATCCAAACCATTCAGGGTAGAATCATTAGGACGAGTACCTTCTCCACGCCTGTTGATGTGTTGGACGATTGTGTTCATTGATTTCTTGATGCTTTCCAGACCAAGAAGTGTACTTGCCATTTCAGTCTAAACAAAAAAACATCTACTCAGATACACACGGCCAAACACACACACATATCTTCAGAGATGTACAGATTGCAAACACCCAGCCAGTCAGCTGTGCTGCTAGCCAGACCATGCACGCACATTTACAGACTTTGGTTGGTTCTGGAGTCGGTTCTGGGGTCGTTTCTGTTGAAGAGAAGCAGTGAAAACTCATCTGGAGTTGTCTAGGCCATAATAAGCCATCCTAACACTGGTCACGCCGCCTAGGCAGTCTTTCACACACACACACACACACACACACACACACACACACACACACACACACACACACACACACACACACACACACACACACACACACACACACACACACACACACACACACACACACACACACACACACACACACACACACACACACACACCCTTCACACACACACACCCTTCACACACACACACCCCACGAGTCAGAAGACAAAAGCGAAGTCCCAAATGCCCCCCTTTTCCCAACATAGTGCACTACTTTTGACCAGGGCACATAGGGAATAGGGTGCCTTTGTGACGCATTCAAACAGGAAGGTCATTCTCTCAGTTTTACGAGGCGAAGAGTTTGCTTTACACTGCTGCCTTCACATGAAGAAAAAACAACCGTTTCTTTCAGGGAGACAGCTGGTGTAGAATTGGAGAGAGCTTTGCAGAGAGCTGATTAGGCTGTATTTCATGGTGTCCTCTCCCTACCTGATTAGGCAGTCTTTCATGGTGTCCTCTCCCTACCTGATTAGGCAGTATTTCATGGTGTCCTCTCCCTACCTGATTAGGCAGTATTTCATGGTGTCCCCTCCCTACCTGATTAGGCAGTATTTCATGGTGTCCCCTCCCTACCTGATTAGGCAGTATTTCATGGTGTCCTCTCCCTACCTGATTAGGCAGTATTTCATGGTGTCCCCTCCCTACCTGATTAGGCAGTATTTCATGGTGTCATCTCCCTACCTGATTAGGCAGTATTTCATGGTGTCCCCTCCCTACCTGATTAGGCAGTCTTTCATGGTGTCCTCTCCCTACCTGATTAGGCAGTATTTCATGGTGTCCTCTCCCTACCTGATTAGGCAGTATTTCATGGTGTCCCCTCCCTACCTGATTAGGCAGTCTTTCATGGTGTCCTCTCCCTACCTGATTAGGCAGTATTTCATGGTGTCCTCTCCCTACCTGATTAGGCAGTATTTCATGGTGTCCCCTCCCTACCTGATTAGGCAGTATTTCATGGTGTCCTCTCCCTACCTGATTAGGCAGTATTTCATGGTGTCCCCTCCCTACCTGATTAAGCAGTATTTCATGGTGTCCCCTCCCTACCTGATTAGGCAGTATTTCATGGTGTCCTCTCCCTACCTGATTAGGCAGTATTTCATGGTGTCCCCTCCCTACCTGATTAGGCAGTATTTCATGGTGTCCTCTCCCTACCTGATTAGGCAGTATTTCATGGTGTCCTCTCCCTACCTGATTAGGCAGTATTTCATGGTGTCCTCTCCCTACCTGATTAGGCAGTATTTCATGGTGTCCCCTCCCTACCTGATTAGGCAGTATTTCATGGTGTCCTCTCCCTACCTGATTAGGCAGTATTTCATGGCGTCCCCTCCCTACCTGATTAGGCAGTATTTCATGGTGTCCTCTCCATGACTGATTAGGCAGTCTTTCATGGTGTCCCCTCCCTACCTGATTAGGCAGTATTTCATGGTGTCCCCTCCCTACCTGATTAGGCAGTCTTTCATGGTGTCCCCTCCCTACCTGATTAGGCAGTCTTTCATGGTGTCCCCTCCCTACCTGATTAGGCAGTCTTTCATTGTCCCCTCCATACCTGATTAGGCAGTATTTCATGGTGTCCTCTCCCTACCTGATTAGGCAGTCTTTCATGGTGTCCCCTCCCTACCTGATTAGGCAGTATTTCATGGTGTCCTCTCCCTACCTGATTAGGCAGTCTTTCATGGTGTCCCCTCCCTACCTGATTAGGCAGTCCATTATTCTTTTCTAAATTCTTCAAGATCTGTCAAGTTGGTTGTTGATCATAGCTAGACAACCATTTTCAGGTCTTGTTAAAGATTTTCAAGCTGATTTAATCCTAAACTGTAACTCGGACACTCAGGAACATTCACTGGTCTTCTTGGTTAACAACTCCAGTGTAGATTTGGCCTTGTGTTTTAGGTTATTGTCCTGCTGAAAGGTCCTCCCATCTTTATCTCTTGTAACCTCTCTCCCTCTATTGGGGCGGCAGGGTAGCCTAGTGGTTAGAGTGTAGAGGTGGTAGGTAGCCTAGTGGTTAGAGTGTAGAGGAGGTAGGGTAGACTAGAGGTTAGAGTGTAGAGGGGGCAGGGTAGACTAGAGGTTAGAGTGTAGAGGAGGCAGGGTAGCCTAGTGGTTAGAGTGTAGAGGCGGCAGGGTAGCCTAGTGGTTAGAGTGTAGAGGCGGCAGGGTAGCCTAGTGGTTAGAGTGTAGAGGCGGCAGGGTAGCCTAGTGGTTAGAGTGTAGAGGCGGCAGGGTAGCCTAGTGGTTAGAGTGTAGAGGAGGCAGGTAGCCTAGTGGTTAGAGTGTAGAGGAGGCAGGGTAGCCTAGTGGTTAGAGTGTAGGGGCGGCAGGGTAGCCTAGTGGTTAGAGTGTAGGGGCGGCAGGGTAGCCTAGTGGTTAGAGTGTAGAGGAGGCAGGGTAGCCTAGTGGTTAGAGTGTAGAGGCGGCAGGGTAGCCTAGTGGTTAGAGTGTAGAGGCGGCAGGGTAGCCTAGTGGTTAGAGTGTAGAGGCGGCAGGGTAGCCTAGTGGTTAGAGTGTAGAGGAGGCAGGGTAGCCTAGTGGTTAGAGTGTAGAGGCGGCAGGGTAGCCTAGTGGTTAGAGTGTAGAGGGAGCAGGGTAGCCTAGTGGTTAGAGTGTAGAGGAGGCAGGGTAGCCTAGTGGTTAGAGTGTAGAGGCGGCAGGGTAGCCTAGTGGTTAGAGTGTAGAGGCGGCAGGGTAGCCTAGTGGTTAGAGTGTAGAGGCGGCAGGGTAGCCTAGTGGTTAGAGTGTAGAGGCGGCAGGGTAGCCTAGTGGTTAGAGCGTTGGACTAGTAACCGGAAGGTTGCAAATTCAAACCCCCGAGCTGACAAGGTACAAATCTGTTGTTCTGCCCCTGAACAGGCAGTTATCCACTGTTCCTAGGCCGTCATTGAAAATAAGAATGTGTTCTTAATTGACTTGCCTAGTTAGATAAAGGTCAAATAAAAATATTTTTTTTAGCCGACATTGGTGATTGGACTGAGTGGGATGTGAACACAGACAGCATGCAGCTACCACATTTAGCCATGTGTGATTCATTCATCATTACATCGTCAATTAAAACAAAGTGAATGATCTGTGTTTCATATTCTTCATATCCGTTCGGTTAATACGAATAGTAATGACGACTGTATTATAATCCTATATGAAGAATACTGATGACTGTATTATACTCCTATATGAATAGTAATGATGACTGTATTGTAATCCTATATGAATAGTAATGATGACTGTATTATACTCCTATATGAATAGTACTGATGACTGTATTAGATAGACAGCGGCATTCGCACAAAACTGAAAGCGCGAACCACCGCATTTAAACAAAAAACGAATGTAGCTAGCTAGCTACTGTTGCTAAGAGACGAGGGAGTGGCTAGGTTTCAGTTTTGCATCACAGTTCAGTACATAGAACAGATAGATCTCCAATGAGGACATGTTGCATTTTTTCATTTTGAATGAGACTGTATGATCTATAATCCTAATTCTACATAGAACTTTCACTTTGAATGAGACTGTATGATCTATAATCCTAATTCTGTCCAACTTTTTTCTGTTTCTCCTTCAACACCAATGAAATATTAGCCTGTTAGCATCCATGTAATTAGTTAGCTTTCCTTCATCATTTGCTGTAAAAGACAGCAGACAAAATATTGCTTTTAATTACATCAACACAATTTAATTACATCAACACAATTTCCGGAAATTCAAACGGTAAGCACTTCTGATATGTAATCGACTTAGTGGAATGTCTTAAATGTCTTCTTGGAGAATACCTATGGGAAAATGCAACATCCTTCCAGCAAGAGAACTAGGGAGCGGTTCACAGCGCCATCTGCTGACCATTTAGGGAATTGAGTTCTCATCCGCTGTGCCAAATTTAATTCCGTAATATAAAGTATTCACAGAAACATGAGGATGGGAAAAAACTCACTTTAACATGGCATTGCTGGCTCAAAACCTACTACAGACGAGACGATCGTACAATGCACCACATACAGTGAATATTCTGATGATTACAATTCAGTGGAGGCTGCTGAGGGGAGGACGGATCATAGTAATGGCTGGAATGGAGTTCATGGAATGGAATCAAACACAGAGTTTCAGAGTGGTTGATGCCATTCCATTCACTCCATTCCAGCCATTACTATGAGCCTTCTTCCCTTCAGCAGCCTCCACTGTTAAATGTCAAATGTTGTATGATGATAGATGTGTTTTTATGACACTCAAGCATCTTTGCAATAGAAAACCCATGTAGTGTTATTATCTTTGTTCATACCGTTGAGCTTTGCACAAACTGAACTTAATATATGCCCTCGTTTCACACAGCCAGATCAGACACAGTTAGGTGAGCTTGGGGCTACCTTTACTTTACGAGGAGAACAATATCAAGAGAAGTAAGAAATCCCAAATAATCCATTAGGATTTGACTACTCTTTGTGATTAAATTAATCCACAAAGGCCCAACAGCTCATTGGAGCTAAGCCTCAAGCAGTGATATCATGTGCCCGTGCTTCCTCTGTCTGCGGATGGTACTCTGGGACTGCATCCCAAATAGCCCCCCTATTGCCTTTATAGTGCACTACTATCATGTGCCTGCACTCTCCTCTGGCTCTCACTCTGGGTCTGCGTCCCAAATGGTATCCTATTCTCTTTATAGTGCACTACTATCATGTGCCTGCACTCTCCTCTGGCTCTCACTTCGGGGCTGCATCCCAAATGGTATCCTATTCTCTTTATAGTGCACTATACAGGAAATATGGTGCCATCTGGGACTCATCTCAATCCTCCTCCCCTCTAACACTCTGGCAGTCCCTACAAGAGCGAGAGCAGAAAGAGCAGCTAGCTAGCCTATAGTTGGTCTGGCATATGTTAACATAATCCCCTCTAGGCAGATTTCACTTCTGTTGTAAAGAATTGGACACGCGTGACCTCCTAGGACTTGTCCTAATGAACAAGGATACTACAAGAAAAAACAGGGGACTTCGATCCTCTCCTCCAACTGCATCTTTCAGTTAGTCAGTGATGGGGAAGGAGAGGTGGGGAAGGTGTGATGGGAAGGAGTGATGGGGAAGGAGTGATGGGGAAGGAGAGATGGGGAAGGAGAGGTGGGGAAGGTGTGATGGGAATGAGTGATGGGAAGGAGTGATGGGGAAGGAGAGATGGGGAAGGAGAGATGGGGAAGGAGAGGTGGGGAAGGTGTGATGGGGAAGAAGAGGTAGGGAAGGAGAGGTGGGGAAGGTGTGATGGGAAGGAGTGATGGGAAAGGAGAGATGGGGAAGGAGTGATGGGGAAGGAGAGATGGGGAAGGAGTGGTGGGGAAGGTGTGATGGGAAGGGGTGATGGGGAAGGAGAGGTGGGAATGAGTGATGGGGAAGGAGAGGTGGGGAAGGTGTGATGGGGAAGAGGTGAGGAAGGAAAGGTGGGGAAGGAGTGATGGGGAAGTAGAGATGGGGAAGGAGAGGTGGGGAAGAAGAGGTGGGGAAGGAGAGGTGGGAAGGAGTGATGGGGAAATTGTGATGGGGAAGGTGTGATGGTGTGATGGGGAAGGAGTGATGGTGTGGTGGGGAAGGTGTGATGGGGAAGGCGTGATGGGGAAGGTGTGATGGGGAAGGTGTGATGGTGTGATGGGGAAGGAGTAATGGTGTGGTGGGGAATGTGTGGTGGGAAGGTGTGGGGGGGAAGGTGTGGTGGAGAAGGTGTGATGGGGAAGGAGTGATGGGGAAGTTGTGATGGGGAAGGTGTGATGGTGTGATGGGGAAGGAGTGATGGTGTGGTGGGGAAGGTGTGATGGGGAAGGTGTGGTAGGGAAGGTGTGGTAGGGAAGGAGAGGTGCGGGGGTTCTCTGGTCATTGTGGGGAGGATGGGGGGGTGTGAGGGGAGACTCAGGGGATGGATTGGTGGGAGGGAGGGGGACTGATAAGCAACGTTGGTTGCTGCGTGGGACGGGAGGAATGGAAGAAAAGCCCTGAGAGGGGATGGCTGTGGTTTTACGGACTCCTAATCAATTGTGTCGTTTTGTTTGTTGACCAAACTCAATGAGCTGTTTAAGGCCATAAGCAAACAAGAAAATGCTCATCCAGAAGTGGCGCTCCTAGTGGCCGGGGACTTTAATGCAGGGAA
This sequence comes from Oncorhynchus kisutch, assembly GCF_002021735.2. NCBI lineage: Eukaryota > Metazoa > Chordata > Actinopteri > Salmoniformes > Salmonidae > Oncorhynchus > Oncorhynchus kisutch. The sequence continues at coordinate 4,555,729 of NC_034176.2, read as the reverse complement.
ACTTAAATCCATTTTACCTCATTTCTACCAGATTGTCACATGTGCAACCAGAGGCAAAACAATTCTAGACCACCTTTACTCCACACAAAGAGATGCGTACAAAGCTCTCCCTCGTCCTCCATTTGGAAAAGCTGACCGTAATTCGATCCTCCTGATTCCTGCCTACAAGCAAAAACTAAAGCAGGATGTACCAGTGTACCAGGCAAAGCGTCAATACAGGATTAAGATTGAATCCTAGTACACCGGCTCTGACACTCGTCAGATGTGGCAAACTATTACAGACTACCAAGGGAAACACAGCCGCGAGCTGCCCAGTGACACAAGCCTACCAGACGAGCTAAATGTCTTTTATGCTCACTTCAAGGCAAGCAACACTGAAGCACGCAATGAGAGCACCAGCTGTTCCGGACGACTGTGCGATCACGCTCTCTGCAGCCGATGTGAGCAACACCTTTAAAAAGGTCAACATTCCCAAGGCTGCAGGGTCAGACAGATTACCAGGGCCAGATGGTTTTCCAGGACGTGTACTCGGGGCATGCGCTGACCAACTGGCAAGTGTCTTCACTGACATTTTCAACCTCTCCTTGACCGAGACTGTAACACCTACATGTTTCAAGCAGACCACCACACATTCCCCACCACACCATTACTCCTTCCCCATCACACCTTCCCCACCACACCATCACACCTTAAATGACAAACGACCTGTAGCACTCACATCTGTAGCCATGAAGTGCTTTGAAAGGCTGGTCACATCAACACCATCATCCCAGAAACCCTAGACCCACTACAATTCGCATACCGCCCCAACAGATCCACAGATGACGCAATCTCACTCACACTCCACACTGCCCTTTCCCATCTGGACAAAAGGAACACCTATGTGAGAATGCTGTTCATTGACTATAGCTCAGCGTTCAACACCATAGTGCCACAAAGCTCATCACTAAGCTAAGGACCCTGGGACTAAATACCTCCCTCTGCAACTGGATCCTGGACTTCCTGACGGGCCGCCCCCAGGTGGTAAGGGTAGGCAATAAAACATCTGCCATGCTGATCCTCAATACGGGGGCCCCTCAGGGGTGTGTGCTTAGTCCCCTCCAGTACTCCCTGTTCACCCACGACTGCGTGGCCGCACATGGCCCAACACCATCATTAAGTTTGTTGACGACACTACGGTGGTAGGCCTGATCACCGACAACGATGAGACAGCCAATAGGGAGGAGGTCAGTGTGGTGCCAGGATAACAACATCTCCCTCAATGTGAGCAAGACAAAGAAGACGATCATGGACTACAGCAAAAGGAGGGCCGAACATGTCCTCTTCACATCGACGGGGCTGTATTGGAGCGAGTTTGAGAGTTTCAAGATCCTTGGTGACCACATCACCAACAAACTATCATGGTCCAAACACACCAAGCCTCCACATTGACTCGGTACCGGTACCCCCTGTATATAGCCTCCACATTGACTCGGTACCGGTACCCCCCTGTATATAGCCTCCACATTGACTCGGTAGCGGTACCCCCTGTATATAGCCTCCACATTGACAACTTTAGTTGAGGTGTGTGGATGAGACAAGGATATCCCAACCGGCCAAACCCTCCCTAACCCGGTCGACACTGGGCCAATTGTGCGTCGCCCCATGGACCTCCCGGTCGCAGCCGGCTGAGACAGAGCCTGGGCTCGATCCCAGAGTCTCTGGTGGCACAGCTAGCACTGCGATGCAGTGCCTTAGGGAGGCCCTCTGTTCCTTATCTTTGGATACACTTCTCTGATTGGTCTTTTGTTCTGTCAAGTGACAGTACAAGAAAATATGAAATGAAAATATGAAGTGAAAATACGAAATGAAAATATGAAATTAGAATATGAAGTGAAAATATGAAATGCAAATTTGAAATTAGAATATGAAGTGAAAATATGAAATGCAAATTTGAAATTAAAATATGAAATGAAAATATGAAGTGAAAATATGAAATAAAAATCTGAAATGAAAATATCAAATGAAAATATGAAGTGAAAATATGAAATGAAAATATGAAATGAAAATCTGAAGTGAAAATCTGAAATGAAAATATGAAATGAAAATATGAAATGAAAATATGAAATGAAAATATGAAATGAAAATATGAAATGCAAATATAATAATTGAAAATATCTGAATTAATGTGACTTTGAGTGTTGTACCTGTAATCACGGGCCGATCAGAAGGAAGCCCGCCGTTTTATCGCAGCCAATCAGAATGAAGTTAAAGAGGAAGTGACTCACCCTTTTGTTGTCATATATTGGCTTCTCATTGGTCAACGTCCCAAAGATTGTGGGCTGAAAGGGGAGAAGAAAAAAACATCTGATTTACATTCAGTTGAATGGACCAAATATCAATTACCTGCGTTTCAAGTGGTTCACATATGCGTATCACTGTACCCATAATGATGATGATGTTTTATCAACCACCTGAAAGTCAAATCAAAAGGAGAAAACTATTCATATACAGTGGGGCAAACAAGCATTTAGTCAGCCACCAATTGTGCAAGTTCTCCCACTTAAAAAGATGAGAGGCCTGTAATTTTCATCATAGGTACGTTTCAACTATGACAGACAAAATGGGGGAAAAGAATTCCAGAAAATCACATTGTAGGATTTTTTATTTATTTATTTGTAAATGATGGTGCCCCACTGTAGTTTAAAAGGGCCTTTATTATAATGCCATGTTCAATAGACAACATCTTTAAAACTCTGATGTGTTTTTACATGGCCTTCGTCAGGGACTACGGAGAAAGAAAGAAGAAACTCTCAGACATCTCCTCCGTGCGAAGAAGAAAGGTGTTTATGTTTCTGTGCTCATTGCTATTCTAGGCCAGGCTGCGTGCCAACACAGTTCATTATACGCTTGGTTAGGTGTTATATGCTTGGTTAGGTGTTCTTGGCTTTGTCATCTTAATCCAGTTGTCTGTCTCTGCATCCGTACGAGGACTACCCATGGAGACAGAATGTAATTATGTTGTACTATCTTACTCTTTGGAGTTTAACTTTGGGCATTGAAGTCCCAGCCACTTGGTGTGGGTGGGACCTATTACCTATATATAGTGCACTACTTTAGACCAGGGCCTATAGGGAATAGGGTGCACTACTTTAGACCAGGGCCTATAGGGAATAGGGTGCACTACTTTAGACCAGGGTCTATAGGGAATAGGGTGCACTACTTTAGACCAGGGCCTATAGGGAATAGGGTGCACTACTTTAGACCAGGGCCTATAGGGAATAGGGTGCACTACTTTGGGAATGGACAGTGATTACTCAGAGAGGGCAGTGGTCTGTACTGGTCTGGAGCTCATGACCCCCCCTAAAGCAGTGTTTCTGACCCAGTGGTCTGTACTGGTCTGGAGCTCATGACCCCCTCTAAAGCAGTGTTTATCACCCAGTGGTCTGTATTGTGTACGTCTATCCACAGGGGGGTACTTGAGAAGATTTGCGAGTCCAGAGTCCTAATGATAAGTTGCCATTGAAGGGGTGGGCTACATGGGAACCAATGCCCAATAGCAGTAACATCTCTGACCTTGCCAGTTAATGGCCAGGGAGCATACAGCCAGTCCAGTGCGGCAGGCGAAGTACCTAGCCGCTCCCATTTGACAGACTTATTAGTAATGAATACGCTGAGACGAGGCCGAGTCCTATAAAACATTTATGGGGCTGTACTGGATTTAAACAGGACTCAGCAGAAAGCATGGGGATGTGTTCCCTAATGGCTCTTGGATAAAAGTAAAAGGCACTCGATCAGAAAGATGGGTAACGTTTGGTTCCGTAACCTGGGTCTTCTGGAAATGATGCTAAACTGTCGTTTTGAGTTCGTTCTTAGTATCGGACGGTTTTGCCCAGATGAAAGGCGTCGTTACAAAGTTATGGCAATTATATCTAAATATCTAACGTGGACTGGATCAATACAAAAACATATAGACTGTGTCCCTTGTGTTCACTAACCAGAGCTTCTACTTTCCTAAGACGTGGGCATGTTTTCCTAAACAGTCCTCTATATAGTTCATTACCAAATAATGCTCTGGTCAGAAGTAGTGGGAATAATGGTGCCACACACACTTGTCTTTGTTTCAACCCAGAGACCGACCACACAGTACGTCGTTGGGTTCAACGCTGGAGCCGGTAGCTACGAGTTCAAGATAAGAGGATTGTTTTATGATTTATACCTCGGAGTGTTCGCGTTACTGCTTTGTGACCTCGGATTACCTTCTTAGAACCTCGTGAGTGTTCTAGAACACTCTGTTCCATTGGCGTGAGTGAGAGTCTAACGGTGTTCTGACCAACAAACCCAGGTGGGGGGGGGAGGGCAGACACAGACACAGATGTTCATTACCTTGATTACAGTCGCTACAGAAATCGCTGTAGGACAGTGAGTGGCCATGTGTCCTCTTGCACTGCCTGTGACCTCTCTCGGTGTGCCTTGTTGTTGTTGACAAACAAAACGGCAACCTATGCCCTTTCACCTTTTCTTCTCCCTGACCTTAAGTAATTAGGGTTATTAGCCCTGAAGCATTGTCTTTTTCATTTTTTTTTTCAAATGTCAATAAAGTTTTGGTTTTGGTGTTTTAAAAAAAGCACCAACTCATTCCATTTGGTGATTGGACCTAATTGTCTTTCCTCAGACGGACGTCTGGAGGACGTTGGCCACCGGGAGGAGACCTAAGAAAAATTCTACTAACCCATGATGGAATCAGACAACTGATGGAACAGAGACCAGCCACCCAGACAACTGATAAAACAGAGACCAGCCACCCAGTCAACTGATAAAACAGAGACCAGCCACCCAGACAACTGATAAAACAGAGACCAGCCACCCAGACAACTGATAAAACAGAGACCAGCCACCCAGACAACTGATAAAACAGAGACCAGCCACCCAGACAACTGATAAAACAGAGACCAGCCACCCAGACAACTGATAAAACAGAGACCAGCAACCCAGACAACTGATAAAACAGAGACCAGCCACCCAGACAACTGATAAAACAGAGACCAGCCACCCAGACAACTGATAAAACAGAGACCAGCCACCCAGACAAATGATAAAAAAGAGACCAGCCACCCAGACAACTGATAAAACAGAGACAGCCACCCAGACAACTGATAAAAAGAGACCAGTCACCCAGACAACTGATAAAACAGAGACCAGCCACCCAGACAACTGATAAAACAGAGACCAGCCACCTGAACAACTGATGAAACAGAGACCAGCCACCAGACAACTGATAAAAAAGAGACCAGTCACCCAGACAACTGATAAAACAGAGACCAGCCACCCAGACAACTGATAAAACAGAGACCAGCCACCTGAACAACTGATGAAACAGAGACCAGCCACCAGACAACTGACAAAACAGAGACCAGCCACCCAGGCAACTGATAAAACAGAGACCAGCCACCCAGACAACTGATAAAACAGAGACCAGCCACCTGAACAACTGATAAAACAGAGACCAGCCACCCAGACAACTGATAAAACAGAGACTAGCCACCCAGACAACTGATAAAACAGAGACCAGCCACCCAGACAACTGATAAAACAGAGACCAGCCACCCAGACAACTGATGGAACAGAGACCAGCCACCTGAACAACTGATAAAACAGAGACCAGCCACCCAGACAACTGATAAAACAGAGACCAGCCACCCAGACAACTGATAAAACAGAGACCAGCCACCCAGACAACTGATAAAACAGAGACCAGCCACCTGAAAAACTGATAAAACAGAGACCAGCCACCCAGACAACTGATAAAAAGAAGACCAGCCACCCAGACAACTGATAAAACAGAGACCAGCCACCCAGACAACTGATAAAACAGAGACCAGCCACCCAGACAACTGATAAAACAGAGACCAGCCACCCAGACAACTGATAAAACAGAGACCAGCCACCCAGACAACTGATAAAACAGAGACCAGCCACCTGAACAACTGATGAAACAGAGACCAGCCACCAGACAACTGATTGAACAGAGACCAGCCACCCAGACAACTAACAAAACAGAGACCAGCCACCCAGGCAACTGATAAAACAGAGACCAGCCACCCAGACAACTGATAAAACAGAGACCAGCCACCCAAACAACTGATAAAACAGAGACCAGCCACCTGAACAACTGATAAAACAGAGATCAGCCACCCAGACAACTGATGGAACAGAGACCAGCCACCCAGACAACTGATAAAACAGAGACCAGCCACCCAGACAACTGATAAAACAGAGACCAGCCACCCAGACAACTGATGGAACAGAGACCAGCCACCCAGACAACTGATGGAACAGAGACCAGCCACCCAGACAACTGATAAAACAGAGACCAGGCACCCAGACAACTGACAAAACAGAGACCAGCCACCCAGACAACTGATGGAACAGAGACCAGCCACTCAGACAACTGATGGAACAGAGACCAGCCACCCAGACAACTGATAAAACAGAGACCAGCCACCCAGACAACTGATGGAACAGAGACCAGCCACTCAGACAACTGATGGAAAAGAGACCAGCCACCCAGACAACTGATAAAACAGAGACCGCCCAGACAACTGATAGAACAGAGACCAGCCACCCAGACAACTGATGGAACAGAGACCAGCCACCCAGACAACTGATAAAACAGAGACCACCCAGACAACTGATGGAACAGAGACCAGCGACCCAGACAACTGATGGAACAGACACCAGCCACCCAGACAACTGATGGAACAGAGACCAGCCACCCAGACAACTGATGGAACAGAGACCAGCCACTCAGACAACTGATGGAACAGAGACCAGCCACCCAGACAACTGATAAAACAGAGACCAGCCACCCAGACAACTGATGGAACAGAGACCAGCCACCCAGACAACTGATGGAACAGAGACCAGCCACCCAGACAACTGATAAAACAGAGACCACCCAGACAACTGATGGAACAGAGACCAGCGACCCAGACAACTCGTAAAACAGAGACCAGCCACCCAGACAACTGATGGAACAGAGACCAGCCACCCAGACAACTGATGGAACAGAGACCAGCCACCCAGACATCTGATAAAACAGAGACCAGGCACCCAGACAACTGATGGAACAGAGACCAGCCACCCAGACAACTGATGGAACAGAGACCAGCCACTCAGAAAACTGATGGAACAGAGACCAGCCACCCAGACAACTGATAAAACAGAGAACAGCCACCCAGACAACTGATGGAACAGAGACCAGCCACCCAGACAACTGATGGAACAGAGACCAGCCACCCAGACAACTGATTAAAACAGAGACCACCCAGACAACTGATGGAACAGAGACCAGACACCCAGACAACTCATAAAACAGAGACCAGCCACCCAGACAACTGATAAAACAGAGACCAGCCACCCAGACAACTGATAAAACAGAGACCAGCCACCCAGACAACTGATAAAACAGAGACCAGCCACCTGAACAACTGATAAAACAGAGACCAGCCACCCAGACAACTGATGGAAACAGAGACCAGCCACTCAGGACAACTGATGGAACAGAGACCAGCCACCCAGACAACTGATAAAACAGAGACCAGCCACCCAGACAAATGATGGAAAAGAGACCAGCCACCCAGACAACTGATGGAACAGAGACCAGCCACCCAGACAACTGATAAAACAGAGGACCACCCAGACAACTGATGGAACAGAGACCAGCGACCCAGACAACTGATGGAACAGAGACCAGCCACCCCAGACAACTGATGGAACAGAGACCAGCCACCCAGACAACTGATGGAACAGAGACCAGCCACTCAGACAACTGATGGAACAGAGACCAGCCACCCAGGACAACTGATAAAACAGAGACCAGCCACCAGACAACCTGATGGAACAGAGGCCAGCCACCCAGACAACTGATGGAACAGAGACCCAGCCACCCAGACAACTGATAAAACAGAGACCACACAGACAACTGATGGAACAGAGACCAGCGACCCAGACAACTCGTAAAACAGAGACCAGCCACCCAGACAACAGATGGAACAGAGACCAGCCACCCCAGCAACTGATAAACAGAGACCAGCCACCCAGACAACTGATAAAGACAGAGAACAGCACCCAGACAACTGATAAAACAGAGACCAGCCAACCAGACAACTGATGGAACAGAGACCAGCCACCCAGACAACTGATGGAACAGAGACCAGCCACCCAGACAACTGATGGAACCAGAGACCAGGCACCCAGACAACTGATGGACAGAGACCAGCACCCAGACAACTGATGGAACAGAGACCAGCCACCTCAGCAAACTGATGGAACAGAGACCAGCCACCTCAGAAAACTGATGGAACAAGAGACCAGCCACAAAGACAACTGATGGAAACAGAGACCAGCCACCCATACACTGATAAAACAGAGACCAGCACCCAGACAACTGATAAAACAGAGACCAGCACCTGAACCAACTGATGAAACAGAGACCAGCCCACCAGACAACTGATAGAACAGAGACCAGCCACCCAGGCAACTGATAAAACAGAGGACCAGCCACCCAGACAACTGATAAAACAGAGACCACGCCACCCAAACAACTGATAAAACAGAGACCAGCCACCCAGACAACTGATAAAACAGAGACCAGCCACCCAGACAACTGATAAAACAGAGACCAGCCACCCAGACAACTGATTAAAACAGAGACCAGCCACCCAGACAACTGATAAAACAGAGACCAGCCACCTGAACAACTGATAAAACAGAGACCAGCCATCCAGACAACTGAGGAACAGAGACCAGCCACCCAGACAACTGATAAAACAGAGGACCAGCCACCAAGACAATGATAAAACAGAGACCAGCCACCCAGACAACTGATGGAACAGAGACCAGCCACCCAGACAACTGATGGAACAGCGACCAGCCACCCAGACAACTGATGGAACAGAGACCAGCCACTCAGACAACTGATGGAACAGAGACCAGCCACCCAGACAACTGATAAAACAGAGACCAGCCACCCAGACAACTGAGTGGAACAGAGGCCAGCCACCCAGACAACTGATGGAACAGAGACCAGCCACCCAGACAACTGATAAAACAGAGACCACCCAGACAACTGATGGAACAGAGACCAGCGACCCAGACAACTCGTAAAACAGAGACCAGCCACCCAGACAACAGATGGAACAGAGACCAGCCACCCAGACAACTGATAAAACAGAGACCAGCCACCAGACAACTGATAAAACAGAGACCAGCCACCCAGACCAACTGATAAACAGAGACCAGCCAACCAGACAACTGATGGAACAGAGACCAGCCACCCAGACAAACTGATGGAACAGAGACCAGCCACCCAGACAACTGATGGACAGAGACCAGGCACCCAGACAACTGATGGAACAGAGACCAGCCACCCAGACAACTGATGGAACAGAGACCAGCCACTCAGACAACTGATGGAACAGAGACCAGCCACCCAGAAAACTGATGCGAACAGAGACCAGCCACAAAGACAACTGATGGAACAGAGACCAGCCACACCATACAACTGATAAAACAGAGACCAGCCACCCAGACAACTGATAAAACAGAGACCAGCCACCTGAACAACTGATGAAACAGAGACCAGCCACCAGACAACTGATAGAACAGAGACCAGCCACCCAGGCAACTGATAAACAGAGACCAGCCACCCAGACAACTGATAAACAGAGACCAGCCACCCAAACAACTGATAAACCGAGACCAGCCACCAGACAACTGATAAAACAGAGACCAGCCACCCAGACAACTGATAAAACAGAGACCAGCCACCCAGACAACTGATAAAACAGAGACCAGCCACCCAGACAACTGATAAAAACAGAGACCAGCCACCTGAACAACTGCTAAAACAGACGACCAGCCATCCAGACAACTGATTGGAACAGAGACCCGCCACCCAGACAACTGATAAAACAGAGACCAGCCACCAAGCAACTGAGTAAACAGAGACCAGCCACCCGACAACTGATGGAACAAGAGACCAGCCACCCAGACAACTGATGGAACAGAGACCAGCCACCCAGACAACTGATAAAACAGAGACCAGGCACCCAGAAACTGACAAAACAGAGACCAGCAACCCGGACACTGATGGAACAGAGACCAGCCACTCAGACAACTGATGGAACAGAGACCAGCCACCCAGACAACTGATGGAACAGAGACCAGCCACTCAGACAACTGATGGAACAGAGACCAGCACCCCAGACAACTGATGGAACAGAGACCAGGCCACCCAGACAAACTGATGAAACAGAGGACCAGCCACCCAGACAACTGATAAACAGAGACCACCCAGACAACTGATGGAACAGAGACGCAGCGACCCAGACAACTCATAAACAGAGACCAGCCCCCAGACAACAGAGGACCAGCCACCCAGACAACTCATGAAACAGAGACCAGCCACCCAGACACAATGAACAGAAGACCAGCCACCCAATACAAACTGATAAACAGAGACCAGCCACCCAGACAACTGATAAAACAGAGACCAGCACCTGAACAACTGATGAAACAGAGACCAGCCACCAGACAACTGATAGAACAGAGACCAGCCACCCAGACAACTGATAAAACAGAGACCAGCCACCCAGACAACTGATAAAACAGAGACCAGCCACCCAGACAACTGATAAAACAGAGACCAGCCACCCAGACAACTGATAAAACAGAGACCAGCCACCCAGACAACTGATAAAACAGAGACCAGCCACCCAGACAACTGATAAAACAGAGACCAGCCACCTGACAACTGATAAAACAGAGACCAGCCATCCAGACAACTGATGGAACAGAGACCAGCCACCCAGACAACTGATAAAACAGAGACCAGCCACCCAGACAACTGATAAAACAGAGACCAGCCACCCAGACAACTGATGGAACAGAGACCAGCCACCCAGACAACTGATGGAACAGAGACCAGCCACCCAGACAACTGATAAAACAGAGACCAGCCACCCAGACAACTGACAAAACAGAGACCAGCCACCCAGACAACTGATGGAACAGAGACCAGCCACTCAGACAACTGATGGAACAGAGACCAGCCACCCAGACAACTGATAAAACAGAGACCAGCCACCCAGACAACTGATGGAACAGAGACCAGCCACCCAGACAACTGATGGAACAGAGACCACCCAGACAACTGATAAAACAGAGACCAGCCACCCAGACAACTGATAAAACAGAGACCAGCCACCCAGACAACTGATAAAACAGAGACCAGCCACCCAGACAACTGATGGAACAGAGACCAGCCACCCAGACAACTGATGGAACAGAGACCAGCCACCCAGACAACTGATGGAACAGAGACCAGCCACCCAGACAACTGATGGAACAGAGACCAGCCACCCAGACAACTGATGGAACAGAGACCAGCCACCCAGACAACTGATAAAACAGAGACCAGCCACCCAGACAACTGATGGAACAGAGACCAGCCACCCAGACAACTGATGGAACAGAGACCAGCCACCCAGACAACTGATAAAACAGAGACCACCCAGACAACTGATGGAACAGAGACCAGCCACCCAGACAACTGATAAAACAGAGACCAGCCACCCAGACAACTGATGGAACAGAGACCAGCCACCCAGACAACTGATAAAACAGAGACCAGCCACCCAGACAACTGATGGAACAGAGACCAGCCACCCAGACAACTGATGGAACAGAGACCAGCCACCCAGACAACTGATAAAACAGAGACCAGCCACCCAGACAACTGATGGAACAGAGACCAGCCACCCAGACAACTGATAAAACAGAGACCACCCAGACAACTGATGGAACAGAGACCAGCCACCCAGACAACTGATAAAACAGAGACCAGCCACCCAGACAACTGATGGAACAGAGACCAGCCACCCAGACAACTGATGGAACAGAGACCAGCCACCCAGACAACTGATAAAACAGAGACCAGCCACCCAGACAACTGATAAAACAGAGACCAGCCACCCAGACAACTGATAAAACAGAGACCAGCCACCCAGACAACTGATAAAACAGAGACCAGCCACCCAGACAACTGATGGAACAGAGACCAGCCACCCAGACAACTGATGGAACAGAGACCAGCCACCCAGACAACTGATGGAACAGAGACCAGCCACCCAGACAACTGATAAAACAGAGACCAGCCACCCAGACAACTGATGGAACAGAGACCAGCCACCCAGACAACTGATGGAACAGAGACCAGCCACCCAGACAACTGATAAAACAGAGACCAGCCACCCAGACAACTGATGGAACAGAGACCAGCAACAGAGACCAGCCACCCAGACAACTGATGGAACAGAGACCAGCCACCCAGACAACTGATAAAACAGAGACCAGCCACCCAGACAACTGATGGAACAGAGACCAGCCACCCAGACAACTGATGGAACAGAGACCAGCCACCCAGACAACTGATGGAACAGAGACCAGCCACCCAGACAACTGATGGAACAGAGACCAGCCACCCAGACAACTGATGGAACAGAGACCAGCCACCCAGACAACTGATAAAACAGAGACCAGCCACCCAGACAACTGATGGAACAGAGACCAGCCACCCAGACAACTGATGGAACAGAGACCAGCCACCCAGACAACTGATAAAACAGAGACCACCCAGACAACTGATGGAACAGAGACCAGCCACCCAGACAACTGATAAAACAGAGACCAGCCACCCAGACAACTGATGGAACAGAGACCAGCCACCCAGACAACTGATAAAACAGAGACCAGCCACCCAGACAACTGATAAAACAGAGACCAGCCACCCAGACAACTGATAAAACAGAGACCAGCCACCCAGACAACTGATAAACAGAGACCAGCCACCCAGACAACTGATGGAACAGAGACCAGCCACCCAGACAACTGATGGAACAGAGACCAGCCACCCAGACAACTGATGGAACAGAGACCAGCCACCCAGACAACTGATGGAACAGAGACCAGCCACCCAGACAACTGATGGAACAGAGACCAGCCACCCAGACAACTGATGGAACAGAGACCAGCCACCCAGACAACTGATGGAACAGAGACCAGCCACCCAGACAACTGATAAACAGAGACCAGCCACCCAGACAACTGATGGAACAGAGACCAGCCACCCAGACAACAGATGGAACAGAGACCAGCCACCCAGACAACTGATAAAACAGAGACCAGCCACCCAGACAACTGATGGAACAGAGTCCAGCCACCCAGACAACTGAAAACAGAGACCAGCCACCCAGACAACTGATAAAACAGAGACCAGCCACCCAGACAACTGATAAAACAGAGACCAGCCACCCAGACAACTGATGGAACAGAGACCAGCCACCCAGACAACTGATGGAACAGAGACCAGCCACCCAGACAACTGATAAAACAGAGACCAGCCACCCAGACAACTGATGGAACAGAGACCAGCCACCCAGACAACTGATGGAACAGAGACCAGCCACCCAGACAACTGATAAAACAGAGACCACCCAGACAACTGATGGAACAGAGACCAGCCACCCAGACAACTGATGGAACAGAGACCAGCCACCCAGACAACTGATGGAACAGAGACCAGCCACCCAGACAACTGATGGAACAGAGACCAGCCACCCAGACAACTGATGGAACAGAGACCAGCCACCCAGACAACTGATAAAACAGAGACCAGCCACCCAGACAACTGATGGAACAGAGACCAGCCACCCAGACAACAGATGGAACAGAGACCAGCCACCCATACAACTGATAAAAAAGACCAGCCACCCAGACAACTGATAAAACAGAGACCAGCCACCCAGACAACTGATAAAACAGAGACCAGCCACCCAGACAACTGATGGAACAGAGACCAGCCACCCAGACAACTGATGGAACAGAGACCAGCCACCCAGACAACTGATAAAACAGAGACCAGCCACCCAGACAAATGATGGAAAAGAGACCAGCCACCCAGACAACTGATGGAACAGAGACCAGCCACCCAGACAACTGATAAAACAGAGACCACCCAGACAACTGATGGAACAGAGACCAGCGACCCAGACAACTGATGGAACAGAGACCAGCCACCCAGACAACTGATGGAACAGAGACCAGCCACCCAGACAACTGATGGAACAGAGACCAGCCACCCAGACAACTGATAAAACAGAGACCAGCCACCCAGACAACTGATAAAACAGAGACCAGCCACCCAGACAACTGATGGAACAGAGACCAGCCACCCAGACAACTGATGGAACAGAGACCAGCCACCCAGACAACTGATAAAACAGAGACCAGCCACCCAGACAACTGATAAAACAGAGACCAGCCACCCAGACAACTGATAAAACAGAGACCAGCCACCCAGACAACTGATAAAACAGAGACCAGCCACCCAGACAACTGATAAAACAGAGACCAGCCACCCAGACAACTGATGGAAACAGAGACCAGCCACCCAGACAACTGATGGAACAGAGACCAGCCACCCAGACAACTGATAAAACAGAGACCACCCAGACAACTGATGGAACAGAGACCAGCCACCCAGACAACTGATGGAACAGAGACCAGCCACCCAGACAACTGATGGAACAGAGACCAGCCACCCAGACAACTGATGGAACAGAGACCAGCCACCCAGACAACTGATGGAACAGAGACCAGCCACCCAGACAACTGATAAAACAGAGACCAGCCACCCAGACAACTGATGGAACAGAGACCAGCCACCCAGACAACAGATGGAACAGAGACCAGCCACCCATACAACTGATAAAAAAGACCAGCCACCCAGACAACTGATAAAACAGAGACCAGCCACCCAGACAACTGATGGAACAGAGACCAGCCACCCAGACAACTGATAAAACAGAGACCACCCAGACAACTGATGGAACAGAGACCAGCCACCCAGACAACTGATAAAACAGAGACCAGCCACCCAGACAACTGATGGAACAGAGACCAGCCACCCAGACAACTGATAAAACAGAGACCAGCCACCCAGACAACTGATGGAACAGAGACCAGCCACCCAGACAACTGATGGAACAGAGACCAGCCACCCAGACAACTGATAAAACAGAGACCACCCAGACAACTGATGGAACAGAGACCAGCCACCCAGACAACTGATAAAACAGAGACCAGCCACCCAGACAACTGATAAAACAGAGACCAGCCACCCAGACAACTGATAAAACAGAGACCAGCCACCCAGACAACTGATAAAACAGAGACCAGCCACCCAGACAACTGATAAAACAGAGACCAGCCACCCAGACAACTGATGGAACAGAGACCAGCCACCCAGACAACTGATGGAACAGAGACCAGCCACCCAGACAACTGATAAAACAGAGACCAGCCACCCAGACAACTGATGGAACAGAGACCAGCCACCCAGACAACTGATGGAACAGAGACCAGCCACCCAGACAACTGATGGAACAGAGACCAGCCACCCAGACAACTGATGGAACAGAGACCAGCCACCCAGACAACTGATGGAACAGAGACCAGCCACCCAGACAACTGATAAAACAGAGACCAGCCACCCAGACAACTGATGGAACAGAGACCAGCCACCCAGACAACTGATGGAACAGAGACCAGCCACCCAGACAACTGATAAAACAGAGACCACCCAGACAACTGATGGAACAGAGACCAGCCACCCAGACAACTGATAAAACAGAGACCAGCCACCCAGACAACTGATGGAACAGAGACCAGCCACCCAGACAACTGATAAAACAGAGACCAGCCACCCAGACAACTGATAAAACAGAGACCAGCCACCCAGACAACTGATAAAACAGAGACCAGCCACCCAGACAACTGATAAAACAGAGACCAGCCACCCAGACAACTGATGGAACAGAGACCAGCCACCCAGACAACTGATGGAACAGAGACCAGCCACCCAGACAACTGATGGAACAGAGACCAGCCACCCAGACAACTGATGGAACAGAGACCAGCCACCCAGACAACTGATGGAACAGAGACCAGCCACCCAGACAACTGATGGAACAGAGACCAGCCACCCAGACAACTGATGGAACAGAGACCAGCCACCCAGACAACTGATGGAACAGAGACCAGCCACCCAGACAACTGATAAAACAGAGACCAGCCACCCAGACAACTGATGGAACAGAGACCAGCCACCCAGACAACAGATGGAACAGAGACCAGCCACCCAGACAACTCATATAACAGAGACCAGCCACCCAGACAACAGATGGAACAGAGACCAGCCACCCATACAACTGATAAAAAAGACCAGCCACCCAGACAACTGATAAAACAGAGACCAGCCACCTGAACAACTGATAAAACAGAGACCAGCCACCCAGACAACTGATGGAACAGAGACCAGCCACCCAGACAACTGATGGAACAGAGACCAGCCACCCAGACAACTGATAAAACAGAGACCAGCCACCCAGACAAATGATGGAAAAGAGACCAGCCACCCAGACAACTGATGGAACAGAGACCAGCCACCCAGACAACTGATAAAACAGAGACCACCCAGACAACTGATGGAACAGAGACCAGCGACCCAGACAACTGATGGAACAGAGACCAGCCACCCAGACAACTGATGGAACAGAGACCAGCCACCCAGACAACTGATGGAACAGAGACCAGCCACCCAGACAACTGATGGAACAGAGACCAGCCACCCAGACAACTGATAAAACAGAGACCAGCCACCCAGACAACTGATGGAACAGAGACCAGCCACCCAGACAACAGATGGAACAGAGACCAGCCACCCATACAACTGATAAAAAAGACCAGCCACCCAGACAACTGATAAAACAGAGACCAGCCACCTGAACAACTGATAAAACAGAGACCAGCCACCCAGACAACTGATGGAACAGAGACCAGCCACTCAGACAACTGATGGAACAGAGACCAGCCACCCAGACAACTGATAAAACAGAGACCAGCCACCCAGACAAATGATGGAAAAGAGACCAGCCACCCAGACAACTGATGGAACAGAGACCAGCCACCCAGACAACTGATAAAACAGAGACCACCCAGACAACTGATGGAACAGAGACCAGCCACCCAGACAACTGATGGAACAGAGACCAGCCACCCAGACAACTGATGGAACAGAGACCAGCCACCCAGACAACTGATGGAACAGAGACCAGCCACCCAGACAACTGATAAAACAGAGACCAGCCACCCAGACAACTGATAAAACAGAGACCAGCCACCCAGACAACTGATGAAACAGAGACCAGCCACCCAGACAACTGATAGAACAGAGACCAGCCACCCAGACAACTGATAAAACAGAGACCAGCCACCCAGACAACTGATAAAACAGAGACCAGCCACCCAGACAACTGATAAAACAGAGACCAGCCACCCAGACAACTGATAAAACAGAGACCAGCCACCCAGACAACTGATAAAACAGAGACCAGCCACCCAGACAACTGATGGAACAGAGACCAGCCACCCAGACAACTGATAAAACAGAGACCACCCAGACAACTGATGGAACAGAGACCAGCCACCCAGACAACTGATGGAACAGAGACCAGCCACCCAGACAACTGATGGAACAGAGACCAGCCACCCAGACAACTGATGGAACAGAGACCAGCCACCCAGACAACTGATGGAACAGAGACCAGCCACCCAGACAACTGATAAAACAGAGACCAGCCACCCAGACAACTGATGGAACAGAGACCAGCCACCCAGACAACTGATGGAACAGAGACCAGCCACCCAGACAACTGATAAAAAGACCAGCCACCCAGACAACTGATAAAACAGAGACCAGCCACCCAACAACTGATAAAACAGAGACCAGCCACCCAGACAACTGATGGAACAGAGACCAGCCACCCAGACAACTGATGGAACAGAGACCAGCCACCCAGACAACTGATAAAACAGAGACCAGCCACCCAGACAACTGATGGAACAGAGACCAGCCACCCAGACAACTGATGGAACAGAGACCAGCCACCCAGACAACTGATAAAACAGAGACCACCCAGACAACTGATGGAACAGAGACCAGCCACCCAGACAACTGATGGAACAGAGACCAGCCACCCAGACAACTGATGGAACAGAGACCAGCCACCCAGACAACTGATGGAACAGAGACCAGCCACCCAGACAACTGATAAAACAGAGACCAGCCACCCAGACAACTGATAAAACAGAGACCAGCCACCAGACAACTGATGAAACAGAGACCAGCCACCAGACAACTGATAGAACAGAGACCAGCCACCCAGGCAACTGATAAAACAGAGACCAGCCACCCAGACAACTGATAAAACAGAGACCAGCCACCCAAACAACTGATAAAACAGAGACCAGCCACCCAGACAACTGATAAAACAGAGACCAGCCACCCAGACAACTGATAAAACAGAGACCATCCACCCAGACAAATGATGGAACAGAGACCAGCCACCCAGACAACTGATAAAACAGAGACCACCCAGACAACTGATGGAACAGAGACCAGCGACCCAGACAACTGATGGAACAGAGACCAGCCACCCAGACAACTGATGGAACAGAGACCAGCCACCCAGACAACTGATGGAACAGAGACCAGCCACCCAGACAACTGATGGAACAGAGACCAGCCACCCAGACAACTGATAAAACAGAGACCAGCCACCCAGACAACTGATGGAACAGAGACCAGCCACCCAGACAACAGATGGAACAGAGACCAGCCACCCATACAACTGATAAAAAAGACCAGCCACCCAGACAACTGATAAAACAGAGACCAGCCACCAGACAACTGATAAAACAGAGACCAGCCACCCAGACAACTGATGGAACAGAGACCAGCCACCCAGACAACTGATGGAACAGAGACCAGCCACCCAGACAACTGATAAAACAGAGACCAGCCACCCAGACAAATGATGGAAAAGAGACCAGCCACCCAGACAACTGATGGAACAGAGACCAGCCACCCAGACAACTGATGGAACAGAGACCAGCCACCCAGACAACTGATGGAACAGAGACCAGCCACCCAGACAACTGATGGAACAGAGACCAGCCACCCAGACAACTGATGGAACAGAGACCAGCCACCCAGACAACTGATGGAACAGAGACCAGCCACCCAGACAACTGATGGAACAGAGACCAGCCACCCAGACAACTGATGGAACAGAGACCAGCCACCCAGACAACTGATAAAACAGAGACCACCCAGACAACTGATGGAACAGAGACCAGCCACCCAGACAACTGATAAAACAGAGACCAGCCACCCAGACAACTGATGGAACAGAGACCAGCCACCCAGACAACTGATAAAACAGAGACCAGCCACCCAGACAACTGATAAAACAGAGACCAGCCACCCAGACAACTGATAAAACAGAGACCAGCCACCCAGACAACTGATGGAACAGAGACCAGCCACCCAGACAACTGATGGAACAGAGACCAGCCACCCAGACAACTGATGGAACAGAGACCAGCCACCCAGACAACTGATGGAACAGAGACCAGCCACCCAGACAACTGATGGAACAGAGACCAGCCACCCAGACAACTGATGGAACAGAGACCAGCCACCCAGAAAACTGATGGAACAGAGACCAGCCACCCAGACAACTGATGGAACAGAGACCAGCCACCCATACAACTGATAAAACAGAGACCAGCCACCCAGACAACTGATAAAACAGAGACCAGCCACCAGACAACTGATGAAACAGAGACCAGCCACCAGACAACTGATAGAACAGAGACCAGCCACCCAGACAACTGATAAAACAGAGACCAGCCACCCAGACAACTGATAAAACAGAGACCAGCCACCCAGACAACTGATAAAACAGAGACCAGCCACCCAGACAACTGATAAAACAGAGACCAGCCACCCAGACAACTGATAAAACAGAGACCAGCCACCCAGACAACTGATAAAACAGAGACCAGCCACCCAGACAACTGATAAAACAGAGACCAGCCACCAGAACAACTGATAAAACAGAGACCAGCCACCCAGACAACTGATGGAACAGAGACCAGCCACCCAGACAACTGATAAAACAGAGACCAGCCACCCAGACAACTGATAAAACAGAGACCAGCCACCCAGACAACTGATGGAACAGAGACCAGCCACCCAGACAACTGATGGAACAGAGACCAGCCACCCAGACAACTGATAAAACAGAGACCAGCCACCCAGACAACTGATAAAACAGAGACCAGCAACCCAGACAACTGATGGAACAGAGACCAGCCACCCAGACAACTGATGGAACAGAGACCAGCCACCCAGACAACTGATGGAACAGAGACCAGCCACCCAGACAACTGATGGAACAGAGACCAGCCACCCAGACAACTGATGGAACAGAGACCAGCCACCCAGACAACTGATGAAACAGAGACCAGCCACCCAGACAACTGATAAAACAGAGACCACCCAGACAACTGATGGAACAGAGACCAGCGACCCAGACAACTCATAAAACAGAGACCAGCCACCCAGACAACAGAGACCAGCCACCCAGACAACTCATGAAACAGAGACCAGCCACCCAGACAACAGATGGAACAGAGACCAGCCACCCAGACAACTGATAAAACAGAGACCAGCCACCCAGACAACTGATAAAACAGAGACCAGCCACCTGAACAACTGATGAAACAGAGACCAGCCACCAGACAACTGATAGAACAGAGACCAGCCACCCAGACAACTGATAAAACAGAGACCAGCCACCCAGACAACTGATAAAACAGAGACCAGCCACCCAAACAACTGATAAAACAGAGACCAGCCACCCAGACAACTGATAAAACAGAGACCAGCCACCCAGACAACTGATAAAACAGAGACCAGCCACCCAGACAACTGATAAAACAGAGACCAGCCACCTGAACAACTGATAAAACAGAGACCAGCCACCCAGACAACTGATGGAACAGAGACCAGCCACCCAGACAACTGATAAAACAGAGACCAGCCACCAAGACAACTGATAAAACAGAGACCAGCCACCCAGACAACTGATGGAACAGAGACCAGCCACCCAGACAACTGATGGAACAGAGACCAGCCACCCAGACAACTGATAAAACAGAGACCAGCCACCCAGACAACTGATAAAACAGAGACCAGCCACCCAGACAACTGATGGAACAGAGACCAGCCACTCAGACAACTGATGGAACAGAGACCAGCCACCCAGACAACTGATAAAACAGAGACCAGCCACCCAGACAACTGATGGAACAGAGACCAGCCACCCAGACAACTGATGGAACAGAGACCAGCCACCCAGACAACTGATAAAACAGAGACCAGCCACCCAGACAACTGATAAAACAGAGACCAGCCACCTGAACAACTGATAAAACAGAGACCAGCCACCCAGACAACTGATGGAACAGAGACCAGCCACCCAGACAACTGATGGAACAGAGACCAGCCACCCAGACAACTGATAAAACAGAGACCAGCCACCCAGACAACTGATGGAACAGAGACCAGCCACCCAGACAACTGATGGAACAGAGACCAGCCACCCAGACAACTGATAAAACAGAGACCACCCAGACAACTGATGGAACAGAGACCAGCGACCCAGACAACTGATGGAACAGAGACCAGCCACCCAGACAACTGATGGAACAGAGACCAGCCACCCAGACAACTGATGGAACAGAGACCAGCCACCCAGACAACTGATGGAACAGAGACCAGCCACCCAGACAACTGATAAAACAGAGACCAGCCACCCAGACAACTGATGGAACAGAGACCAGCCACCCAGACAACTGATGGAACAGAGACCAGCCACCCAGACAACTGATAAAACAGAGACCACCCAGACAACTGATGGAACAGAGAACAGCCACCCAGACAACTCATAAAACAGAGACCAGCCACCCAGACAACAGATGGAACAGAGACCAGCCACCCAGACAACTGATAAAACAGAGACCAGCCACCCAGACAACTGATAAAACAGAGACCAGCCACCCAGACAACTGATGGAACAGAGACCAGCCACCCAGACAACTGATAAAACAGAGACCAGCCACCCAGACAACTGATAAAACAGAGACCAGCCACCCAGACAACTGATGGAACAGAGACCAGCCACCCAGACAACTGATGGAACAGAGACCAGCCACCCAGACAACTGATAAAACAGAGACCAGCCACCCAGACAACTGATAAAACAGAGACCAGCCACCCAGACAACTGATGGAACAGAGACCAGCCACCCAGACAACTGATGGAACAGAGACCAGCCACCCAGACAACTGATAAAACAGAGACCAGCCACCCAGACAACTGATGGAACAGAGACCAGCCACCCAGACAACTGATGGAACAGAGACCAGCCACCCAGACAACTGATAAAACAGAGACCACCCAGACAACTGATGGAACAGAGACCAGCCACCCAGACAACTGATAAAACAGAGACCAGCCACCCAGACAACTGATGGAACAGAGACCAGCCACCCAGACAACTGATAAAACAGAGACCAGCCACCCAGACAACTGATGGAACAGAGACCAGCCACCCAGACAACAGATAGAACAGAGACCAGCCACCCAGACAACTGATAAAACAGAGACCAGCCACCCAGACAACTGATGGAACAGAGACCAGCCACCAGACAACTGATAAAACAGAGACCAGCCACCCAGACAACTGATGGAACAGAGACCAGCCACCCAGACAACTGATAAAACAGAGACCAGCCACCCAGACAACTGATGGAACAGAGACCAGCCACCCAGACAACTGATGGAACAGAGACCAGCCACCCAGACAACTGATAAAACAGAGACCACCCAGACAACTGATGGAACAGAGACCAGCCACCCAGACAACTGATAAAACAGAGACCAGCCACCCAGACAACTGATGGAACAGAGACCAGCCACCCAGACAACTGATAAAACAGAGACCAGCCACCCAGACAACTGATGGAACAGAGACCAGCCACCCAGACAACTGATAAACAGAGACCAGCCACCCAGACAACTGATGGAACAGAGACCAGCCACCCAGACAACTGATGGAACAGAGACCAGCCACCCAGACAACTGATAAAACAGAGACCAGCCACCCAGACAACTGATGGAACAGAGACCAGCCACCCAGACAACTGATAAAACAGAGACCAGCCACCCAGACAACTGATGGAACAGAGACCAGCCACCCAGACAACTGATAAAACAGAGACCAGCCACCCAGACAACTGATGGAACAGAGACCAGCCACCCAGACAACTGATAAAACAGAGACCAGCCACCCAGACAACTGATGGAACAGAGACCAGCCACCCAGACAACTGATAAAACAGAGACCAGCCACCCAGACAACTGATAAAACAGAGACCAGCCACCCAGACAACTGATGGAACAGAGACCAGCCACCCAGACAACTGATAAAACAGAGACCAGCCACCAGACAACTGATGGAACAGAGACCAGCCACCCAGACAACTGATAAAACAGAGACCAGCCACCCAGACAACTGATGGAACAGAGACCAGCCACCCAGACAACTGATGGAACAGAGACCAGCCACCCAGACAACTGATGGAACAGAGACCAGCCACCCAGACAACTGATGGAACAGAGACCAGCCACCCAGACAACTGATAAAACAGAGACCAGCCACCCAGACAACTGATGGAACAGAGACCAGCCACCCAGACAACTGATGGAACAGAGACCAGCCACCCAGACAACTGATAAAACAGAGACCACCACCCAGACAACTGATGGAACAGAGACCAGCCACCCAGACAACTGATAAAACAGAGACCAGCCACCCAGACAACTGATAAAACAGAGACCAGCCACCCAGACAACTGATAAAACAGAGACCAGCCACCCAGACAACTGATAAAACAGAGACCAGCCACCAGACAACTGATAAAACAGAGACCAGCCACCCAGACAACTGATGGAACAGAGACCAGCCACCCAGACAACTGATGGAACAGAGACCAGCCACCCAGACAACTGATAAAACAGAGACCAGCCACCCAGACAACTGATGGAACAGAGACCAGCCACCCAGACAACTGATGGAACAGAGACCAGCCACCCAGACAACTGATAAAACAGAGACCACCCAGACAACTGATGGAACAGAGACCAGCGACCCAGACAACTGATGGAACAGAGACCAGCCACCCAGACAACTGATGGAACAGAGACCAGCCACCCAGACAACTGATGGAACAGAGACCAGCCACCCAGACAACTGATGGAACAGAGACCAGCCACCCAGACAACTGATAAAACAGAGACCAGCCACCCAGACAACTGATGGAACAGAGACCAGCCACCCAGACAACTGATGGAACAGAGACCAGCCACCCAGACAACTGATAAAACAGAGACCACCCAGACAACTGATGGAACAGAGACCAGCCACCCAGACAACTCATAAAACAGAGACCAGCCACCCAGACAACTGATGGAACAGAGACCAGCCACCCAGACAACTGATAAAACAGAGACCAGCCACCCAGACAACTGATAAACAGAGACCAGCCACCCAGACAACTGATGAAACAGAGACCAGCCACCCAGACAACTGATAAAACAGAGACCAGCCACCCAGACAACTGATGGAACAGAGACCAGCCACCCAGACAACTGATAAAACAGAGACCAGCCACCCAGACAACTGATAAAACAGAGACCAGCCACCCAGACAACTGATAAAACAGAGACCAGCCACCCAGACAACTGATGGAACAGAGACCAGCCACCCAGACAACTGATAAAACAGAGACCAGCCACCCAGACAACTGATAAAACAGAGACCAGCCACCCAGACAACTGATGGAACAGAGACCAGCCACCCAGACAACTGATGGAACAGAGACCAGCCACCCAGACAACTGATGGAACAGAGACCAGCCACCCAGACAACTGATGGAACAGAGACCAGCCACCCAGACAACTGATAAAACAGAGACCAGCCACCCAGACAACTGATAAAACAGAGACCAGCCACCCAGACAACTGATAAAACAGAGACCAGCCACCCAGACAACTGATAAAACAGAGACCACCCAGACAACTGATGGAACAGAGACCAGCCACCCAGACAACTGATAAAACAGAGACCAGCCACCCAGACAACTGATAAAACAGAGACCAGCCACCAGACAACTGATAAAACAGAGACCAGCCACCCAGACAACTGATGGAACAGAGACCAGCCACCCAGACAACTGATGGAACAGAGACCAGCCACCCAGACAACTGATAAAACAGAGACCAGCCACCCAGACAACTGATGGAACAGAGACCAGCCACCCAGACAACTGATGGAACAGAGACCAGCCACCCAGACAACTGATGGAACAGAGACCAGCCACCCAGACAACTGATGGAACAGAGACCAGCCACCCAGACAACTGATGGAACAGAGACCAGCCACCCAGACAACTGATAAAACAGAGACCAGCCACCCAGACAACTGATAAAACAGAGACCAGCCACCCAGACAACTGATAAAACAGAGACCAGCCACCAGACAACTGATAGAACAGAGACCAGCCACCCAGACAACTGATAAAACAGAGACCAGCCACCCAGACAACTGATAAAACAGAGACCAGCCACCCAGACAACTGATAAAACAGAGACCAGCCACCCAGACAACTGATAAAACAGAGACCAGCCACCCAGACAACTGATAAAACAGAGACCAGCCACCCAGACAACTGATAAAACAGAGACCAGCCACCCAGACAACTGATAAAACAGAGACCAGCCACCCAGACAACTGATAAAACAGAGACCAGCCACCCAGACAACTGATGGAACAGAGACCAGCCACCCAGACAACTGATAAAACAGAGACCAGCCACCCAGACAACTGATAAAACAGAGACCAGCCACCCAGACAACTGATGGAACAGAGACCAGCCACCCAGACAACTGATGGAACAGAGACCAGCCACCCAGACAACTGATAAAACAGAGACCAGCCACCCAGACAACTGATAAAACAGAGACCAGCCACCCAGACAACTGATGGAACAGAGACCAGCCACCCAGACAACTGATGGAACAGAGACCAGCCACCCAGACAACTGATGGAACAGAGACCAGCCACCCAGACAACTGATGGAACAGAGACCAGCCACCCAGACAACTGATGGAACAGAGACCAGCCACCCAGACAACTGATGAAACAGAGACCAGCCACCCAGACAACTGATAAAACAGAGAGACCACCCAGACAACTGATGGAACAGAGACCAGCGACCCAGACAACTCATAAAACAGAGACCAGCCACCCAGACAACAGAGACCAGCCACCCAGACAACTCATGAAACAGAGACCAGCCACCCAGACAACAGATGGAACAGAGACCAGCCACCCATACAACTGATAAAACAGAGACCAGCCACCCAGACAACTGATAAAACAGAGACCAGCCACCAGACAACTGATGAAACAGAGACCAGCCACCAGACAACTGATAGAACAGAGACCAGCCACCCAGACAACTGATAAAACAGAGACCAGCCACCCAGACAACTGATAAAACAGAGACCAGCCACCCAGACAACTGATAAAACAGAGACCAGCCACCCAGACAACTGATAAAACAGAGACCAGCCACCCAGACAACTGATAAAACAGAGACCAGCCACCCAGACAACTGATAAAACAGAGACCAGCCACCAGACAACTGATAAAACAGAGACCAGCCACCCAGACAACTGATGGAACAGAGACCAGCCACCCAGACAACTGATAAAACAGAGACCAGCCACCAAGACAACTGATAAAACAGAGACCAGCCACCCAGACAACTGATGGAACAGAGACCAGCCACCCAGACAACTGATGGAACAGAGACCAGCCACCCAGACAACTGATAAAACAGAGACCAGCCACCCAGACAACTGATAAAACAGAGACCAGCCACCCAGACAACTGATGGAACAGAGACCAGCCACCCAGACAACTGATGGAACAGAGACCAGCCACCCAGACAACTGATAAAACAGAGACCAGCCACCCAGACAACTGATGGAACAGAGACCAGCCACCCAGACAACTGATGGAACAGAGACCAGCCACCCAGACAACTGATAAAACAGAGACCAGCCACCCAGACAACTGATAAAACAGAGACCAGCCACCAGACAACTGATAAAACAGAGACCAGCCACCCAGACAACTGATGGAACAGAGACCAGCCACCCAGACAACTGATGGAACAGAGACCAGCCACCCAGACAACTGATAAAACAGAGACCAGCCACCCAGACAACTGATGGAACAGAGACCAGCCACCCAGACAACTGATGGAACAGAGACCAGCCACCCAGACAACTGATAAAACAGAGACCACCCAGACAACTGATGGAACAGAGACCAGCCACCCAGACAACTGATGGAACAGAGACCAGCCACCCAGACAACTGATGGAACAGAGACCAGCCACCCAGACAACTGATGGAACAGAGACCAGCCACCCAGACAACTGATGGAACAGAGACCAGCCACCCAGACAACTGATAAAACAGAGACCAGCCACCCAGACAACTGATGGAACAGAGACCAGCCACCCAGACAACTGATGGAACAGAGACCAGCCACCCAGACAACTGATAAAACAGAGACCACCCAGACAACCGATGGAACAGAGAACAGCCACCCAGACAACTCATAAAACAGAGACCAGCCACCCAGACAACTGATGGAACAGAGACCAGCCACCCAGACAACTGATAAAACAGAGACCAGCCACCCAGACAACTGATGGAACAGAGACCAGCCACCCAGACAACAGATGGAACAGAGACCAGCCACCCAGACAACTGATAAAACAGAGACCAGCCACCCAGACAACAGATGGAACAGAGACCAGCCACCCATACAACTGATAAAAAAGACCAGCCACCCAGACAACTGATAAAACAGAGACCAGCCACCAGACAACTGATAAAACAGAGACCAGCCACCCAGACAACTGATGGAACAGAGACCAGCCACCCAGACAACTGATGGAACAGAGACCAGCCACCCAGACAACTGATAAAACAGAGACCAGCCACCCAGACAACTGATGGAACAGAGACCAGCCACCCAGACAACTGATGGAACAGAGACCAGCCACCCAGACAACTGATGGAACAGAGACCAGCCACCCAGACAACTGATGGAACAGAGACCAGCCACCCAGACAACTGATAAAACAGAGACCAGCCACCCAGACAACTGATGGAACAGAGACCAGCCACCCAGACAACTGATGGAACAGAGACCAGCCACCCAGACAACTGATAAAACAGAGACCACCCAGACAACTGATGGAACAGAGACCAGCCACCCAGACAACTGATAAAACAGAGACCAGCCACCCAGACAACTGATAAAACAGAGACCAGCCACCAGACAACTGATGGAACAGAGACCAGCCACCCAGACAACTGATAAAACAGAGACCAGCCACCCAGACAACTGATAAAACAGAGACCAGCCACCCAGACAACTGATAAAACAGAGACCAGCCACCCAGACAACTGATAAAACAGAGACCAGCCACCCAGACAACTGATAAAACAGAGACCAGCCACCCAGACAACTGATAAAACAGAGACCAGCCACCCAGACAACTGATAAAACAGAGACCAGCCACCCAGACAACTGATGGAACAGAGACCAGCCACCCAGACAACTGATGGAACAGAGACCAGCCACCCAGACAACTGATAAAACAGAGACCACCCAGACAACTGATGGAACAGAGACCAGCCACCCAGACAACTGATAAAACAGAGACCAGCCACCCAGACAACTGATGAAACAGAGACCAGCCACCAGACAACTGATGGAACAGAGTCCAGCCACCCAGACAACTGATAAAACAGAGACCAGCCACCCAGACAACTGATAGAACAGAGACCAGCCACCCAGACAACTGATAAAACAGAGACCAGCCACCCAGACAACTGATAAAACAGAGACCAGCCACCCAGACAACTGATAAAACAGAGACCAGCCACCCAGACAACTGATAAAACAGAGACCAGCCACCCAGACAACTGATAAAACAGAGACCAGCCACCCAGACAACTGATAAAACAGAGACCAGCCACCCAGACAACTGATGGAACAGAGACCAGCCACCCAGACAACTGATAAAACAGAGACCAGCCACCCAGACAACTGATAAAACAGAGACCAGCCACCCAGACAACTGATAAAACAGAGACCAGCCACCCAGACAACTGATAAAACAGAGACCAGCCACCCAGACAACTGATAAAACAGAGACCAGCCACCCAGACAACTGATGGAACAGAGACCAGCCACCCAGACAACTGATGGAACAGAGACCAGCCACTCAGACAACTGATAAAACAGAGACCAGCCACCAGACAACTGATAAAACAGAGACCAGCCACCCAGACAACTGATGGAACAGAGACCAGCCACCCAGACAACTGATAAAACAGAGACCAGCCACCCAGACAACTGATGGAACAGAGACCAGCCACCCAGACAACTGATGGAACAGAGACCAGCCACCCAGACAACTGATAAAACAGAGACCACCCAGACAACTGATGGAACAGAGACCAGCCACCCAGACAACTGATGGAACAGAGACCAGCCACCCAGACAACTGATGGAACAGAGACCAGCCACCCAGACAACTGATGGAACAGAGACCAGCCACCCAGACAACTGATGGAACAGAGACCAGCCACCCAGACAACTGATAAAACAGAGACCAGCCACCCAGACAACTGATGGAACAGAGACCAGCCACCCAGACAACTGATGGAACAGAGACCAGCCACCCAGACAACTGATAAAACAGAGACCACCCAGACAACTGATGGAACAGAGACCAGCGACCCAGACAACTGTAAAACAGAGACCAGCCACCCAGACAACTGATGGAACAGAGACCAGCCACCCAGACAACTGATAAAACAGAGACCAGCCACCCAGACAACTGATGGAACAGAGACCAGCCACCCAGACAACTGATGGAACAGAGACCAGCCACCCAGACAACTGATAAAACAGAGACCAGCCACCCAGACAACTGATGGAACAGAGACCAGCCACCCAGACAACTGATAAAACAGAGACCAGCCACCCAGACAACTGATAAAACAGAGACCAGCCACTGAACAACTGATAAAACAGAGACCAGCCACCCAGACAACTGATGGAACAGAGACCAGCCACTCAGACAACTGATGGAACAGAGACCAGCCACCCAGACAACTGATAAAACAGAGACCAGCCACCCAGACAACTGATAGAACAGAGACCAGCCACCCAGACAACTGATAAAACAGAGACCAGCCACCCAGACAACTGATAAAACAGAGACCAGCCACCCAGACAACTGATAAAACAGAGACCAGCCACCCAGACAACTGATAAAACAGAGACCAGCCACCCAGACAACTGATAAAACAGAGACCAGCCACCCAGACAACTGATAAAACAGACACCAGCCACCCAGACAACTGATGGAACAGAGACCAGCCACCCAGACAACTGATAAAACAGAGACCAGCCACCCAGACAACTGATAAAACAGAGACCAGCCACCCAGACAACTGATAAAACAGAGACCAGCCACCCAGACAACTGATAAAACAGAGACCAGCCACCCAGACAACTGATGGAACAGAGACCAGCCACCCAGACAACTGATGGAACAGAGACCAGCCACCCAGACAACTGATAAAACAGAGACCAGCCACCCAGACAACTGATGGAACAGAGACCAGCCACCCAGACAACTGATAAAACAGAGACCAGCCACCCAGACAACTGATAAAACAGAGACCAGCCACCTGAACAACTGATAAAACAGAGACCAGCCACCCAGACAACTGATGGAACAGAGACCAGCCACCCAGACAACTGATGGAACAGAGACCAGCCACCCAGACAACTGATAAAACAGAGACCAGCCACCCAGACAACTGATAGAACAGAGACCAGCCACCCAGACAACTGATAAAACAGAGACCAGCCACCCAGACAACTGATAAAACAGAGACCAGCCACCCAGACAACTGATAAAACAGAGACCAGCCACCCAGACAACTGATAAAACAGAGACCAGCCACCCAGACAACTGATAAAACAGAGACCAGCCACCCAGACAACTGATAAAACAGAGACCAGCCACCCAGACAACTGATGGAACAGAGACCAGCCACCCAGACAACTGATAAAACAGAGACCAGCCACCCAGACAACTGATAAAACAGAGACCAGCCACCCAGACAACTGATAAAACAGAGACCAGCCACCCAGACAACTGATAAAACAGAGACCAGCCACCCAGACAACTGATAAAACAGAGACCAGCCACCCAGACAACTGATGGAACAGAGACCAGCCACCCAGACAACTGATGGAACAGAGACCAGCCACCAGACAACTGATAAAACAGAGACCACCCAGACAACTGATGGAACAGAGACCAGCCACCCAGACAACTGATAAAACAGAGACCAGCCACCCAGACAACTGATAAAACAGAGACCAGCCACCCAGACAACTGATGGAACAGAGACCAGCCACCCAGACAACTGATAAAACAGAGACCACCCAGACAACTGATGGAACAGAGACCAGCCACCCAGACAACTGATAAAACAGAGACCAGCCACCAGACAACTGATGAAACAGAGACCAGCCACCAGACAACTGATGGAACAGAGTCCAGCCACCCAGACAACTGATCAAAACAGAGACCAGCCACCCAGACAACTGATAGAACAGAGACCAGCCACCCAGACAACTGATAAAACAGAGACCAGCCACCCAGACAACTGATGGAACAGAGACCAGCCACCCAGACAACTGATGGAACAGAGACCAGCCACCCAGACAACTGATAAAACAGAGACCACCCAGACAACTGATGGAACAGAGACCAGCCACCCAGACAACTGATAAAACAGAGACCAGCCACCCAGACAACTGATGGAACAGAGACCAGCCACCCAGACAACTGATAAAACAGAGACCAGCCACCCAGACAACTGATGGAACAGAGACCAGCCACCCAGACAACTGATGGAACAGAGACCAGCCACCCAGACAACTGATAAAACAGAGACCAGCCACCCAGACAACTGATGGAACAGAGACCAGCCACCCAGACAACTGATAAAACAGAGACCAGCCACCCAGACAACTGATAAAACAGAGACCAGCCACCCAGACAACTGATAAAACAGAGACCAGCCACCCAGACAACTGATGGAACAGAGACCAGCCACCCAGACAACTGATGGAACAGAGACCAGCCACCCAGACAACTGATAAAACAGAGACCAGCCACCCAGACAACTGATAGAACAGAGACCAGCCACCCAGACAACTGATAAAACAGAGACCAGCCACCCAGACAACTGATAAAACAGAGACCAGCCACCCAGACAACTGATAAAACAGAGACCAGCCACCCAGACAACTGATAAAACAGAGACCAGCCACCCAGACAACTGATAAAACAGAGACCAGCCACCCAGACAACTGATAAAACAGAGACCAGCCACCCAGACAACTGATGGAACAGAGACCAGCCACCCAGACAACTGATAAAACAGAGACCAGCCACCCAGACAACTGATAAAACAGAGACCAGCCACCCAGACAACTGATAAAACAGAGACCAGCCACCCAGACAACTGATAAAACAGAGACCAGCCACCCAGACAACTGATGGAACAGAGACCAGCCACCCAGACAACTGATGGAACAGAGACCAGCCACCCAGACAACTCATAAAACAGAGACCAGCCACCCAGACAACAGATGGAACAGAGACCAGCCACCCAGACAACTGATAAAACAGAGACCAGCCACCCAGACAACTGATAAAACAGAGACCAGCCACCTGAACAACTGATAAAACAGAGACCAGCCACCCAGACAACTGATGGAACAGAGACCAGCCACCCAGACAACTGATGGAACAGAGACCAGCCACCCAGACAACTGATAAAACAGAGACCAGCCACCCAGACAACTGATAAAACAGAGACCACCCAGACAACTGATGGAACAGAGACCAGCCACCCAGACAACTGATAAAACAGAGACCACCCAGACAACTGATGGAACAGAGACCAGCCACCCAGACAACTGATAAAACAGAGACCAGCCACCCAGACAACAGATGGAACAGAGACCAGCCACCCAGACAACTGATAAAACAGAGACCAGCCACCCAGACAACTGATGGAACAGAGACCAGCCACCCAGACAACTGATGGAACAGAGACCAGCCACCCAGACAACTGATAAAACAGAGACCAGCCACCCAGACAACTGATGGAACAGAGACCAGCCACCCAGACAACTGATAAAACAGAGACCAGCCACCCAGACAACTGATAAAACAGAGACCAGCCACCCAACAACTGATAAAACAGAGACCAGCCACCCAGACAACTGATGGAACAGAGACCAGCCACCCAGACAACTGATGGAACAGAGACCAGCCACCCAGACAACTGATAAAACAGAGACCAGCCACCCAGACAACTGATAGAACAGAGACCAGCCACCCAGACAACTGATAAAACAGAGACCAGCCACCCAGACAACTGATAAAACAGAGACCAGCCACCCAGACAACTGATAAAACAGAGACCAGCCACCCAGACAACTGATAAAACAGAGACCAGCCACCCAGACAACTGATAAAACAGAGACCAGCCACCCAGACAACTGATAAAACAGAGACCAGCCACCCAGACAACTGATGGAACAGAGACCAGCCACCCAGACAACTGATAAAACAGAGACCAGCCACCCAGACAACTGATAAAACAGAGACCAGCCACCCAGACAACTGATAA
Organism: Oncorhynchus kisutch; assembly: GCF_002021735.2. Lineage (NCBI taxonomy): Eukaryota > Metazoa > Chordata > Actinopteri > Salmoniformes > Salmonidae > Oncorhynchus > Oncorhynchus kisutch. The sequence continues at coordinate 4,521,777 of NC_034176.2, read as the reverse complement.
AACAGAGACCAGCCACCCAGACAACTGATAAAACAGAGACCAGCCACCCAGACAACTGATGGAACAGAGACCAGCCACCCAGACAACTGATGGAACAGAGACCAGCCACCCAGACAACTGATAAAACAGAGACCAGCCACCCAGACAACTGATGGAACAGAGACCAGCCACCCAGACAACTGATAAAACAGAGACCAGCCACCCAGACAACTGATAAAACAGAGACCAGCCACCAGACAACTGATAAAACAGAGACCAGCCACCCAGACAACTGATGGAACAGAGACCAGCCACCCAGACAACTGATGGAACAGAGACCAGCCACCCAGACAACTGATAAAACAGAGACCAGCCACCCAGACAACTGATAGAACAGAGACCAGCCACCCAGACAACTGATAAAACAGAGACCAGCCACCCAGACAACTGATAAAACAGAGACCAGCCACCCAGACAACTGATAAAACAGAGACCAGCCACCCAGACAACTGATAAAACAGAGACCAGCCACCCAGACAACTGATAAAACAGAGACCAGCCACCCAGACAACTGATAAAACAGAGACCAGCCACCCAGACAACTGATGGAACAGAGACCAGCCACCCAGACAACTGATAAAACAGAGGCCAGCCACCCAGACACTGATAAAACAGAGACCAGCCACCCAGACAACTGATAAAACAGAGACCAGCCACCCAGACAACTGATAAAACAGAGACCAGCCACCCAGACAACTGATAAACAGAGACCAGCCACCCAGACAACTGATGGAACAGAGACCAGCCACCCAGACAACTGATGGAACAGAAACCAGCCACTCAGACAACTGAATAAAACAGAGACCACCAGACAACAGATGGAACAGAGACCAGCCACCCAGACAACTGATAAAACAGAGACCAGCCACCCAGACAACTGATAAAACAGAGACCAGCCACCCAGACAACTGATGGAACAGAGACCAGCCACCCAGACAACTGATAAAACAGAGACCACCCAGACAACTGATGGAACAGAGACCAGCGACCCAGACAACTCATAAAACAGAGACCAGCCACCTGAACAACTGATGAAACAGAGACCAGCCACCAGACAACTGATGGAACAGAGTCCAGCCACCCAGACAACTGAACAAAACAGAGACCAGCCACCCAGACAACTGATAGAACAGAGACCAGCCACCCAGACAACTGATAAAACAGAGACCAGCCACCCAGACAACTGATGGAACAGAGACCAGCCACCCAGACAACTGATGGAACAGAGACCAGCCACCCAGACAACTGATAAAACAGAGACCACCCAGACAACTGATGGAACAGAGAACAGCGACCCAGACAACTCGTAAAACAGAGACCAGCCACCCAGACAACAGATGGAACAGAGACCAGCCACCCAGACAACTGATTAAAACAGAGACCAGCCACCCAGACAACTGATGGAACAGAGACCAGCCACCCAGACAACAGATGGAACAGAGACCAGCCACCCAGACAACTCATAAAACAGAGACCATCCACCCAGACAACAGATGGAACAGAGACCAGCCACCCATACAACTGATAAAACAGAGACCAGCCACCCAGACAACTGATAAAACAGAGACCAGCCACCTGAACAACTGATAAAACAGAGACCAGCCACCCAGACAACTGATTGAACAGAGACCAGCCACTCAGACAACTGATGGAACAGAGACCAGCCACCCAGACAACTGATAAAAACAGAGACCAGCCACCCAGACAACTGATAGAACAGAGACCAGCCACCCAGACAACTGACAAAACAGAGACCAGCCACCCAGACAAACTGATAAAACAGAGACCAGCCACCCAGACAACTGATAAACAGAGACCAGCCACCCAGACAACTGATAAAACAGAGACCAGCCACCCAGACAACTGATAAAACAGAGACCAGCCACCCAGACAACTGATAAAACAGACACCAGCCACCCAGACAACTGATGGAACAGAGACCAGCCACCCAGACAACTGATAAAACAGAGGCCAGCCACCCAGACAACTGATAAAACAGAGACCAGCCACCCAGACAACTGATAAAACAGAGACCAGCCACCCAGACAACTGATAAAACAGAGACCAGCCACCCAGACAACTGATGGAACAGAGACCAGCCACCCAGACAACAGATGGAACAGAGACCAGCCACCCAGACAACTCATAAAACAGAGACCAACCACCCAGACAACAGATGGAACAGAGACCAGCCACCCATACAACTGATAAAACAGAGACCAGCCACCCAGACAACTGATAAAACAGAGACCAGCCACCTGAACAACTGATAAAACAGAGACCAGCCACCCAGACAACTGATGGAACAGAGACCAGCCACTCAGACAACTGATGGAACAGAGACCAGCCACCCAGACAACTGATAAAAACAGAGACCAGCCACCCAGACAACTGATAGAACAGAGACCAGCCACCCAGACAACTGACAAAACAGAGACCAGCCACCCAGACAACTGATAAAACAGAGACCAGCCACCCAGACAACTGATAAAACAGAGACCAGCCACCCAGACAACTGATAAAACAGAGACCAGCCACCCAGACAACTGATAAAACAGAGACCCAGCCACCCAGACAACTGATAAAACAGACACCAGCCACCCAGACAACTGATGGAACAGAGACCAGCCACCCAGACAACTGATAAAACAGAGGCCAGCCACCCAGACAACTGATAAAACAGAGACCAGCCACCCAGACAACTGATAAAACAGAGACCAGCCACCCAGACAACTGATAAAACAGAGACCAGCCACCCAGACAACTGATAAAACAGAGACCAGCCACCCAGACAACTGATGGAACAGAGACCAGCCACCCAGACAACTGATGGAACAGAAACCAGCCACTCAGACAACTGATAAAACAGAGACCACCCAGACAACAGATGGAACAGAGACCAGCCACCCAGACAACTGATAAAACAGAGACCAGCCACCCAGACAACTGATTAAAACAGAGACCAGCCACCCAGACAACTGATGGAACAGAGACCAGCCACCCAGACAACTGATAAAACAGAGACCACCCAGACAACTGATGGAACAGAGACCAGCGACCCAGACAACTCATAAACAGAGACCAGCCACCTGAACAACTGATGAAACAGAGACCAGCCACCAGACAACTGATGGAACAGAGTCCAGCCACCCAGGACAACTGATAAAAACAGAGACCAGCCACCCAGACAACTGATAGAACAGAGACCAGCCACCCAGACAACTGACAAAACAGAGACCAGCCACCCAGACAACTGATAAAACAGAGACCAGCCACCCAGACAACTGATAAAACAGAGACCAGCCACCCAGACAACTGATAAAACAGAGACCAGCCACCCAGAAACTGATAAACAGAGACCAGCCACCCAGACAACTGATAAAACAGAGACCAGCCACCCAGACAACTGATAAAACAGAGACCAGCCACCCAGACAACTGATAAAACAGAGACCAGCCACCCAGACAACTGATAAAACAGACACCAGCCACCCAGACAACTGATGGAAACAGAGACCAGCCACCCAGACAACTGATAAAACAGAGGACCAGCCACCCAGACAAACTGATAAAACAGAGACCAGCCACCCAGACAAATGACAAAACAGAGACCAGCCACCCAGACAACTGATAAAACAGAGACCAGCCACCCAGACAACTGATAAAACAGAGACCAGCCACCCAGACAACTGATGGAACAGAGACCAGCCACCCAGACAACTGATGGAACAGAAACCAGCCACTCAGACAACTGATAAAACAGAGACCACCCAGACAACAGATGGAACAGAGACCAGCCACCCAGACAACTGATAAAACAGAGACCAGCCACCCAGACAACTGATAAAACAGAGACCAGCCACCCAGACAACTGATGGAACAGAGACCAGCCACCCAGACAACTGATAAAACAGATACCACCCAGACAACTGATGGAACAGAGACCATCGACCCAGACAACTGATGGAACAGAGACCAGCCACCCAGACAACTGATGGAACAGAGACCAGCCACCCAGACAACTGATGGAACAGAGACCAGCCACTCAGACAACTGATGGAACAGAGACCAGCCACCCAGACAACTGATAAAACAGAGACCAGCCACCCAGACAACTGATGGAACAGAGACCAGCCACCCAGACAACTGATGGAACAGAGACCAGCCACCCAGACAACTGATAAAACAGAGACCACCCAGACAACTGATGGAACAGAGACCAGCGACCCAGACAACTCATAAAACAGAGACCAGCCACCCAGACAACTGATGGAACAGAGACCAGCCACCCAGACAACTGATGGAACAGAGACCAGCCACCCAGACAACTGATAAAACAGAGACCAGCCACCCAGACAACTGATAAAACAGAGACCAGCCACCTGAACAACTGATAAAACAGAGACCAGCCACCCAGACAACTGATGGAACAGAGACCAGCCACTCAGACAACTGATGGAACAGAGACCAGCCACCAAGACAACTGATAAAACAGAGACCAGACACCCAGACAACTGATGGAACAGAGACCAGCCACCCAGACAACTGATGGAACAGAGACCAGCCACCCAGACAACTGATAAAACAGAGACCACCAGACAACTGATGGAACAGACACCAGCGACCCAGACAACTGATGGAACAGAGACCAGCCACCCAGACAACTGATGGAACAGAGACCAGCCACCCAGACAACTGATGGAACAGAGACCAGCCACTCAGACAACTGATGGAACAGAGACCAGCCACCCAGACAACTGATAAAACAGAGACCAGCCACCCAGACAACTGATGGAACAGAGACCAGCCACCCAGACAACTGATGGAACAGAGACCAGCCAACCAGACAACTGATAAACAGAGACCACCCAGACAACTGATGGAACAGAGAACAGCGACCCAGACAACTCGTAAAACAGAGACCAGCCACCCAGACAACAGATGGAACAGAGACCAGCCACCCAGACAACTGATAAAACAGAGACCAGCCACCCAGACAACTGATGGAACAGAGACCAGCCACCCAGACAACAGATGGAACAGAGACCAGCCACCCAGACAACTCATAAAACAGAGACCAGCCACCCAGACAACAGATGGAACAGAGACCAGCCACCCATACAACTGATAAAACAGAGACCAGCCACCCAGACAACTGATAAAACAGAGACCAGCCACCTGAACAACTGATAAAACAGAGACCAGCCACCCAGACAACTGATGGAACAGAGACCAGCCACTCAGACAACTGATGGAACAGAGACCAGCCACCCAGACAACTGATAAAAACAGAGACCAGCCACCCAGACAACTGATAGAACAGAGACCAGCCACCCAGACAACTGACAAAACAGAGACCAGCCACCCAGACAACTGATAAAACAGAGACCAGCCACCCAGACAACTGATAAAACAGAGACCAGCCACCCAGACAACTGATAAAACAGAGACCAGCCACCCAGACAACTGATGGAACAGAGACCAGCCACCCAGACAACTGATAAAACAGAGGCCAGCCACCCAGACAACTGATAAAACAGAGACCAGCCACCCAGACAACTGATAAAACAGAGACCAGCCACCCAGACAACTGATAAAACAGAGACCAGCCACCCAGACAACTGATAAAACAGAGACCAGCCACCCAGACAACTGATGGAACAGAGACCAGCCACCCAGACAACTGATGGAACAGAAACCAGCCACTCAGACAACTGATAAAACAGAGACCAGCCACCCAGACAACTGATAAAACAGAGACCAGCCACCCAGACAACTGATGGAACAGAGACCAGCCACCCAGACAACTGATAAAACAGAGACCACCCAGACAACTGATGGAACAGAGACCATCGACCCAGACAACTGATGGAACAGAGACCAGCCACCCAGACAACTGATGGAACAGAGACCAGCCACCCAGACAACTGATGGAACAGAGACCAGCCACTCAGACAACTGATGGAACAGAGACCAGCCACCCAGACAACTGATAAAACAGAGACCAGCCACCCAGACAACTGATGGAACAGAGACCAGCCACCCAGACAACTGATGGAACAGAGACCAGCCACCCAGACAACTGATAAAACAGAGACCACCCAGACAACTGATGGAACAGAGACCAGCGACCCAGACAACTCATAAAACAGAGACCAGCCACCCAGACAACTGATGGAACAGAGACCAGCCACCCAGACAACTGATGGAACAGAGACCAGCCACCCAGACAACTGATAAAACAGAGACCAGCCACCCAGACAACTGATAAAACAGAGACCAGCCACCTGAACAACTGATAAAACAGAGACCACCCAGACAACTGATGGAACAGAGAACAGCGACCCAGACAACTCGTAAAACAGAGACCAGCCACCCAGACAACAGATGGAACAGAGACCAGCCACCCAGACAACTGATAAAACAGAGACCAGCCACCCAGACAACTGATGGAACAGAGACCAGCCACCCAGACAACAGATGGAACAGAGACCAGCCACCCAGACAACTCATAAAACAGAGACCAGCCACCCAGACAACAGATGGAACAGAGACCAGCCACCCATACAACTGATAAACAGAGACCAGCCACCCAGACAACTGATAAAACAGAGACCAGCCACCTGAACAACTGATAAAACAGAGACCAGCCACCAGACAACTGATAGAACAGAGACCAGCCACCCAGACAACTGACAAAACAGAGACCAGCCACCCAGACAACTGATAAAACAGAGACCAGCCACCCAGACAACTGATAAAACAGAGACCAGCCACCCAGACAACTGATAAAACAGAGACCAGCCACCCAGACAACTGATAAAACAGACACCAGCCACCCAGACAACTGATAAAACAGAGACCAGCCACCCAGACAACTGATAAAACAGACACCAGCCAATCAGACAACTGATGGAACAGAGACCAGCCACCCAGACAACTGATAAAACAGACACCAGCCACCCAGACAACTGATGGAACAAAGACCAGCCACCCAGACAACTGATAAAACAGAGACCAGCCACCCAGACAACTGATAAAACAGAGACCAGCCACCCAGACAACTGATAAAACAGAGACCAGCCACCCAGACAACTGATAAAACAGAGACCAGCCACCCAGACAACTGATAAAACAGAGACCACCAGACAACTGATGGAACAGACACCAGCGACCCAGACAACTGATGGAACAGAGACCAGCCACCCAGACAACTGATGGAACAGAGACCAGCCACCCAGACAACTGATGGAACAGAGACCAGCCACTCAGACAACTGATGGAACAGAGACCAGCCACCCAGACAACTGATGGAACAGAGACCAGCCACCCAGACAACTGATGGAACAGAGACCAGCCACTCAGACAACTGATAAAACAGAGACCACCCAGACAACAGATGGAACAGAGACCAGCCACCCAGACAACTGATAAAACAGAGACCAGCCACCCAGACAACTGATAAACAGAGACCAGCCACCCAGACAACTGATGGAACAGAGACCAGCCACCCAGACAACTGATAAAACAGAGACCACCCAGACAACTGATGGAACAGAGACCATCGACCCAGACAACTGATGGAACAGAGACCAGCCACCCAGACAACTGATAAAAACAGAGACCAGCCACCCAGACAAATAATAGAACAGAGACCAGCCACCCAGACAACTGACAAAACAGAGACCAGCCACCCAGACAACTGATAAAACAGAGACCAGCCACCCAGACAACTGATAAAACAGAGACCAGCCACCCAGACAACTGATAAAACAGAGACCAGCCACCCAGACAACTGATAAAACAGAGACCAGCCACCCAGACAACTGATAAAACAGACACCAGCCACCCAGACAACTGATGGAACAGAGACCAGCCACCCAGACAACTGATAAAACAGAGACCAGCCACCCAGACAACTAATAAAACAGAGACCAGCCACCCAGACAACTGATAAAACAGAGACCAGCCACCCAGACAACTGATAAAACAGAGACCAGCCACCCAGACAACTGATAAAACAGAGACCAGCCACCCAGACAACTGATGGAACAGAGACCAGCCACCCAGACAACTGATGGAACAGAGACCAGCCACCCAGACAACTGATAAAACAGAGACCAGCCACCCAGACAACTGATAAAACAGAGACCAGCCACCCAGACAACTGATAAAACAGAGACCAGCCACCCAGACAACTGATAAAACAGAGACCAGCCACCCAGACAACTGATAAAACAGAGACCAGCCACCCAGACAACTGATAAAACAGAGACCAGCCACCCAGACAACTGATAAAACAGACACCAGCCACCCAGACAACTGATAAAACAGAGACCAGCCACCCAGACAACTGATAAAACAGACACCAGCCACCCAGACAACTGATGGAACAGAGACCAGCCACCCAGACAACTGATAAAACAGACACCAGCCACCCAGACAACTGATGGAACAAAGACCAGCCACCCAGACAACTGATAAAACAGAGACCAGCCACCCAGACAACTGATAAAACAGAGACCAGCCACCCAGACAACTGATAAAACAGAGACCAGCCACCCAGACAACTGATAAAACAGAGACCAGCCACCCAGACAACTGATAAAACAGAGACCAGCCACCCAGACAACTGATGGAACAGAGACCAGCACCCAGACAACTGATGGAACAGAGACCAAGCCACTCAGACAACTGATAAAACAGAGACCACCCAGACAACAGATGGAACAGAGACCAGCCACCCAGACAACTGATAAAACAGAGACCAGCCACCCAGACAACTGATAAAACAGAGACCAGCCACCCAGACAACT
>NC_034176.2:4490423-4505423 GCF_002021735.2 Oncorhynchus kisutch | reverse complement strand
TGTAGCGGTCCTCATGAGAACCAGTTAACTCTAATGAACTTATCCTCTGCAGCAGAGGTAACTCTGGGTCTTCCTTTCCTGTGGCGGTCCTCATGAGAGACAGTTTCATCATAGCCCTTGATGGTTTTTGCAACTGCACTTGAAGACACTTTCAAAGTTCTTGACATTTTCCGTCTGACCTTCATGTCTTAAAGTAATGAAGAAAACCGTTACAGATGGACTGTCGTTTCACTTTGCTTATTTGATTTAACTTTTGACTGGTACTGTATATATATATATATATGTACATATTACTTTATCTGTTATTTAAGGCCATTTTTGCTTGAGATTGCAGGTGTTCAAAAAAGGCGGAAGTATATACTACACACACACACACACACACACACATTTATATACACACATACTACACACAGAATTTACCCTGCAGATTCAAGTACAGAGGTTAGAATCACATCTATTCACTCAGAAATATCCTCTTCCCCATGACCTGCTTCCCTCTGTCTTCCTGGGAAGAGCCACTATCAGCTCCTTGCCTCTGTCCCCTTTTACTGTCATGCTGATATAGAGGTCAGAGAGTGTGTGTGTGTGTGTGTGTGTGTGTGTGTGTGTGTGGTTGTCAAGACTATGAAGCTGAATCCACATTCTTATCTCCTCTCTGCCTTTGTAACAGACTTCTGACAGCCTGCGGACTCCCTGAATCCCAGTGTTGTATGGCCTGTATTTGTCTGTCACGGGCGCCTGGTGGTCACCTTTCGTTGGGGACTACAAATTCAAGAAAGTGTACAGTATTATATAGAGCCATTATTGCATGGAACTTTCTTCCATCTCATATTGCTCAAATAAACAGCAAATCTGGTTTCTAAAAACAGACAAAGCAACACCTCACAACGCCTCTCCCCTGTTTGACCCAGATAGTTTGTGTGTATGCATTGATATGGAGGCTACGTGTGCCTTTATACGTTTTGAAAAAATTATGTTGTTCTGTCCTTGAGCTGTTCTTGTCTAATGATGTTCTGTGTTCTGTGTTCTGTGTTCTTGTCTAATGATGTTCTGTGTTATGTCATTCTGTATTATGTCTCATGTTCTGTGTTCTTGTCTAATGATGTTCTGTGTTCTGTGTTCTGTGTTCTGTGTTCTTGTCTAATGATGTTCTGTGTTATGTCATTCTGTATTATGTTTCATGTTCTGTGTTCTGTGTTCTGTGTTCTTGTCTAATGATGTTCTGTGTTATGTCATTCTGTATTATGTCTCATGTTCTGTGTTCTTGTCTATTGATGTTCTGTATTATGTTTCATGTTCTGTGTTCTGTGTTCTGTGTTCTTGTCTAATGATGTTCTGTATTATATCATTCTGTATTATGGTTCATGTTTTATGTGGAACCCCAGGAAGAGTAGTTGCTGCTTTTGCAACAGCTAACGGGGATCCTAATAAAATACCAAATGGGCTGGAGGACGTTCTCTGGAAGCTGTCATAATTACTGTGTAAGTCTATGGAAGAGGGTGAGAACCATGAGCCTCCTAGGTTTTGTATTGAAGTCAGTGTACCCAGAGGAGGATGGAAGCTAGCTGTCCTCCGGCTACACCATGGTGCTACCCTACAGAGTGCTGCTGATGCTACCAATAACACATCCCAAAATACCATCTGGATGTCACCGTGACATGCCAATTAACTAACTAAAGACAAGCCTAAAGACAAGCCTAAAGACAAGGTTATATTGATGAAAAACAGGATGCCATGGGATCGAATGGTGGGCTTTTAACAGCTCACTGGATGGAATGTTGGGGGGGGGGTTAGCGGAACGTGTGTCCTAGACAGGTTAACAGCTCACTGGATGGAATGTTGGGGGGGCGGGGGGGTAGCGGAACATGTGTCCTAGACAGGTTAACAGCTCACTGGATGGAATGTTGGGGGGGGGGGGGGAGGGGTTAGCGGAACGTGTGTCCTAGATTAACAGCTCACTGGATGGAATGTTGTGGGGGGGGGGGGTTAGCGGAACATGTGTCCTAGACAGGTTTAACAGCTCACTGGATGGAATGTTGGGGGGGGGGGGGTTAGCGGAACGTGTGTCCTAGACAGGTTAACAGAATGTTGGGGTGGGGAGGGGTTAGGGGTTAACCTAGACAGGTTAACAGAATGTTGGGGGGGGAGGGGTTAGCGTAACGTGTGTCCTAGACAGGTTAACAGAATGTTGGGGGGGGAGGGGTTAGCGGAACGTGTGTCCTAGACAGGTTAACAGAATGTTGGGGTGGGGAGGGGTTAGGGGTTAACCTAGACAGGTTAACAGAATGTTGGGGGGGTTATTCCTTCTCTTTTTGTGACCAGAAGGATAGTGCTGCTTTCATCCTCTCATCCAAGCTGTAAACGTTAACACGTCTGACACGAGGGGGAGGCGGGGCCCTATGCAACTTACTTAGTGAGTGATGACTGCTCACCTCCAACGCTTGGAAGAGCACTTTGGGACCTACTTCTCAGTCCGTTTGACTGTGATCCTGGTTCCGTTGACAGTTGACCGGTAAGTGAAACTGAACAGCTGATGGAGCTGTCATGTGACAGACAACGCATTCACGGGTCACTACGGAGGAGTTTTGGTACCTGACTCAAAAGGGAATATCCGGGCCGTCTCCTTCTGAACATTAAAACGCACGGTACCCTTTGTCAGCTCATATCTGTGTGACGCTGGATTCAGTGCTCTAGTCTGCATTAAAACCAAAATATCCATCCAGGTTGAATGTGAGATGAGACTTGAGACAGAGATGACCACGCCCCCTGACTTTGAGAAGCTCCGACGTGACGTACATCCAGCCACACCCATCTCCTTAGCGACATCCAGCCACACCCATCTCGTTAGCAACATCCAGCCACACCCATCTCGTTAGCAACATCCAGCCACACCCATCTCGTTAGCAACATCCAGCCACACCCATCTCGTTAGCAACATCCAGCCACACCCATCTCGTTAGCAACATCCAGCCACACCCATCTCGTTAGCGGTGGTGAGATACGATACATTATATCAGACTCATTTCACTGTCATCATAGCCCCACTTTAACAGTGATAGTGAGTTGAGAAGACAATCAGAAATACTGTTGGAATGTTTTTTCAATTTGATTTATTTTACCTTTATTTAACTAGGCAAGTCAGTTAAGAACAAATTCTGATTTTCAATGACGGCCTAGCCCCAGATAAAAAAAAAGTAAAAATTGTCTGTTATTTATAAAATTATTTTCACACGGTTTGGGGTTGCGAGAATGATCAGATATCAAAACGGGGTCGTGGGACAAATAGGTTTGGGAACCTCTGGAATAGACTCTCCAGTCTGTGTTGACCAATCACAGCTCAGCAGCAGTTGGTCATGTGTTGACGAGTGCCCTCTAGTGGCTGACTGTTGGGTTTATCAGCCTAGAGGGAGGATATGGATTATATTTCTTTATAGATGAGGAAATACTTGGATATTGAGTCATGAGAGAGAGAGAGAGAGAGAGAGAGAGAGAGAGAGAGAGAGAGAGAGAGAGAGGGAGAGAAAGAGAGAGAGAGAGAGAAAGCTAGAGAGAGGGAGAGAGAGATAGAGCTAGAGAGAGAGAGAGAGAGAGAGAGAGCTAGAGAGAGAGAGAGAGAGAGAGAGAGAGAGAGACAGAGAGGGAGAGAGACAGAGAGACAGAGAGGGAGAGAGAAAGAGAGAAAGAGAGAAAGAGAGAAAGAGAGAAAGAGAGAAAGAGAGATAGAGATGGCAGTACAGTGTATGAAAAGCGTAACTGCAGAGAAACCCTCCCTGACCAGCTCGTTAAGTATGAGTGACACCTGGTTCATCCGAGGGATCACCCTGATCGTTTCCTACTCCACATACACACAGACATTTTGTTGCTATTTTCATTTTTTAATTATTTTACTAGGCAAGTCGGTAAAGAACAAACACCGGCCAAACCTGGACGACGCCGGGCCAATTGTGCGCCGCCCTACGGGACTCCCCAATCACGGCCGGGTTGTGATACAGCCTGGATTTGATCCAGGGTGTCTGTAATGACGCCTCAAGCACTGAGTGCCCTAGACGGCTGCACCACTCGGGATAATTAATGAGATATGTGCAGATGAAGTGTTGTGCTATAGGCTGCTGTGTACAGAGACAATAGTCTCATAGGGAACAGGATTGTTTGTGGAGAGATTATGTTGAGGAAACAAAACAACTCTAAGCTTTCTCTAATTCCATATTAACTATTCAATCTGCTAACTCACTCAGACGGACAGATTTCTCTCACCATCTGACTTCAAAGACAGTACAATTGCTCTATATTCAAGAAGTGACTGCTATTCTCACACCTGTAATTGCCAGGCTTTTAAAAATTTAATTTTACCTTTATTTAACTAGGCAAGTGAGTTAAGAACAAATTCTTATTTTCAATGACGGCCTAGGAACAGTGGGTTAACTGCCTGTTCAGGGGCAGAACGACAGATTTGTACCTTGTCAGCTCGGGGATTTGAACTTGCAACCTTTCGGTTACTAGTCCAATGCTCTAACCACTAGGCTCTAACCCTGCCGCCCACTTTGTCCACTTACAAACGAAAATCTGATAAATAAAATTGTTGCTGTCCGGGAGAATAAAAATCTAAATAATGTTTATTATTCATTGATGGAAATACAACTTATCGATCCCTCAAACTCTGGACCTCGAGGCCATTCTTCCATTGTTCCCGTCTAATCAGGGACAGATTCAGACCTGAGACACCCGGTGGGTGCAATTCATTATCAGGTAGAACAGAAAAACCAGCAAGTTCCGGACCTCGTAGGGTAAAGTAGAATTAAATTGGCGCGTGTGTATTACTATTGGACGGAATAGGTTATCACCTGTCAGACAGCGAGAGAGAGACAGAGAGAGAGAGACAGAGAGAGAGAGACAGAGACAGAGAGACAGAGAGACAGACAGAGAGACAGAGACAGAGAGACAGAGAGAGAGAGACAGAGAGAGACAGAGAGAGAGAGAGATAGAGACAGCGAGAGAGCTGCTGCCGCGGCCCACGTTAGACGGAGCCTATTGGACAGAATAGGTTATCACCTGTCAGACAGCGAGAGAGCTGCTGCCGCGGCCCACTTTAGACAGAGCCTATTGGACAGAATAGGTTATCACCTGTCAGACAGCGAGAGAGCTGCTGCCGCGGCCCACATTAGACAGAGCCTATTGGACAGAATAGGTTATCACCTGTAAGACAGCGAGAGAGCTGCTGCCGCGGCCCACATTAGACGGAGCCTATTGGACAGAATAGGTTATCACCTGTCAGACAGCGAGAGAGCTGCTGCCGCGGCCCACTTTAGACAGAGCCTATTGGACAGAATAGGTTATCACCTGTCAGACAGCGAGAGAGCTGCTGCCGCGGCCCACTTTAGACAGAGCCTATTGGACAGAATAGGTTATCACCTGTCAGACAGCGAGAGAGCTGCTGCCGCGGCTCACTTTAGACAGAGCCTATTGGACAGAATAGGTTATCACCTGTCAGACAGCGAGAGAGCTGCTGCCGCGGCCCACTTTAGACAGAGCCTATTGGACAGAATAGGTTATCACCTGTCAGACAGCGAGAGAGCTGCTGCCGCGGCCCACTTTAGACAGAGCCTATTGGACAGAATAGGTTATCACCTGTCAGACAGCGAGAGAGCTGCTGCCGCGGCCCACATTAGACGGAGCCTATTCGACAGAATAGGTTATCACCTGTCAGACAGCGAGAGAGCTGCTGCCGCGGCCCACTTTAGACAGAGCCTATTGGACAGAATAGGTTATCACCTGTCAGACAGCGAGAGAGCTGCTGCCGCGGCCCACTTTAGACGGAGCCTATTGGACAGAATAGGTTATCACCTGTCAGACAGCGAGAGAGCTGCTTCCGCGGCCCACTTTAGCAAGAGCCTATTGGACAGAATAGGTTATCACCTGTCAGACAGCGAGAGATCTGCTGCCGCGGCCCACTTTAGACAGAGCCTATTGGACAGAATAGGTTATCACCTGTCAGACAGCGAGAGAGCTGCTGCCGCGGCCCACATTAGACGGAGCCTATTCGACAGAATAGGTTATCACCTGTCAGACAGCGAGAGAGCTGCTGCCGCGGCCCACTTTAGACAGAGCCTATTGGACAGAATAGGTTATCACCTGTCAGACAGCGAGAGAGCTGCTGCCGCAGCCCACTTTAGACAGAGCCTATTGGACAGAATAGGTTATCACCTGTCAGACAGCGAGAGAGCTGCTGCCGCGGCCCACTTTAGACAGAGCCTATTGGACAGAATAGGTTATCACCTGTCAGACAGCGAGAGAGCTGCTGCCGCGGCCCACTTTAGACAGAGCCTATTGGACAGAATAGGTTATCACCTGTCAGACAGCGAGAGAGCTGCTGCCGCGGCCCACTTTAGACGGAGCCTATTGGACAGAATAGGTTATCACCTGTCAGACAGCGAGAGAGCTGCTTCCGCGGCCCACTTTAGAAAGAGCCTATTGGACAGAATAGGTTATCACCTGTCAGACAGCGAGAGAGCTGCTGCCGCGGCCCACATTAGACGGAGCCTATTGGACAGAATAGGTTATCACCTGTCAGACAGCGAGAGAGCTGCTGCCGCGGCCCACTTTAGACAGAGCCTATTGGACAGAATAGGTTATCACCTGTCAGACAGCGAGAGAGCTGCTGCCGCGGCCCACTTTAGACGGAGCCTATTGGACAGAATAGGTTATCACCTGTCAGACAGCGAGAGAGGTGCTTCCGCGGCCCACTTTAGAAAGAGCCTATTGGACAGAATAGGTTATCACCTGTCAGACAGCGAGAGATCTGCTGCCGCGGCCCACTTTAGACAGAGCCTATTGGACAGAATAGGTTATCACCTGTCAGACAGCGAGAGAGCTGCTGCCGCGGCCCACTTTAGACAGAGCCTATTGGACAGAATAGGTTATCACCTGTCAGACAGCGAGAGAGCTGCTGCCGCAGCCCACTTTAGACAGAGCCTATTGGACAGAATAGGTTATCACCTGTCAGACAGCGAGAGAGCTGCTGCCGCGGCCCACTTTAGACAGAGCCTATTGGACAGAATAGGTTATCACCTGTCAGACAGCGAGAGAGCTGCTGCCGCGGCCCACTTTAGACAGAGCCTATTGGACAGAATAGGTTATCACCTGTCAGACAGCGAGAGAGCTGCTGCCGCGGCCCACATTAGACGGAGCCTATTGGACAGAATAGGTTATCACCTGTCAGACAGCGAGAGAGCTGCTGCCGCGGCCCACTTTAGACAGAGCCTATTGGACAGAATAGGTTATCACCTGTCAGACAGCGAGAGAGCTGCTGCCGCGGCCCACTTTAGACGGAGCCTATTGGACAGAATAGGTTATCACCTGTCAGACAGCGAGAGAGCTGCTTCCGCGGCCCACTTTAGAAAGAGCCTATTGGACAGAATAGGTTATCACCTGTCAGACAGCGAGAGATCTGCTGCCGCGGCCCACTTTAGACAGAGCCTATTGGACAGAATAGGTTATCACCTGTCAGACAGCGAGAGAGCTGCTGCCGCGGCCCACATTAGACGGAGCCTATTCGACAGAATAGGTTATCACCTGTCAGACAGCGAGAGAGCTGCTGCCGCGGCCCACTTTAGACAGAGCCTATTGGACAGAATAGGTTATCACCTGTCAGACAGCGAGAGAGCTGCTGCCGCGGCCCACTTTAGACAGAGCCTATTGGACAGAATAGGTTATCACCTGTCAGACAGCGAGAGATCTGCTGCCGCGGCCCACTTTAGACAGAGCCTATTGGACAGAATAGGTTATCACCTGTCAGACAGCGAGAGAGCTGCTGCCGCGGCCCACTTTAGACAGAGCCTATTGGACAGAATAGGTTATCACCTGTCAGACAGCGAGAGAGCTGCTGCCGCAGCCCACTTTAGACAGAGCCTATTGGACAGAATAGGTTATCACCTGTCAGACAGCGAGAGAGCTGCTGCCGCGGCCCACTTTAGACAGAGCCTATTGGACAGAATAGGTTATCACCTGTCAGACAGCGAGAGAGCTGCTGCCGCGGCCCACTTTAGACAGAGCCTATTGGACAGAATAGGTTATCACCTGTCAGACAGCGAGAGAGCTGCTGCCGCGGCCCACTTTAGACGGAGCCTATTGGACAGAATAGGTTATCACCTGTCAGACAGCGAGAGAGCTGCTTCCGCGGCCCACTTTAGAAAGAGCCTATTGGACAGAATAGGTTATCACCTGTCAGACAGCGAGAGAGCTGCTGCCGCGGCCCACATTAGACGGAGCCTATTGGACAGAATAGGTTATCACCTGTCAGACAGCGAGAGAGCTGCTGCCGCGGCCCACTTTAGACAGAGCCTATTGGACAGAATAGGTTATCACCTGTCAGACAGCGAGAGAGCTGCTGCCGCGGCCCACTTTAGACGGAGCCTATTGGACAGAATAGGTTATCACCTGTCAGACAGCGAGAGAGGTGCTTCCGCGGCCCACTTTAGAAAGAGCCTATTGGACAGAATAGGTTATCACCTGTCAGACAGCGAGAGATCTGCTGCCGCGGCCCACTTTAGACAGAGCCTATTGGACAGAATAGGTTATCACCTGTCAGACAGCGAGAGAGCTGCTGCCGCGGCCCACTTTAGACAGAGCCTATTGGACAGAATAGGTTATCACCTGTCAGACAGAGAGAGAGCTGCTGCCGCAGCCCACTTTAGACAGAGCCTATTGGACAGAATAGGTTATCACCTGTCAGACAGCGAGAGAGCTGCTGCCGCGGCCCACTTTAGACAGAGCCTATTGGACAGAATAGGTTATCACCTGTCAGACAGCGAGAGAGCTGCTGCCGCGGCCCACTTTAGACAGAGCCTATTGGACAGAATAGGTTATCACCTGTCAGACAGCGAGAGAGCTGCTGCCGCGGCCCACATTAGACGGAGCCTATTGGACAGAATAGGTTATCACCTGTCAGACAGCGAGAGAGCTGCTGCCGCGGCCCACTTTAGACAGAGCCTATTGGACAGAATAGGTTATCACCTGTCAGACAGCGAGAGAGCTGCTGCCGCGGCCCACTTTAGACGGAGCCTATTGGACAGAATAGGTTATCACCTGTCAGACAGCGAGAGAGCTGCTTCCGCGGCCCACTTTAGAAAGAGCCTATTGGACAGAATAGGTTATCACCTGTCAGACAGCGAGAGATCTGCTGCCGCGGCCCACTTTAGACAGAGCCTATTGGACAGAATAGGTTATCACCTGTCAGACAGCGAGAGAGCTGCTGCCGCGGCCCACTTTAGACAGAGCCTATTGGACAGAATAGGTTATCACCTGTCAGACAGCGAGAGAGCTGCTGCCGCGGCCCACTTTAGACAGAGCCTATTGGACAGAATAGGTTATCACCTGTCAGACAGCGAGAGAGCTGCTGCCGCGGCCCACATTAGACGGAGCCTATTGGACAGAATAGGTTATCACCTGTCAGACAGCGAGAGAGCTGCTGCCGCGGCCCACTTTAGACAGAGCCTATTGGACAGAATAGGTTATCACCTGTCAGACAGCGAGAGAGCTGCTGCCGCGGCCCACTTTAGACGGAGCCTATTGGACAGAATAGGTTATCACCTGTCAGACAGCGAGAGAGCTGCTTCCGCGGCCCACTTTAGAAAGAGCCTATTGGACAGAATAGGTTATCACCTGTCAGACAGCGAGAGATCTGCTGCCGCGGCCCACTTTAGACAGAGCCTATTGGACAGAATAGGTTATCACCTGTCAGACAGCGAGAGAGCTGCTGCCGCGGCCCACATTAGACAGAGCCTATTGCAAGGAAAGGGGGGGGGGGGGATACCTAGTCAGTTGTACAACTGAATGCCTTCAACTGAAATGTGTCTTCTGCATTTAACCCAACCCCTCTGAATCAGAGAGGTATGGGGGGGGGGGGCTATTGAGCTCCTGTTCCTGTTCCTGCTGGAGTGAAACCTGCTTTTATAAACCTGCATCAATTTTTTTTAAACGCAACAGTTTTGATGGCCACAATTAAAAAAGAACTACTATTTTTATTTCTCAACTGGTAATTGAAGCGCGCCTCACATTCGCCATTCAAGTGCTTAGGCGACGGTAGGCAGGATGTCAACTCACCACCCACCAATTTTGAAAATTGGTCTGAAACCTGACCGTTTTACTTCATATTACTACACATTGTGTCTTACCTGGCTTCAAAAGTAGCCCAACTCTGACCATGGAAACGGGGAGCAGAGGAAGTCTTCATTATGCCGTAGAAACCAGCATTTCTCTCCTGTTCTATTGGTTGTCCATATCAACTTTCTTTAGTTGTCCAGAAGCCAAAAGGCACTATCCTTGTCATATTATCAACCCATCCATAGTTGTTGCATCTTTAGATTCTCCCTTCTGTCATCAGATGCTGTTTAGAATGGTGCTTTCCTGCGAATTAGAATTTTGGCTGAATGTTTTCGGAAAACAGTTTTAATATCCCTGTTTAATTGGCTGATCCATTACGGGAGTTGCATGTTCTGTGAAGGTAAATTACCATAATTCTAAATGCGATTTGTCATTTTGAGTACCATAGGTGGACGCCCTAATGGGTTACACACCCAATGCATTATGGGTCCGGTGTAGTGTATTGAGTACAAAATAACATCTACTTCTCCTGAATGCTCTTCATTTAACACAAGGCTGTCTCTATGGCAATGGACCACAATCAACTGTTGCCAGGTTACATAGACGAGATGTGAGCTACAAAAATCACGGTTGGAAATAGAGCCATGTTAATCTTGTAGCTACCACAGACATAAATCACCAGCATACAACCATCATCATCATCTTCCTCCTCCTGATCTTCATCACCATCAAAACACCAATCAACAGTGGTTCCAAAACAGTATTTTTGAAAGCTGGGCCCCTTGCGAGGCAGTGTTCTCCAAACTCTTGAGACAATTGTTTTCTCTGTGTTTCTATAGCATACCATAGCATATAGCATCCCATAGCATATAGCATCTATAGCATACCATAGCATATAGCATACCATAGCATGTAGCATACCATAGCATATAGCATCCCATAGCATATAGCATCCCATGGCATATAGCATCTATAGCATATAGCATCTATAGCATATAGCATCTATAGCATATAGCATCTATAGCATATAGCATCTATAGCATACCATAGAGAGGAGGTTCTGAAGAGTTTTTCAGCTCGAGACCCAAATTAGAAATAATATAGTGACCCACCTTGGGTCCCAAAGGGTCCATAACCATAGTTTAAGAAACCCTGCCCTAAAGAAGCCAGCATGCTAGATTCTAATTGGGGGCTAGATTCTAATTGGGGCTAGATTCTATTTGGGGCTAGATTCTAATTGGGGCTAGATTCTAATTGAGGCTAGATTCTAATTGGGGCTAGATTCTAAATGGGGTTAGATTCTATTTGGGGCTAGATTCTAATTGGGGCTAGATTCTAATTGGGGCTAGATTCTAATTGGGGCTAGATTCTAAATGGGGTTAGATTCTATTTGGGGCTAGATTCTAATTGGGGCTAGATTCTAATTGAGGCTAGATTCTAATTGGGGCTAGATTCTAAATGGGGTTAGATTCTATTTGGGGCTAGATTCTAATTGGGGCTAGATTCTAATTGGGGCTAGATTCTAAATGGGGTTAGATTCTATTTGGGGCTAGATTCTAATTGGGGCTAGATTCTAATTGAGGCTAGATTCTAATTGGGGCTAGATTCTAAATGGGGTTAGATTCTATTTGGGGCTAGATTCTAATTGGGGCTAGATTCTAAATGGGGTTAGATTCTATTTGGGGCTAGATTCTAATTGAGGCTAGATTCTAATTGGGGCTAGATTCTAAATGGGGTTAGATTCTATTTGGGGCTAGATTCTAATTGGGGCTAGCCTCCTCATGAGTTCAGATTCCACACATTTTATTGAACCTTTATCTAACTAGGCAAGTCAGTTAAGAACAAATTCTTATTTTCAATGACGGCCTGTTCAGGGGCAGCTCGGGGGTTTGAACTCGCAACCTTCTGGTTACTAGTCCAACGCTCTAACCACTAGGCTACCCTGCCGCCCACATGAAGCCTTCCCAATACAGAATAACAAGGATGAATTGGCCTGTTGGAAAACACATTATTATTATTTTTGCTTCTTATTTAAGTAAAACCCCCTCTGTACCATCAGAGTCCACTGCATTGGGGACTAGTAGGTGTTTGAAAGAGACCTCAGGGGTTTCAACACACACACACACACACACACACACACACATACACACACACACGCACACACACACACACACATACACACACACACACACACACACGCACACACACACACACACACACACGCACACATACACACGCACACATACACTCCTCCCTTCCTCTCCTCTCTATCAATTCAATATCTCCTCCTCTCTGTCTCCTCCCTTCCTCTCCTCTCTATCTCCTCCTGTCTGTCTCCTCCCTTCCTCTCCCCTCTGTCTCCTCCCTTCCTCTCCTCTCTATCCCCTCCTCTCCTTTTCCTCCCTTCCTCTCCTCTCTATCTCCTCCTGTCTGTCTCCTCCCTTCCTCTCCTCTCTATCCCCTCCTCTCCTTTTCCTACCTTCCTCTCCTCTCTATCCCCTCCTCTATGTCTCCTCCCTTCCCCTCCTCTCTGTCTCCTCCCTTCCTCTCCTCTCTGTCTCCTCCCTTCCTCTCCCCTCTGTCTCCTCCTCTCCTCTCTGTCTCCTCCCTTCCTCTCCCCTCTGTCTCCTCCTCTCCTCTCTGTCTCCCTCCCTTCCTCTCCTCTCTATCCCCTCCTCTCTGTCTCCTCCCTTCCTCTCCTCTCTGTCTCCTCCCTTCCTCTCCTCTCTGTCTCCTCCCTTCCTCTCCTCTCTCTGTCTCCTCCTTCCTCTCCCCTCTGTCTCCTCCCTTCCTCTCCTCTCTATCCTCTCCTCTCTGTCTCCTCCCTTCCTCTCCTCTCTGTCTCCTCCCTTCCTCTCCTCTCTGTCTCCTCCCTTCCTCTCCTCTCTGTCTCCTCCCTTCCTCTCCTCTCTGTCTCCTCTCTATCCTCTCCTCTCTGTCTCCTCCCTTCCTCTCCTCTCTATCCTCTCCTCTCTGTCTCCTCCCTTCCTCTCCTCCCTTCCTCTCCTCTCTGTCTCCTCCCTTCCTCTCCTCTCTGTCTCCTCCCTTCCTCTCCTCTCTGTCTCCTCCCTTCCTCTCCCCTCTGTCTCCTCCTCTCCTCTCTGTCTCCTCCCTTCCTCTCCCCTCTGTCTCCTCCTCTCCTCTCTATCCTCTCCTCTCTGTCACCTCCTTCCTCTCCTCTCTATCCTCTCCTCTCTGTCTCCTCCTCTCCTCTCTGTCTCCTCCCTTCCTCTCCCTCTGTCTCCTCCATTCCTCTCCCCTCTGTCTCCTCCTCTCCTCTCTGTCACCTCCCTTCCTCTCCTCTCTATCCTCTCCCCTCTGTCTCCTCCTCTTCTCTCTGTCACCTCCCTTCCTCTCCTCTCTATCCTCTCCTCTCTGTCTCCTCCTCTCCTCTGTCTCCTCCCTTCCTCTCCCCTCTGTCTCCTCCCTTCCTCTCCTCTCTGTCTCCTCCTCTCCTCTCCTCTGTCTCCTCCTCTCCTCTCTGTCTCCTCCTCTCCTCTCTGTCTCCTCCCTTCCTCTCCTCCCTTCCTCTCCCCTCTGTCTCCTCCTCTCCCCTCTGTCTCCTCCCTTCCTCTCCTCTCTGTCTCCTCCCTTCCTCTCCCCTCTGTCTCCTCCTCTCCCCTCTGTCTCCTCCCTTCCTCTCCTCTCTGTCTCCTCCTCTCCTCTCCTCTCTGTCTCCTCCTCTCCTCTCTGTCTCCTCCTCTCCTCTCTGTCTCCTCCCTTCCTCTCCTCCCTTCCTCTCCCCTCTGTCTCCTCCTCTCCTCTCTGTCACCTCCCTTCCTCTCCTCTCTGTCTCCTCCCTTCCTCTCCTCTCTGTCTCCACCCTTCCTCTCCCCTCTGTCTCCTCCTCTCCTCTCTGTCACCTCCCTTCCTCTCCTCTCTGTCTCCTCCTCTCCTCTCTGTCTCCTCCCTTCCTCTCCTCTCTGTCTCCTCCTCTCCTCTCTGTCTCCTCCCTTCCTCTCCCCTCTGTCTCCTCCTCTCCTCTCTGTCTCCTCCCTTCCTCTCCCCTCTGTCTCCTCCTCTCCTCTCTGTCTCCTCCCTTCCTCTCCTCTCTGTCTCCTCCTCTCCTCTCTGTCTCCTCCCTTCCTCTCCCCTCTGTCTCCTCCTCTCCCCTCTGTCTCCTCCTCTCCTCTCTGTCTCCTCCTCTCCTCTCTGTCTCCTCCCTTCCTCTCCCCTCTGTCTCCTCCCTTCCTCTCCTCTCTGTCACCTCCCTTCCTCTACTGTCCTGTCAAATTTCTCTTCAATATCAAATCATCAACTGTGAAACCTTGTCAAAATGTCATAGCAACAGCAGTTTCCATGATACAAGTCAACAGTTGTCTGCTAACTGAATTCGATTTTACCACAACATAAGATAGATAGAGATCCAGTATAGAAACACAACCGATATTGTAGATAGGTGCAGATATTGTAGATATTCCATTCTATGTCCTTCCATCACATGACAGCTCAGACTAATTCTCTCCCCCCTCTAAAGCCATGCACACACACACACACTGATCCTTTCTAAAAAAAAATGGAAAATGTCACCCACAAATTATCATTTCATTTCTCCGGAGACATCATTACTCCTGGATTATGGGTCTGACTAACATTTTCAGGATTAGAACGTGTACGACAGAGTGTTCCAGTTTCCCGCCAATATCCAGCATCTTCACATCAGCCATTGAAGAGGAGTGGGACAACATTCCACAGGCCACAATCAACAGCCTGATCAACTCTATGAGAAGGAGATGTGTTGCGCTGCATGAGGCAAATGCTGGTCACACCAGATACTGACTGGTTTTCTGATCCACACCAGATACTGACTGGTTTTCTGATCACACCAGATACTGACTGGTTTTCTGATCCACACCAGATACTGACTGGTTTTCTGATTCACACCAGATACTGACTGGTTTT
>NC_034176.2:4475423-4485423 GCF_002021735.2 Oncorhynchus kisutch | reverse complement strand
ACCGTTAAGACTCCACATCAGAGACTACAGTACAGTAACTATACCGTTAAGACTCCACATCAGAGACTACAGTACAGTACAGTAACTATACCGTTAAGACTCCACATCAGAGACTACAGTACAGTAACTATACTGTTAAGACTCCACATCAGAGACTACAGTACAGTAGCTATACCGTTAAGACTCCACATCAGAGACTCCAGTACAGTAACTATACCGTTAAGACTCCACATCAGAGACTACAGTACAGTAACTATACCGTTAAGACTCCACATCAGAGACTACAGTACAGTACAGTAACTATACCGTTAAGACTCCACATCAGAGACTACAGTACAGCACAGTAACTATGCCGTTAAGACTCCACTTCAGAGACTCCAGTACAGTAACTATACCGTTAAGACTCCACATCAGAGACTACAGTACAGTAACTATACCGTTAAGACTCCACATCAGAGACTACAGTACAGTAACTATACCGTTAAGACTCCACATCAGAGACTACAGTACAGTAACTATACCTTTAAGACTCCACATCAGAGACTCCAGTACAGTAACTATACCGTTAAGACTCCACATCAGAGACTACCGTTAAGACTCCACATCAGAGACTACCGTTAAGACTCCACATCAGAGACTACAGTACAGTAACTATACCGTTAAGACTCCACATCAGAGACTACAGTACAGTAACTATACCGTTAAGACCCCACATCAGAGACTACAGTACAGTACAGTAACTATACCGTTAAGACTCCACATCAGAGACTCCAGTACAGTAACTATACTGTTAAGACTCCACATCAGAGACTACAGTACAGTAGCTATACCGTTAAGACTCCACATCAGAGACTCCAGTACAGTAACTATACCGTTAAGACTCCACATCAGAGACTACAGTACAGTAACTATACCGTTAAGACTCCACATCAGAGACTACAGTACAGTACAGTAACTATACCGTTAAGACTCCACATCAGAGACTACAGTACAGCACAGTAACTATGCCGTTAAGACTCCACTTCAGAGACTACAGTACAGTAACTATACCGTTAAGACTCCACATCAGAGACTACAGTACAGTAACTATACCGTTAAGACTCCACATCAGAGACTACAGTACAGTAACTATACCTTTAAGACTCCACATCAGAGACTCCAGTACAGTAACTATACCGTTAAGACTCCACATCAGAGACTACCGTTAAGACTCCACATCAGAGATGATGATCAATGGAAATCTAATTTATCAACCCATGGAGGACTGGATTTGGAGTCACACTCAAAATTAAAGTGGAAAACCACACTACAGGCTGATCCAACTTTGATGTAATGTCCTTAAAACAAGTCAAAATGAGGCTCAGTAGTGTGTGTGGCCTCCACGTGCCTGTATGACCTCCCTACAATGCCTGTGCATGCTCCTGATGAGGTGGCGGATGGTCTCCTGAGGGATCTCCTCCCAGACCTGGACTAAAGCATCCGCCAACTCCTGGACAGTCTGTGGTGCAACGTGGCGTTGGTGGATGGAGCAAGACTCAGGTCTGGGGAACGGGCGGGCCAGTCCATAGCATCAATGCCTTCCTCTTGCAGGAACTGCTGACACACACCAGCCACATTAGGTCTAGCATTGTCTTGCATTAGGAGGAACCCAGGGCCAACCGCACCAGCATATGGTCTCACAAGGGGTCTGAGGATCTCATCTCGGTACCTAATGGCAGTCAGGCTACCTCTGTGCGGAACCCCCCAAAAAATGCCACCCCACACCATGACTGACCCACCGCCAAACCGGTCATGCTGGAGGATGTTCTCCACAGCGTCTCCAGACTCTGTCACGTCTGTCACATGTGCTGAACCTGCTTTCATCTGTGAAGAGCACAGGGTGCCAGTGGCGAATTTGCCAATCTTGGTGTTCTCTGGCAAATGCCAAACGTCCTGCACGGTGTTGGGCTGTAAGCACAACCCCCACCTGTGGATGTCGGGCCCTCATACCACCCTCATGGAGTCTGTTTCTGACCGTTTGAGCAGACACATGCACATTTGTGGCCTGCTGGAGGTCATTTTGCAGGGCTCTGGCAGTGCTCCTCCTGCTCCTCCTTGCACAAATGTGGAGGTAGCGGTCCTGCTGCTGGGTTGTTGCCCTCCTACGGCCTCCTCCACGTCTCCTGATGTACTGGCCTGTCTCCTGGTAGAGCCTCCATGCTCTGGACACTACGCTGACAGACACAGCAAACCTTCTTGCCACAGCTCGCATTGATATGCCATCCTGGATGAGCTGCACTACCTGAGCCACTTGTGTGGGTTGTAGACTCCGTCTCATGCTACCACTAGAGTGAAAGCACCGCCAGCATTCAAAATTGACCAAAACATCAGCCAGGAAGCATAGGAACTGAGAAGTGGTCTGTGGTCCCCACCTGCAGAACCACTCCTTTATTGGGGGTGTCTTGCTAATTGCCTATAATTTCCACCTGTTTTCTATTCCATTTGCACAACAGCATGTGAAATTTATTGTCAATCAGTGTTGCTTCCTAAGTGGACAGTTTGATTTCACAGAAGTGTGATTGACTTGGAGTTACATTGTGTTGCTTAAGTGTTCCCTTTATTTTTTTGAGCAGTGTATATACAGTACAGATCAACATTTTGGACACACCTACTCATTCAAGGGATTTTCTTTATTTTTTACTATTTTCTACATTGTAGGATAATATTGAAAGCATCAGAACTTTGAAAGGACACATGAAATCATGTAGTAACCAAAAAAAGTGTCAAATGGCACCCTATTCCCTATACAGATCCCTATGGGCCCTAGTCAAAAGTAGTGCCCTGTAAAGTGAATAGGGTCCTATTTGGGAAACAGCTTATGAGCCACTCTGTTAGAATCAATACAGACAGCATAGCAACTGTCAATCACAATCATGAACAAAGCAACAGCTCCTGTTGCCATAGCAAACCCAGTGATGTGTCTGTCTGTCTGTCTGTCTGGATGTCTACCTAACCTCAGAAGAAATACTCTCTCTGCCTACACAAAGACACACATACACACACACACACACACACACACACACACATATACACACACGCACACACACACTTACGGACATTAAAACACAATGAGTGAAAGGCAGAAAACTACCCGTTAAAAGGCATTACATCTTTGTCTTACCTGGAACATTCCTGGTGAAGTGCCCTTGTCTGGTAGAGTACATCCCAGCAACTCAGCCAGAAACTTTGCCATGTAAGATCTGAGAGAGGAGAGTGGTTCTCCCTGGTCCAGCACTGGACAACAACACACACCGACAGGAACCACACACACTGACGTAAACCGGGCAGACACAGGCAACGCTGCAGGTCGTCCTTCACTACTTCAAACACCGACGGGAGCCACACACATACGCACACCACCGGGGCACTGCCAGGCGAGCCCAGCTGTCTGTCATCCACTGTCGAAATTCCCTCTTAACTTCTTTGTCTTCCTGGAGAATCTCCTCTTCAACCCTCACAAATTTCTGTCTTCCTCGTGTCCCTCACACATACACCTTCTGGGGGGAAAAAATACATGGTACAGAATGATGGTGTGTGTGTGTCTGTGACGGAGAAGCGCGCCAGCTGAAACCACGGCGGTCATTGGGTTCAGTGCGGCTGTATAGCCCTGCGCTAGCTCTCCTATCACCTGCCAGTCTCTTTACTACAAAATGAACGGGACTGGAAGAGCAGAGAGCGAGAGGGTGGGACCAACCAGGGGGGGGGGGGACTGCGCTGGCTAGCCGGTCTAGGCACTTTTCATCGACCAAGGCCACCCTTTCTATGTGCTGTGGAGGGTGGACCAATTAAAAGAGACACTTAAGGCAAAGCAGCAAATCCCCCTTTCACACAAGCACCTTACGCTGTTTCGTCTGACCTCTCTCTAAGTGTTACCTCCCCCGCCACACACACACACACACACACACACACACACACACACACACACACACACACACACACACATACACACATACACACATACACACATACACACATACACATACACATACACATACACATACACATACACATACACATACACACACACACACAAACACACACACACACTAGTGTGTTGTTACAGCCTTCCATACAGGGCAGAGTTGCTAATCTAATCCCGGGTAGAGGAGTGGGATAGGTTGGGTTAGAGATGGGTTTATAAACTGTGCTGCCGCCTGCTGGGTTCGGGGGCTTTACAGATTATCGTCTGGTTTCCCTTAGATGCATTCTATTAACCCGAGCCGAGTAGGACCAGCAGTATGTCATCTGTTATACCAGGACCAGCAGTATGTCATCTGTTATAACAGGACCAGCAGTATGTCATCTGTTATAGCAGGACCAGCAGTATGTAATCTGTTATAACAGGACCAGCAGTATGTCATCTGTTATACCAGGACCAGCAGTATGTCATCTGTTATAACAGGACCAGCAGTATGTAATCTGTTATAGCAGGACCAGCAGTATGTCATCTGTTATAGCAGGACAAGCAGTATGTCATCTGTTATACCAGGACCAGCAGTATGTCATCTGTTATAGCAGGACCAGCAGTATGTCATCTGTTATAGCAGGACCAGCAGTATGTCATATGTTATAGCAGGACCAGCAGTATGTTATATGTTATAGCAGGACCAGCAGTACGTCATCTGTTATAGCAGGACCAGCAGTATGTCATATGTTATAGCAGGACCAGCAGTACGTCATCTGTTATAGCAGGACCAGCAGTTTGCCATCCTCCTGTTGTCATAGGTTCATCATTCCACCCTCCTGTTGTCGTAGGTTCATCATTCCACCCTCCTGTTGTCCTAGATTTTATAGTCTACCATTGTTTTTCTAGGCTCTACATTCCAACCTCCTGTTGTCCTAGGTTTAATGTTCCACCCTCCTTTGGTTTTCGGTTCTAAATACCACCATCCTGTTGTCCTAGGTTCTCAATTCCACCCTCCTGTTGTCGTAGGTTCTACAATCCACCCTCCTGTTGTCCTAGGTTTTATATTCTACCATTTTGTTGTTCTAGGTTCAAAACAACAACCTGATGTTGTCCAAGGTTATAAATTCTACCCTCCTGTTTTCCTAGGTTTTATTTTTCAACCTCCTGTTGCTCTAGGTTCTAAATTCCACCTTCCTGTCGTCCAAGTTTCGACATTCCACAATCCCCTTGTCCAAAGTTCTAAATTTGGATCGTGGATCCTCGCTGGAGGCTCTGGACTGGGAACTCTCGATGAATGCTCTGGACTGGGAACTCTCGATGAATGCTCTGGACTGGGAACTCTCGATGAATGCTCTGGACTGGGAACCCTCGCTGGAGGCTCCGGACTGGGAACCCTCGCAGGAGGCTCCGGACTAGGACCTTCGCTGGAGGCTCTGGACTGGGAACCCTCCCTGGAGGCTCCGGACTGGAAACCCTTGCAGGAGGCTCCGGACGAGGAACCCTCGCAGGAGGCTCTGGACTGAGAACCCTCACTCTAGGCTCTGGACTGGGAACCGTTGTTGGATGCTCCGGACTGGGAACCGTCACTGGAGGCTCCAGACTGCAGACCATCGCAGGAGGCCCGGTGCTTGGAGCCGGCACAGGACGTACCGGGCTGGGGAGACGCACAGGAGGCCTGGAGGGTGGAGCCGGCACAGGACGTACTGGGCTGTGGAGGCACACTGAAGATCTGGAGCATAGAGCTGGCACAACGTGTCCTGGACAGATGACAACCTTCGGACGGCAAGTGCGGAGAGCTGGCACAGGACGTACTGGGCTGTGGAGGCACACTGTAGATCTGGAGCATAGAGCTGGCACAACGTGTCCTGGACAGATGACAACCTTCGGACGGCAAGTGTGGAGAGCTGGCACAGGACGTACTGGGCTGTGGAGGCACACTGGAGACCTGGTGCGTGAAGGCGGCACAGATTACACGCTCCTCAGGGCGAAAACGGGGAGCTGACACAGGTGGCATCGGATGGCTAACACGCTCCTCAGGACGAAAACGGGGGGGTTGACACAGGTGGCATCGGATGGCTAACACGCTCCTCAGGGCGAAAACGGGGAGCTGACACAGGTGGCATCGGATGGCTAACACGCTCCTCAGGGCGAAAACAGGGAGCTGACACAGGTGGCATCGGATGGCTAACACGCTCCTCAGGGCGAAAACAGGGAGCTGACACAGGTGGCATCGGATGGCTAACAGGCTCCTCAGGGCGAAAACGGGGAGCGGACACAGGTGGCATCGGATGGCTAACACGCTCCTCAGGGCGAAAACGGGGAGCTGACACAGGTAGCATCGGATGGCTAACTCGCTCCTCAGGGTGAAAACGGGGAGCTGACACAGGTGGCATCGGATGGCTACCACGCTCCTCAGGGCGAAAACGGGGAGCTGACACAGGTGGCATCGGATGGCTAACACGCTCCTCAGGGCGAAAACGGGGAGCTGACACAGGTGGCATCGGATGGCTA
This sequence comes from Oncorhynchus kisutch, assembly GCF_002021735.2. NCBI lineage: Eukaryota > Metazoa > Chordata > Actinopteri > Salmoniformes > Salmonidae > Oncorhynchus > Oncorhynchus kisutch. The sequence continues at coordinate 4,478,966 of NC_034176.2, read as the reverse complement.
ACACGCTCCTCAGGGCGATTGTCTTGCCTCTCCAGCCAAACCAACAGCTCTTCCACTTCACTCTCTTCACATTTCGCCAACCAGCCCTAGAAGGTCTCTATCTCACTCCTCCGTTCTCTCTCAATCTATCCATCGCTTCCTACATGGTCTCTGACTCACCCCTTAGCGTAGCCGACCACCCCGTGTGCCTCCCCCCTACGTCGTGGCCGCGAACCCCAGTGTCGTCATTGTTGCTCCTTCGCTGCTTCCGCCTGCTTCCATTTCAGGCTTTTGTCTCCTGACATTATTTCATCCCAAGTCCAGGATGTCCTCCACTCCTGGCTTTCCTCCCAGGCCCAGGATCCCTGCTCCTCCTGGGCACGCTGCTTGGTCCGTGGGTGGTGGGATCTTCTGTCACGGTCGTTGTTGGAAGGATTGGACCAAGGTGCAGAGTGAAAGGCGTTCATCATATTTATTCATGTAAAACCAGCAACAAAACAAATAAAAAGTAACAAAACGAACGTGCAGCTTTGTAAAAGGCTTCAATACAAAAACAAGATCCCACAAACAACAGGTGGAAAAAGGCTGCCTAAATATGATCCCCAATCAGAGACAACGATAGACAACTGCCTCTGATTGGGAACCATACTAGGCTAACATAGAAATGAAAAACTAGAATGCCCACCCTAGTCACATCCTGACCTAACCAAATAGAGAAATAAAAGGATCTCTAAGGTCAGGGCGCGACATTTCCACCCTCCTCTTGTCCTTGGAACTAATTCCACCCTCTTTTTGTCCTAGGTTATAAATTCAAACCTCCTTTTATCCTACGTTTAATAATCCACCCTCCTGTTGTCCTAGGTTTTATATTCAAATCAAATCAAATCTAATTTATTTATATAGCCCTTCGTACATCAGCTGATATCTCAAAGTGCTGTACAGAAACCCAGCCTAAAACTCCAAACAGCAAGCAATGCAGGTGTAGAAGCACGGTGGCTAGGAAAAACTCCCTAGAAAGGCCAAAACCTAGGAAGAAACCTAGAGAGGAACCAGGCTATGTGGGGTGGCCAGTCCTCTTCTGGCTGTACCGGGTGGAGATTATAACAGAACATGGCCAAGATGTTCAAATGTTCATAAATGACCAGCATGGTCATATAATAATAAGGCAGAACAGTTGAAACTGGAGCAGCAGAACGGTCAGATGGACTGGGGACAGCAAGGAGTCATCATGTCAGGTAGTCCTGGGCATGGTCCTAGGGCTCAGGTCCTCCGAGAGAGAGAAAAAAAGAGAGAATTAGAGAGAGCATATGTGGGGTGGCCAGTCCTCTTCTGGCTGTGCCGGGTGGAGATTATAACAGAACATGGCCAAGATGTTCAAATGTTCATAAATGATGAGCATGTTCGAATAATAAGAAGGCAGAACAGTTGAAACTGGAGCAGCAGCACGGCCAGGTGGACTGGGGACAGCAAGGAGTCATCATGTCAGGTAATCCTGGGGCATGGTCCTAGGGCTCAGGTCCTCCGAGAGAGAGAAGGAGAGAATTAGAGAACACACACTTAGATTCACACAGGACACCGAATAGGACAGGAGAAGTACTCCAGATATAACAAACTGACCCCAGCCCCCCGACACATAAACTACTGCAGCATAAATACTGGAGGCTGAGACATATTCCAACCTTCTTTTGCCCTAGGTTCTAAAATTCCCCCCTCCTATTGTCCTAGGTTCTAAATTCAAACCTCCTGTTGTTCTCAGTTCAACATTCCACCCTCCTGTTGTCCTAGGTTTTATAATCCACCCTCCTGTTGTCCTAGGTTTTATAATCCACCCTCCTGTTGTCCTAGGTTTTATAATCCACCCTCCTGTTGTCCTAGGTTTTATAATCCACCCTCCTGTTGTCCTAGGTTTTATAATCCAGCCTCCTGTTGTACTAGGTTTTATAATCCACCCTCCTGTTGTCCTAGGTTTTATAATCCACCCTCCTGTTGTACTAGGTTTAATAATCCACCCTCCTGTTGTCCAAGGTTTTATAATCCACCCTCCTGTTGTACTAGGTTTAATAATCCACCCTCCTGTTGTTCTTGGGTACATTTGGGCTACTTCTGTGGGACACCTGGGTGACTTCATGATAGATGTCATGTAGCACACTAATTTTGGAAGTTATCATTCTGAAACGTTGCAAAAGTACTGGTGCCCGCTTATGTTTTTCACTGAAATTGTCCCCATCATCCTATCTGAATGTTTGTTTTGTCTTGTTCATTTTAAAGATGATGATACAACATAAAAATGAAAAAATGTATGGTATTTTCATTGTATTATCTAAACCAGATCTATTGTGTTGTATTATCCTACATTCAATTCACATTTACACAAACTTCAGAGTGTTTTCTTTCAAATGAAACCAAGAAAATGCATATCCTTGGTCCTGGGCCTGAGCTACAGGCAGTTAGATTTGGTTATGTCTTCAGGTGGAAATTGAAAAAAGTAGGGGGGTAGCTGACGCTGTTTTCTGATATTTTACCTCGGCTGCTTCATGACTGGTTCCATGTAGAAGACACTGCCTCCACATGGGTTCCCAGCTGCTGGTTCATGGTAACACAGAGACTACTAGATTAATGCAGCATGGCCCCTGATAGGAACACACTCTATCAGGCCCATAAAGCAGCTTTATTTTTCAGTCTCTCTCCCCCTCCCTCTCTCTCCCCCTCCCTCTCTCTCTCCCCCTCCCTCTCTCTCCTCCCCTCCCTCTCTCTCCCCCTCCCTCTCTCTACCCCTCCCTCTGCTCTACCCCCCCCTCTCTCTCTCTACCCACTCTCTCTCTCCACCCCCCCCCTCTCTCTCTATCTCTCTCTCTCTACCCCCTTCTCTCTCTCTCTACCCCTTCTCTCTCTACCCCCCCTCTCTCTCTCTACCCACTCTCTCTCTCTACCCTGGCTGCCCTTCTCTCTCTCTCTCTACCCTTCTCTCTCTAACCCCCCCTCTCTCTCTCTACCCCTTCTCTCTCTCTACCCCCCCTTGCTCTATCCACCCACTCTCTCTCTCTACCCCCTTCTCTCTCTCTCCACCCATCTCTCTCTACCCTTCTCTCTCTACCCCCCTCTCTCTACCTCTCCTCTCTCTACCCACTCTCTCTCTACCCCTTCTCTCTTTCCTCTCCCTCTCTCTAACCCCCTCACTATCTCTCTCTCTCTCTCTACCCTCTCCCTTTACCCTCGCTCTCTCTCTCTCTCTCTCTCTCTCTCTACCTCTTCCCTTTACCCCCCCCTCTCTCTCTCCCCCTCTTTTCTCTCTCTATCTCTCTCATCTCTACCTCCTCCCTTTACCCCCTCTCTCTCTATCTCTCTCTCTACCTCATCCTTTTACCCCTCTCTCTCTCTAACCCTCTCTCTCTCTACCTCCTCCCTTTACCCCCTCTCTCTCTACCCCTTCTCTCTCTCTACCTCCTCCCTTTACTCTCTCTCTCTCTCTTTCTCTCTCTCTCTCTCTGTCTCTCCCTACCTCTCTCTCTCTCTCTCTCTACCTCTACCATCTCTCTCTCTACCTCCTCCCTTTACTCTCTCTCT
>NC_034176.2:4351138-4475323 GCF_002021735.2 Oncorhynchus kisutch | reverse complement strand
ACACTCTCCATCCACCCATCCACCTACACACACACACCACTGCAGTACAGCAGCAAGTCAGGCTTGGGGCACCATCATGATTTAAACACCCGGCCCGACAGTAGGCCGGAACAGGGCAGACCATTAGTAAATGAGCACCAATAGATTGACTCACATTCTAGTCTTCATTTCTCTCATTGCCACTGTTGAGGGACGGAGGTGAATGAATCACTAATGACTTTATAAGTTTATGTTGTCTGAGGGCATATGTATATATATATTTATATTTTTTACCAACAATTGTTTCGGTTACTTTTATTTGATAGTAGTTTCATGTAGAGCAGATCCAACTGTGGTTTTTTTATCCGTACATTACAGGAGTACAACACATAATGAATCATGTGACCAGATATTTAGAAAAGAGGTCATCATTTCATGGAGTGAAGGATGAAACCACAATATATATATTTTTTAAAGTGTTAAGTTAGGGGTCCCCCGCCCAACATTGATGACAGGTGTATAAAATCGAGCACACAGCCATGCAATCTCCATAGACAAACATTGGCAGTAGAATGGGCTTACTGAAGAGCCCAGTGACTTTCAACGTGGCACCATCATCGGATTACACCTTTCCAGAGTGTCAGTTTGTCAAATTTCTGCCCTGTTAGAACTGTTATTGTGAAGTGGAATCATTTAGGAGCAACAACGGCTCAGCCACAAAGTGGTAAGCCACACAAGATCTGAGAACAGGACCGCAGAGTGCTGTAGGGCATGAATATAGTCTGTCCTTGGTTGCAACACTCACTACAGAGTTCCAAAGTGCCTCTGGAAGCAACGTCGGCACAAGAACTGTTCATTGGGAGCTTTGTGAAATGGTTTTCCACGGCCGAGCAGCCGCACAAAATCCTAAGATCACCAATTGCGTAATGTCAAGCGTCGGCTGTAATAGTGTAAAGCTTGCCTCCATTGGACTCTGGAGCAAAGGAAACATGTTCTCTGGAGTGATGAATCGCGCTTCAACATCAGGCAGTCCAACGGATAAATGTGGGTTTGGTAGATGCCAGGAGAACACTACCTGCCTCAATGCATAGTGGCAACTGTAAAGTTTGGTGGAGGAGGAATAATGCTCTGAGGATGTTTTTCATGGTTCAGGCTAGGCCCCTTAGTTTCAGTGAAGGGAAATCTTAACGCTACAGCATAGAATGACATTCTAGAAGAGTGGAGGCTGTTATAGCAGCAATGTTCCAACATCTAGTGGAAAGCCTTCCCAGAAGAGAGGAGGCTGTTATAGCAGCAATGTTCCAACATCTAGTGGAAAGCCTTCCCAGAAGAGTGGAGGCTGTTATAGCAGCAATGTTCCAACATCTAGTGGAAAGCCTTCCCAGAAGAGTGGAGGCTGTTATAGCATACATGTTTTTGTACCATTTCCCAGATCTATGCCTTGACACAGTCCTTCCTTCGACCTCATGGCTTGTTTTTTGCTCTGACATGGACTGTCAACGATGGGACTTTATATACAGTAGACAGCTGTGTGCCTTTCCAAATCAGGGGGGAAGGGTATCTCTCCATAACCTAAGCCTAACACTTCCCAAACCTCTCCCTAACACTTCCCAAACCTCTCCCTAACGCTTCCCAAACCTCTCCCTAACCCTAACGCTTCCCAAATCTCTCCCTCACCCTTCCAAAACCTCTCCCTAACCCTTCCCAAACCTCTCCCTAACGCTTCCCAAACCTCTCCCTCACGCTTCCCAAACCTCTCCCTAACCCTTCCAAACCTTTCCCTAACGCTTCCCTAATCTCTCCCTAACCCTAACACTTCCCAAACCTCTCCCTAACCCTAACCCTTCCCAAACCTCTCCCTAACCCTTCCCAAACCTCTCCCTAACAATTCCCAAACCTCTCCCTAACACTTCCCAAACCTTCTCCCTAACCCTTCCCAAACCTCTCCCTAACGCTTCCCAAACCTCTCCCTAACCCTTCCCAAACCTCTCCCTAACGCTTCCCAAACCTCTCCCTCACGCTTCCCAAACCTCTCCCTAACCCTTCCCAAACTCTCCTAAGCCTTCCCAAACTCTTCCTAACCCTTCCCGAACCTCTCCTCACCCTTCTCAAACCTCCCCTAACCCCTTCCCAAACTTCTTCCTAACCCTTCCCAACCTCTCCCTCACCCTTCCCAAACCTCTCCCTCACCCTTCCCAAACCTCTCCCTCACCCTTCCCAACTCTCCCCTAACCCTTCCCAAACCTCTCCCTAACCTTCCCCAAACCTCTCCTAACGCTTCCCAAACCTCTCCCTAACCCTTCCAAACTCTCCCTAACGCTTCCCAAACCTCTCCCTCACCGCTCCCAAACTTCTCCCTAACCCTTCCCAAACCTCTCCCCTAACGCTTCCCAAACCTCTCCCTAACCCTTCCCAAACCTCTTCCTAACCCTTCCCAAACCTCTCCCTCACCCTTCCCAAACCTCTCCCTAACCCTTCCCAAACCTCTCCCTAACCCTTCCCAAACCTCTCCCTCAACCCTTCCCAAACCTCTCCCTAACGCTTCCCAAACCTCTCCCTAACCCTTCCCAAACCTCTCCTAACGCTTCCCAAACCTCTCCCTCACGCTTCCCAAACCTCTCCCTAACCCTTCCCAAACCTCTCCCTAACCCTTCCCAAACCTCTCCCTAACCCTTCCCAAACCTCTTCCTAACCCTTCCCCAAACTCTCAACCAGGGTCTTCTTTGTCTAGAAGAAGGCGGTGTTGTTGTCAGGACAACAAGTGTGGAACTGCCAGAGACCCCGTCAATCATAAAGTCACTACGGCAGCAATTCTCTGTACAGAGACAGCGCAATGTCACACTGTCACACAGCGCTGTCACCAGTCACACTGACTGGCTGGTTGGCACGATAACGCTCCCATCCCCTCTCCTTTTTTCTCTCTGACACTTGTACTCTCTCTCTCAGTCCTGATCCTATCTCTCTCCCAGTCCTGATCCTATCTCTCTCTCAGTCCTGATCCTATCTCTCTCTCAGTCCTGATCCTATCTCTCTCTCAGTCCTGATCCTATCTCTCTCCCAGTCCTGATCCTATCTCTCTCCCAGTCCTGATCCTATCTCTCTCTCAGTCCTGATCCTATCTCTCTCTCAGTCCTGATCCTATCAATTCAATTCAAGGGGCTTCATGGTAAACATGTGTTGACGTTGCCAAAGCAGGTGGAGTAGATAATATACAAAAGTGAAATAACAGGTCACAAATCTTGCTGCTGTGATGGCACACTGTGGAATTTCACCCAGTAGATATGGGAGTTTTTCAAATTGGATTTGTTTTCGAATTCTTTGTGGATCTGTGTAATCTGAGGGAAATATGTCTCTCTAATATGGTCATACATTGGGCAGGAGGTTAGGAAGTGCAGCTCAGTTTCCACCTCATTTTGTGGGCAGTGAGCACATAGCCTGTCTTCTCTTGATAGCCATGTCTGCCTACGGCGGCCTTTCTCAATAGCAAGGCTATGCTCACTGAGTCTGTACATAGTCAAAGCTTTCCTTAAGTTTGGGTCAGTCACAGTGGTCAGGTATTCTGCCGCTGTGTACTCTCTGTGTAGGGCCAATAGCATTCTAGTTTGCTCTGTTTGTTGTTAATCCTTTCCAATGTGTCAAGTAATTATCTTTTTGTTTTCTCATGATTTGGTTGGGTCTAATTGTGCTGCTGTCCTGGGGCTCTGTAGGGTCTGTTTGTGTTTTGTGAACAGAGCCCCAGGACCAGCTTGTTAAGGGGACTCTTCTCCGGGTTCATCTCTCTGTAGGTGATGGCTTTGTTGGAAGGTTTGGGAATCGTTTCCTTTCAGGTGGTTGTAGAATTTAACGTCTATTTTCTGGATTTTGATAATTTGTGGGTATCGGCCTAATTCTGCTCTGCATGCATTATTTGGTGTTTTACGTTATACACAGAAGATATTTTTGCAGAATTCTGCATGCAGAGTCCCATTTAGTGAATTCTTGGACCCCACACCTCAAAACCATAAAGGGTTCAAGTCTTTTTATTTTACCCCTTTTTCTCCCCAATTTCATTCAATCTCCAATTGTTGTAGTAGCTACTATCTTGTCTCATCGCTACAACTCCCGTACGGCTCGGGAGAGACGAAGGTTGAAAGTCATGCGTCCTCCGATACACAACCCAACCAAGCCACACTGCTTCTTAACACAGCGCGCATCCAACCTGGAAGCCAGCCGCACCAATGTGTCGGAGGAAACACTGTGCAACTCTTGGTTAGCGTGTACTGCGCTCGGCCCGCCACAGGGGTCACTGGTGCGCGATGAGACAAGGATATCCCTACCGACCAAAGCCTCCCTAACCCGGACGACGCTAGGCCAATTGTGCATCGCCCCATGGACCTCCCGGTCGCGGCCGGTTACGACAGAACCCAGGGACTCTGATGGCACAGCTGGCACAGCTGGCGCTGCAGTACAGCGCCCTTAACCAAGTATTTTTAGCCAGATCCTAATTGGTATGTTGAATTTTATGTTCCTTTTGATGGCATAGAATGCCCTTCTTGCCTTGTCTCTCAGCTCGTTCACAGCTTTGTGGAAGTTACCTGTGGTGCTGATGTTTAGGCCAAGGTAAATATAGTTCTGTGTGCTCTAGGACAACGGTGTCTAGATGGAATTTGTATTCGTGGTCCTGCTGACTGGACCTTTTTTGGAACACCATTATTTTGGTCTTACTGAGATTTACTGTCAGGGTCCAGGTCTAGCAGAATCTGTGCAGAATATATAGGTGCTAGCAGCATATCTAGGTGCTGCTGTAGGCCCTCCTGTCTCTCTGTCTCTCTCTCTCTGTCTCTCTGTCTCTCTCTCTCCGTCTCTCTGCCTCTCTGTCTCTCTCTCTCTGTCTCTCTGTCTCTCTATCTCTCTCTCTCTCCATCTCTCTGCCTCTCTGTCTCTCTCTCTCTGCCTCTCTGTCTCTCTGTCTCTCTGTCTCTCTCTCTCTCTCTCTCCGTCTCTCTGCCTCTCTGTCTCTCTGTCTCTCTCTCTCTGTCTCTATCTCTCTCTCTCTCCGTCTCTCTGTCTCTCTGTCTCTCTCTGTCTCTCTGTCTCTCTATCTCTCTCTCTCTCTGTCTCTCTGTCTCTCTCTCTGTCTCTCTATCTCTCTCTCTCTCCGTCTCTCTGTCTCTCTCTCTCTGTCTCTCTATCTCTCTCTCTCTCCGTCTCTCTGCCTCTCTGTCTCTCTCTCTTTACAAGTAGTTCCTGACCCACACTTCTATTTAGATGATGTATGCTAAGAATGAATACTGTCAGGGCCCAGGTCTGGCAGAATCTGTGCATAAGATCTAGGTGCTGCTGTAGGCCCTCCTTGGTTGGTGACAGAAGCACCAGATCATCGGCAAACAGTAGACATTTGACTTCAGATTCTAGTAGGGTGAGGCCGGGTGCTGCAGACTGTTCTAGTGCCCTCGCCAATTCATTGATATATATGTTGAAGAGGGTGGGGCTTAAGCTGCATCCCTGTGTCACCCCACGGCCCTGTGGGAAGAAATGTGTGTTTTTTGCCAATTTAAACCGCACACTTCTTGTTTGTGTACATGGATTTTATAATGTCGTATGTTTTACCCCCAACACCACTTTCCATCAGTTTGTATAGCAGACCCTCATGCCAGATTGAGTCGAAGGCTTTTTTGAAATCAATAAAGCATGAGAAGACTTTGCCTTTGTTTTGGTTTGTTTGTTTGCAGGGTGAATAAGTGGTCTGTCGTACCATAATTTGGTAAAATTTGGTAAAAAGCCAATTTGACATTTGCTCAGTACATTGTTTTTACTGTACAAATCTGCTGTTAATGACAATGCAGAGGATTTTACCAAGGTTGCTGTTGACGCATATTTAATGGTAGATCACGATCGTCGTCAAGGAAATTACCAGGCCAAGGTGCAGCGTATAATTCTTTTATTTTAAATGTCGCCAACAAAACAATAAACAACAAAACGAACGTGAAGCTCTGTAAGGCTATACATGTAATGCCCCTAACAAAGACAACAACCCACAAATGAGAAAAGGAAAAAAGGCTGCCTAAGTGTGCTTCCCAATTAGAGACAACGACAGCTGAGCCAAAAACAAAGAACCAGAAAGAAAGACTCGAGACCAAAGAAACATAGAGAATAAAAGGATCTCTACGGTCAGGGCGTGACAGGTAGCTATTGGGGTCAAATTTGTCTCCACTTTTGTGGACTGGGGTGATTAATCCTCGGTTCCAAATATTGGGGAAGATGCCAGAGCTAAGGATGAGGTTAAACAGCTTAAGTATATAAGTATAGCCAATTGGAATTTGTGGTCTGTATATTTTATCATTTCATTGAGGATACTATCAACACCACAGGCCCTTTTTGGGTTGCAGGGTTTGTATTTTGTCCTGTAGCTCATTCAAGGTAATTGGAGAATCCGGTGGGTTCTGCTAGTCTTTAAAGTCTTTAAGTTGATTCTATGATTTATATTTGATCATGTTTTGCTGTTTGTTCTTTGTCATAGAGCCAAACAGATTGGAGAAGTGGTTTACACCCAAACATCTCCATTTTGGATCATTCTTGTGTTTTTATTTGTTTAGTGTTTTCCAATTTTCCCACTGAGCTGATTTCTGTTCCTCCTTCTTTTTCCGTAGTGTACGTGTACCTCTCTCTCTCTCTCTCTCTCTCTCTCTCTCTCTCTCTCTCTCTCTCTCTCTCTCTCTCTCTCTCTCTCTCTCTCTCTCTCTCTCTCTCTCTCTCTCTCTCTCTCTCTCTCTCTCTCTCTCTCTCTCTCTCTCTCTCTCTCTCTCTCTCTCTCTCTCTCTCTCTCTCTCTCTCTCTCTCTCTCTCTCTCTCTCAGCCCTGTTCTCCGGCTGGCGTCACTTTAACACACTGAGGAATTTAATTTCGCGCACACACACACACACACACACCACACACACACGCACACACACACACACACACACACACCCTTCCACTCACCACTTTAGCTGTAGTGTTAAGATTAAAGCGCAATTAAGAGCTACTACGCAAATGACAGATTAGGAGAGAAGTGATGCTGACCCAATTCTACTGTAGTAACCGTTTACTATGGAGGAGAGAGAAGAGAGAACCCCCAGGACTTCCAACATCACCGTGGTGCTGGTGTCTGGGGAGTACGAGTCGGGGGGGGGGGGGGGGGGGGGGGGCAACCCCCAGGACTTCCAAAATCACTGTTTTGTGAGGCAATGTACAATGAATTCCGTGTTACTGTACCTCACACTCAACTTGGTGCTGGTGCCTGGGGAGTACGAGACGAGACGGGGGGGGGGGGGGCACACGAGATGGGGGGGGGGGGGTGACATGAGGGCGGAACGAGACGGGGGGTGGGGGGTGACATGAGGGCGGAACGAGACCGGGGGTGGGGGGTGGCTGGTGCGCTACCCTTGGTGCGCCCCCATTCTCAATGGATCAGCGCTCTGTCAATTTAGCTCAGATTTAAGAAGAACATTTTGGTGGGGAGGGGGGGGGGGCTGCTCCATCAAGTTCAGCAAGATAAAAACGCAGCTGGCGCTGACCCGGCACCACAGGCAGGCTAAGGACACAGACTAGGTAGTAGATACTGACAGAATACAGTCAGGAGACAGACTAGGTAGTAAATACTGACAGAATACAGTCAGGAGACAGACTAGGTAGTAGATACTGACAGAATACAGTCAGGAGACAGACTAGGTAGTAGATACTGACAGAATACAGTCAGGAGACAGACTAGGTAGTAGATATTGACAGAATACAGTCAGGAGACAGACTAGGTAGTAGATACTGACAGAATACAGTCAGGAGACAGACTAGGTAGTAGATACTGACAGAATACAGTCAGGAGACAGACTAGGTAGTAGATACTGACAGAATACAGTCAGGAGACAGACTAGGTAGTAAATACTGACAGAATACAGTCAGGAGACAGACTAGGTAGTAGATACTGACAGAATACAGTCAGGAGACAGACTAGGTAGTAGATACTGACAGAATACAGTCAGGAGACAGACTAGGTAGTAGATATTGACAGAATACAGTCAGGAGACAGACTAGGTAGTAGATACTGACAGAATACAGTCAGGAGACAGACTAGGTAGTAGATACTGACAGAATACAGTCAGGAGACAGACTAGGTAGTAGATACTGACAGAATACAGTCAGGAGACAGACTAGGTAGTAGATACTGGCAGAATACAGTCAGGAGACAGACTAGGTAGTAGATACTGACAGAATACAGTCAGGAGACAGACTAGGTAGTAGATACTGACAGAATACAGTCAGGAGACAGACTAGGTAGTAAATACTGACAGAATACAGTCAGGAGACAGACTAGGTAGTAGATACTGACAGAATACAGTCAGGAGACAGACTAGGTAGTAGATACTGACAGAATACAGTCAGGAGACAGACTAGGTAGTAGATACTGACAGAATACAGTCAGGAGACAGACTAGGTAGTAGATACTGACAGAATACAGTCAGGAGACAGACTAGGTAGTAGATACTGGCAGAATACAGTCAGGAGACAGACTAGGTAGTAGATACTGACAGAATACAGTCAGGAGACAGACTAGGTAGTAGATACTGACAGAATACAGTCAGGAGACAGACTAGGTAGTAAATACTGACAGAATACAGTCAGGAGACAGACTAGGTAGTAGATACTGACAGAATACAGTCAGGAGACAGACTAGGTAGTAGATACTGATAGAATACAGTCAGGAGACAGACTAGGTAGTAGATACTGACAGAATACAGTCAGGAGACAGACTAGGTAGTAGATACTGGCAGAATACAGTCAGGAGACAGACTAGGTAGTAGATACTGACAGAATACAGTCAGGAGACAGACTAGGTAGTAGATACTGACAGAATACAGTCAGGAGACAGACTAGGTAGTAGATACTGACAGAATACAGTCAGGAGACAGACTAGGTAGTAGATACTGACAGAATACAGTCAGGAGACAGACTAGGTAGTAGATACTGGCAGAATACAGTCAGGAGACAGACTAGGTAGTAGATACTGACAGAATACAGTCAGGAGACAGACTAGGTAGTAGATACTGACAGAATACAGTCAGGAGACAGACTAGGTAGTAGATACTGACAGAATACAGTCAGGAGACAGACTAGGTAGTAGATACTGACAGAATACAGTCAGGAGACAGACTAGGTAGTAGATACTGACAGAATACAGTCAGGAGACAGACTAGGTAGTAGATACTGACAGAATACAGTCAGGAGACAGACTAGGTAGTAGATACTGACAGAATACAGTCAGGAGACAGACTAGGTAGTAGATACTGGCAGAATACAGTCAGGAGACAGACTAGGTAGTAGATACTGACAGAATACAGTCAGGAGACAGACTAGGTAGTAGATACTGACAGAATACAGTCAGGAGACAGACTAGGTAGTAAATACTGACAGAATACAGTCAGGAGACAGACTAGGTAGTAGATACTGACAGAATACAGTCAGGAGACAGACTAGGTAGTAGATACTGATAGAATACAGTCAGGAGACAGACTAGGTAGTAGATACTGACAGAATACAGTCAGGAGACAGACTAGGTAGTAGATACTGGCAGAATACAGTCAGGAGACAGACTAGGTAGTAGATACTGACAGAATACAGTCAGGAGACAGACTAGGTAGTAGATACTGACAGAATACAGTCAGGAGACAGACTAGGTAGTAGATACTGACAGAATACAGTCAGGAGACAGACTAGGTAGTAGATACTGACAGAATACAGTCAGGAGACAGACTAGGTAGTAGATACTGGCAGAATACAGTCAGGAGACAGACTAGGTAGTAGATACTGACAGAATACAGTCAGGAGACAGACTAGGTAGTAGATACTGACAGAATACAGTCAGGAGACAGACTAGGTAGTAAATACTGACAGAATACAGTCAGGAGACAGACTAGGTAGTAGATACTGACAGAATACAGTCAGGAGACAGACTAGGTAGTAGATACTGATAGAATACAGTCAGGAGACAGACTAGGTAGTAGATACTGACAGAATACAGTCAGGAGACAGACTAGGTAGTAGATACTGGCAGAATACAGTCAGGAGACAGACTAGGTAGTAGATACTGACAGAATACAGTCAGGAGACAGACTAGGTAGTAGATACTGACAGAATACAGTCAGGAGACAGACTAGGTAGTAGATACTGACAGAATACAGTCAGGAGACAGACTAGGTAGTAGATACTGACAGAATACAGTCAGGAGACAGACTAGGTAGTAGATACTGACAGAATACAGTCAGGAGACAGACTAGGTAGTAGATACTGACAGAATACAGTCAGGACACAGACTAGGTAGTAGATACTGACAGAATACAGTCAGGAGACAGACTAGGTAGTAGATACTGACAGAATACAGTCAGGACACAGACTAGGTAGTAGATACTGACAGAATACAGTCGGGAGACAGACTCAGGCGTTAGGATCAACGTTCAACGACAAGTGTCAGTCTTTGTCCATGGTATGTTCACACAATTATTATATATCATAAAACTAAAATGTGGACTGGGCGTAGAGTAGGCGAACTCAAACTATAATAAAACTCGGTCTTCATCTTTTGTATCTTCTTATTATAAATAAATATGTATGTGTGCATCATTATAATACAACTCTGTCTCCGTTAATTTAACTTCATTAAAACTGCAATATGAAACTCTTTGGGAGTTCCTGAAATCTGTACCAAGGTTCTAAGAAACGGTAGATCTGTTCTATTTGCACTATTTCTATGCTTACGTTTTTTTTGGGGGGGGGGGCGTCTTTTACTTATATTTCTATGCTTCCCGTGCTTACGTTTTTTAAATATTTTTGGAGTCTTTTACTTTCGGTTTTGTACACCAGCTTCATACAGCTAAAATATATATATATATTTTTTTCACAGCGGTTTAGATGGTACAGTGATTTTCTCTTGTTGGTCCCAATCTGAAATTAGGCGAACTATTCTAATTTTAGCAACCAGGAAATGGTAGAGCGATTTCTGCCTAGTGCTTCTACAGTTGAAGTCGGAAGGTTGGAGTCATTAAAACACGTTTTTCAACCACTTCACAATTTTTTGGTTAATAAACTATAGTTTTGGCAAGTCGGTTAGGACATCTACTTTGTGCATGACACAAGTAATTTTTCCAACAATTGTTGACAGATTATTTCACTTATAATTCACTGTATCACAATTCCAGTGGGTCAGAAGTTTACATACACTAAGTTGACTGTGACTTTAAACAGCTTGGAAAATTCCAGAAAATTATGTCATGGCTTCAGATGCTTCTGGTAGGCTAATTGACATAATTTCAGTCAATTGGAGGTGTACCTGTGGATGTATTTCAAGGCCTACCTTCAAACTCAGTGCCTCTTTTCTTGACATCATGGGAAAATCAAAAGAAATCAGCCAAGACTGATTGTAATTTTTTTTTACAATTGTAGACGTCCACAAGTCTGATTCATCCTTGGGAGCAATTTCCAAATGCCTGAAGGTACCACATTCATCTGTACAAACAATAATACGCAAGAATAAACACCATGGGACCACGCAGCCGTCATACCGCTCAGGAAGGTGCGAAAAGTACAAATCAATCCCAGAACAACAGCAAAGGACCTTGTGAAGATGCTGGAGGAACAAAGATCGTACTTTTTGGAGAAATGTCCTCTGGTCTGATGATACAAAAATAGAACTGTTTGGCCATAATGACCATCATTGTGTTTGGAGGAAAAAGGGGGATGCTTGCAAGCTGAAGAACACCATCCCAAATGTGAAGCACGGGGGTGGCAGCATCATGTTGTGGGGGTGCTTTGCAGCAGGAGGGTCTGGTGCACTTCACAAAATAGATGGCATCATGAGCGAGGAAAATGTGGATGTATTGAAGCAACATCTCAAGACATTACAAATCGTCACAAATGGGTTAAGGACAACAAAGTCAAGGTATTGCAGTGGCCATCACAAAGCCCTGACCTCAATCCCATAGGAAATTTGTGGGCAGAACTGAAAAAGTGTGTGCGAGCAAGGAGGCCTACAAACCTGACTCAGTTACAACAGCTCTGGAATTGTTAGGTTAGATTACTCGTTGGTTATTACTGCATTGTCAGAACTAGAAGCACAAGCATTTCGCTACACTCGCATTATTAACATCTGCTAACCATGTGTATGTGACAAATACATTTGATTTGATTTGATTTTTTTATTTGATTTGTCAGGAGGAATGGGCCAAAATTCACCCAACTTATTGTGGGAAGCTTGTGGAAGGCTACCCAAAACATTTGACCTAAGTTACACAATTTTAAGGCAATGCTACCAAATACTAATTGAGTGTATGTAAACTTCTGACCCACTGGGAATGTGATGAAAGAAATAAAAGCTGAAATAATTCTCTCTACTATTATTCTGACATTTCACATTCTTAAAATAAAGTGGTGATCCTAACTGACCTAAGACAGGGATTTTTTACTAGGATTAAATGTCAGAAATTGTGAAAAACTGAGTTTAAACGTATTTGGCTATGGTGTATGTAAACTTCCGACTTCAACTCTATCTGTAGTGTACTATGTGCTCTAATTCTGTGACTCCAGACATTCAGTATGATGATGATGATGATGATGATGACGTGTTGACGGGTTGCGTTTGACTGAAGAGCGTCAGTATGACTTCTGTATTCTGACCAGATGTTGATACGTAAGGTCAAAGGGTAAAGTTAGCAAAAAAAAGTAAATTTCCAACTTCAACTGGCTTCAACGATGCTGATGATTTATCCTTCCAGGAGGCTGGTGGGGGGAACTATAGGAGGATGGGCTCATTGTAATGGTTGGAATGGAATAAATGTAATGGAATGGAATAAAACATGTGGTTTCCATATGCTTCATGTGTTGGATATGTTCCATTCCAGTCTTTACAATGAGCCCATCCTCCTATAGCTCCTCCCACCAGCCCCCTCTGCCTTCCACTTATACCCCTCAAAATAAGAAGTAATGTCAAACTGTGTACAATTGCAGGAAATTAGATTTTAAAAAGTCCCCCCCAAAAAAGTCCGGGGGAGGACCCCATCTACTGTTCGTTCTCACCAATATTTTACACTACCTTTTTCTCCTCAATCTGAGCCAGATTGACAGTGCTCTAATCCAATGAGAATGGGGAGGGGGGGGGGGGGACACAAAGGGTGGCCAATCAGATTTCAGGGCAGCGGTCAAAAATAGGTCCAAATATTTGTATTTAAAAATATATATATATTATATAAACCATAAATTATGTTTTAAATGATCTTATGTGTGGTAAATGTATAAATGTTCCAGTGTCATTGATAAATAGTTGTCTTTTTTTGGGGCAGGGGTCAAATTAACCAGCTATTTACCTTTTTGATTAACAGCTAGCTGATTCAGTAGCTTGCTAGCTAGTTAGCTCCCATGTCTAATTTCTGACTGACTCAGAAATATGAAGTTATTTTAGAATGAAAGTTAACTGGCTAGAGCATCATGCTTTGTGACATTATGTTAGCTAGCTATCCCCAGTTAGATAATGCTTTGTGACATTATGTTAGCTAGCTATCCCCAGTTAGATAATGCTTTGTGACATTATGTTAGCTAGCTATCCCCAGTTAGATAATGCTATGTGACATTATGTTAGCTAGCTATCCCCAGTTAGATAATGCTTTGTGACATTATGTTAGCTAGCTATCCCCAGTTAGATAATGCTTTGTGACATTATGTTAGCTAGCTATCCCCAGTTAGATAATGCTATGTGACATTATGTTAGCTAGCAACCCCCTTTAGATAATGCTATGTGACATTATGTTAGCTAGCTATCCCCAGTTAGATAATGCTTTGTGAAGTTATGTTAGCTAGCTATCCCCAGTTAGATAATGCTTTGTGAAGTTATGTTAGCTAGCTATCCCCAGTTAGATAATGCTTTGTGACATTATGTTAGCTAGCTATCCCCAGTTAGATAATGCTTTGTGACATTACGTTAGCTAGCAACCCCCTTTAGATAATGCTATGTGACAATATGTTAGCTAGCTATCCCCAGTTAGATAATGCTTTGTGAAGTTATGTTAGCTAGCTATCCCCAGTTAGATAATGCTTTGTGACATTATGTTAGCTAGCTATCCCCAGTTAGATAATGCTTTGTGACATTGCGTTAGCTAGCTATCCCCAGTTAGATAATGCTTTGTGACATTATGTTAGCTAGCTATCCCCAGTTAGATAATGCTTTGTGACATTGCGTTAGCTAGCTATCCCCAGTTACATAATGCTTTGTGACATTATGTTAGCTAGCTATCCCCAGTTAGATAATGCTTTGTGACATTATGTTAGCTAGCTATCCCCAGTTAGATAATGCTTTGTGACATTTCTTTAGCTAGCTATCCAAGGTTAGATAATGCTATGTGACATTGCGTTAGCTAGCTATCCCCAGTTAGATAATGCTTTGTGACATTTCGTTAGCTAGCTATCCCCAGTTAGCAGTAGCGTGTATTAATGGATGACAAGGGATGCAGGCTTCCCCAAATATTTGACCAATAAAACTGTTTTTTTTAAATGATAAAATATTTATCTTTTGTCTCTCTCTCTCTCTCTGTGTTTTCATAATTTTCCATCAATTGGCAAATGGCTGAATCTCACCAGAGAAATCATCAGAGTGAGGGAAACAGCAACCCTCTGTGTCAGTATGTGTAGCCTAAGTATCTGATTCTGCCTGGACCTAAAGAGTATAACATGTTGCCGCTGTAACATTTGATTGATTGACGACAGCAAGCATTTGGCCTCCCTTGATAATATTATAATTGTATTATAAAATAATTAGCGTTGACCTGAGGTCAACTGTGGCTTGTCCTTGTGCAGCAAAACGTTTTCAGAAAAACGTGTTCGTTTTTGGTGTGCTCGTGTTGATGTCCTGCTAGCTTGCTAAATTGGCCTTTTACTAAGCCATGGATGGAGATTGGGATTTGGACTTGTGGTTTTGACTTAATTCTCTGTACAGGCCAATGATTATGATGGCGATTCTGATCTAACCATAAATTAATATATTGTGCCACTGGCCTGAGTTGATTGAAGTTCAATAAGTAGCCTAGTAGACTCAGGTTAACTAGCTAGCTAATTTAGCTGTGTCATTGTTGCCCATGTGAGGAAGCTAGGCTAGTTAGCATTTTAGCTAGGTAGGCTATGACAACAAAGACTAAAACTGTACTGTATGACAGAGCTATAGACCGTTTTGCCAACATGAAAGAGAGGAGGATGTCATTGACATTCAACTAGTCTTCAACTAGGGAAAGTAAAAAAAAAAAAGGTGTTTATTTACGTGCTCACACACAGAAATCAGTACCATGGACAGCCACATGATATTTAGCAACATCGATTGAACTAAATCGTTTTTGTCATCTTTAAGTTTGTTTTCAGTGTATGAAACTAAGCATATATAACCTTGTTGATTTGATGGTGTTTTAAGTGTAAATGGTGCTGGAATAGCAGAGGCGGGGCTCCTGTTGTCTTTGTTCTGACTTGCAGTAACTCTGTGGTTCTAAATCACTAGTTGTTTAGTAAACTGTTGAAAACACGAACTTGCTTCACCTTGCTGCAGGTCCTATAACTGTTGAAAACATGAACTTGCTTCACCTTGCTACAGGTCCTATAACTGTTGAAAACACGAACTTGCTTCACCTTGCTGCAGGTCCTATAACTGTTGAAAACATGAACTTGCTTCACCTTGCTGCAGGTCCTATAACTGTTGAAAACATGAACTTGCTTCACCTTGCTACAGGTCCTATAACTGTTGAAAACACGAACTTGCTTCACCTTGCTGCAGGTCCTATAACTGTTGAAAACATGAAGTTGCTTCACCTTGCTGCAGGTCCTATAACTGTTGAAAACACGAACTTGCTTCACCTTGCTGCAGGTCCTATAACTGTTGAAAACACGAACTTGCTTCACCTTGCTGCAGGTCCTATAACTGTTGAAAACATGAACTTGCTTCACCTTGCTGCAGGTCCTATAAACTGTTGAAAACATGAACTTGCTTCACCTTGCTGCAGGTCCTATAACTGTTGAAAACATGAACTTGCTTCAACTTGCTGCAGGTCCTATAACTGTTGAAAACATGAACTTGCTTCACCTTGCTGCAGGTCCTATAACTGTTGAAAACATGAACTTGCTTCACCTTGCTGCAGGTCCTATAACTGTTGAAAACATGAACTTGCTTCACCTTGCTGCAGGTCCTATAACTGTTGAAAACACGAACTTGCTTCACCTTGCTGCAGGTCCTATAACTGTTGAAAACATGAACTTGCTTCACCTTGCTGCAGGTCCTATAACTGTTGAAAACATGAACTTGCTTCAACTTGCTGCAGGTCCTATAACTGTTGAAAACATGAACTTGCTTCACCTTGCTGCAGGTCCTATAACTGTTGAAAACACGAACTTGCTTCACCTTGCTGCAGGTCCTATAACTGTTGAAAATATGAACTTGCTTCACCTTGCTGCAGGTCCTATAACTGTTGAAAACATGAACTTGCTTCACCTTGCTGCAGGTCCTATAACTGTTGAAAACATGAACTTGCTTCACCTTGCTACAGGTCCTATAACTGTTGAAAACACGAACTTGCTTCACCTTGCTGCAGGTCCTATAACTGTTGAAAACATGAAGTTGCTTCACCTTGCTGCAGGTCCTATAACTGTTGAAAACACGAACTTGCTTCACCTTGCTGCAGGTCCTATAACTGTTGAAAACACGAACTTGCTTCACCTTGCTGCAGGTCCTATAACTGTTGAAAACATGAACTTGCTTCACCTTGCTGCAGGTCCTATAACTGTTGAAAACATGAACTTGCTTCACCTTGCTGCAGGTCCTATAACTGTTGAAAACATGAACTTGCTTCAACTTGCTGCAGGTCCTATAACTGTTGAAAACATGAACTTGCTTCACCTTGCTGCAGGTCCTATAACTGTTGAAAACATGAACTTGCTTCACCTTGCTGCAGGTCCTATAACTGTTGAAAACATGAACTTGCTTCACCTTGCTGCAGGTCCTATAACTGTTGAAAACATGAAGTTGCTTCACCTTGCTGCAGATCCTATAACTGTTGAAAACATGAACTTGCTTCACCTTGCTGCAGGTCCTATAACTGTTGAAAACACGAACTTGCTTCACCTTGCTGCAGGTCCTATAACTGTTGAAAACATGAACTTGCTTCACCTTGCTGCAGGTCCTATAACTGTTGAAAACATGAACTTGCTTCACCTTGCTGCAGGTCCTATAACTGTTGAAAACATGAAGTTGCTTCACCTTGCTGCAGGTCCTATAAACTGTTGAAAACATGAACTTGCTTCACCTTGCTGCAGGTCCTATAACTGTTGAAAACATGAACTTGCTTCACCTTGCTGCAGGTCCTATAACTGTTGAAAACATGAACTTGCTTCACCTTGCTGCAGGTCCTATAACTGTTGAAAACACGAACTTGCTTCACCTTGCTGCAGGTCCTATAACTGTTGAAAATATGAACTTGCTTCACCTTGCTGCAGGTCCTATAACTGTTGAAAACACGAACTTGCTTCACCTTGCTGCAGGTCCTATAACTGTTGAAAATATGAACTTGCTTCACCTTGCTGCAGGTCCTATAACTGTTGAAAACATGAACTTGCTTCACCTTGCTGCAGGTCCTATAACTGTTGAAAACATGAACTTGCTTCACCTTGCTACAGGTCCTATAACTGTTGAAAACACGAACTTGCTTCACCTTGCTGCAGGTCCTATAACTGTTGAAAACATGAAGTTGCTTCACCTTGCTGCAGGTCCTATAACTGTTGAAAACACGAACTTGCTTCACCTTGCTGCAGGTCCTATAACTGTTGAAAACACGAACTTGCTTCACCTTGCTGCAGGTCCTATAACTGTTGAAAACATGAACTTGCTTCACCTTGCTGCAGGTCCTATAACTGTTGAAAACATGAACTTGCTTCACCTTGCTGCAGGTCCTATAACTGTTGAAAACATGAAGTTGCTTCACCTTGCTGCAGGTCCTATAACTGTTGAAAATATGAACTTGCTTCACCTTGCTGCAGGTCCTATAACTGTTGAAAACATGAACTTGCTTCAACTTGCTGCAGGTCCTATAACTGTTGAAAACATGAACTTGCTTCACCTTGCTGCAGGTCCTATAACTGTTGAAAACATGAACTTGCTTCACCTTGCTGCAGGCCTTGATGACAGCTTTGCACACACTTGGCATTCTCTCAACCAGCTTCACCTGGAATGCTTTTCCAACAGTCTTGATGGAGTTCCCACATATGCTGAGCAAATTTTAATTGAACCTTTATTTAACTAGGCAAGTAGGTTAAGAACAAATCCTTACTTACAATGATTATTTTTTTAATTGACTGATTTCCTTATCTGAACTGTTGTTACACAGTAAAATTGTTGAATGTTGCGATTATATTTTAACTGTGTATTTTTCACTATAGACTAATTGTACAAAACATTATGAACACCTGCTCTTTCTGTGACAGACTGACCTGGTGAATCCAGGTGAAAGATATGATCCCTTATTGATGCCCCTGTTTATAATCCACTTCAATCAGTGTAGATGAAGGGGAGGAGACAGGTTGAAGAAGGATTTTTGAGACAATGGAGACAAGGACTGTGTATGTGTGCCATTCACAGGGTGAATGGGCAAGACAAACGCTATAAGTGCCTTTGAATGGGGTATGGTAAGAGTTAAATTCAATAAGAGGAAGTAAAGAGAAGGGAGGACCAGAAAAGTCGCGTTTGGGGTAAAATGTGGTTAAGTGGTGATTGTGAAGGGCTATACTAATTCCAGTCACAAGATGGAGACTTCAAATAGACCTATGGCACGTCAAGGCAACTGTAGCCTACTGTTCCGATTAGTTAAATGGACGGAATAAGATTTCAGTTAGGCTTGTATGAATATTGTATGTGTACTATCAGCTTTTATGCCGCTGATAAAGAAGCCACCTTTACAGACGGACCCTAACTGTGGATTCGCATTCTCTCAAATTGCTGAAAGAAATTAATCGTATTTCTCAGCTCCTGTTCCTACATTTGGTGTATCACTGACTTTAAGAAATGCTTAATTCTGAAGGAGTAGACCTACAGTCTAGAGGTCTATATGTGAGAAGTCTATAACCTCTCACATAATCAAAATATTAACTCCTTCAGAATTAAGCATTTCTTGAAGTCAGAAAAGGTGGCTTGGCGGGTTTGGATCGGGTCCACCCCTCAGATTTTCACGATCACATTTAGTCCGGCAGTTGCGGATGGGTTACGAGCATCCAGGCTGGATACGGTTGAACAAACAGCTGACCAGCGCATCACTAATATCAATGACGCTACCGATATGCATTCCATCATAACCTTTTAAGCAGTATAATGGTATTATTAAAGACTTTATATGGGTGGGAAAAAGACCACGCATCAGTACGCAGAAAATGCATTCCCCTAAAGAAAGAGAGTTAAGACAGCCACTAGATGTAGTCCTGTATAACGTGACTTTTTCTTTTTTCTTTATTTAACTAGGTAAGTCACTTAAGAATAACTTATTATTTTCAATGAAATGAGGTGAGGCGGGTTGGAAAGTGGTTTGACAATTCCTTTAGGACGTTAAATATTCTATCCCAAAAAAGGAGCCAATGATACAGAAATGCAGGACATCAATCCAATTCTAGGCCATTCTAGGGCAGAGTGAATGTCAATTACATACAAGGATCAAAGAGTCTCTACATAGACCAAGATATGCTTCTGAGTGGTAGAATCCTGCTATTGGAATGGGGAAGCAGTCAATCATTTGGGGGAAATGGATAAGAGAAGGGGTTCATACTCTGGGTGACCTGCACAAGAATTAGGTCTTTTTTGTCATTTGAAGAAATGGGGAATAAGTATAAACTGTGTGATAATGAGGTATGGAGATATATGCTAATGTAAATCTATGTCAAATCAAATGCGATGAGGTATAGAGATATGCCAATTAAAATAAAATAAAGTGTAGTAATGAGGTATAGAGATATGCTCATTAAAAGCTGTGTCTCAACACTAGGTGGTGCCGTTATGTCAAAAGGCAACGGATGAGGTAGATTTCTTCACTACCATGTTCTGTACAAATCAGCTTCATTTACGTTACAAAATACTGTGGAAAAAGTTCATAATGACAACTTTGAAATTTTGAGAATTGTGACAAAGGGATTTACAACTGCGAGATAGATAAGACATGGTTGTATATTATGTCAGATATAGGGCAAACATGTCAGAGAAGCCAAGAGAAAAAGGTATACAATTTAACATTGTTTTTTCTTCATATATTTTTTATTTTACTCCACCTAAAACGGTTACATAGGATGGGTTTGTCACAGGATGATTGATGTGTGTTGCCGATGTGAACGGGTCAAAAAGAACCCTCCTAGATGCATTGTGGGAAAGCTCGTTTGTACACCCCCTATGGGACAAAGCCTTACAGTGCATGGGAGACGGCCTTGTATTTCCCCATGTACCTACTTGTAGGTCACCAAGACTGTTGAGTGACACGTCTGAAATAAGAGGGATTAACCAGACAGTGTAAAATATAAAATGTTGAAGTATTGTGTCCGTGTTAAACATTCAAACAGATCTAATGAGCAAATGTTCACGGAGTGGATTAACATGTTAATAAAAAATATTTTAAAAACATTTTAAAAATCATCTTAGCAAAGAGGCTGGAGAAAAAGAAGAAGATATGAGAACAATTCTTGTGTTTCCTTAAGGGCACATAACATAATATCATGTTCTTTAAATAGCAGATAATTTATCAGGAAAACATCTCCCTGTGGTTTTATAAAAATATTTTTAATATGGTGTTTTTTGCTAAAGATTTTTTTTTTAATGTCTAGACACAAAAAAATACAATTAAAAAAAACAAAGAAAAATTATAAAAAGTAAGACATGAGACCCCCCAACTTTTTCAGATGCATAATACCTGCCAAATATCTGACACTTTAGGTCAAGTTCGTTGCAATACTACTGTGCTAACGAACAGTATTGGGGTTAAATTATTAACAGAACTGATCATCACAATATTATAACTTAAACCACGCAATAACTTAAGTTACTAACCATGTTCTGGTTGAGTTACTAACTTAAGTTATGATGAGTTACTAACTTAAGTTATGATCATAACTTATCATAGCTTAGGAAGTCTCGTAAACTTGACCACAATCTTTGCTTTTGATAGCTCTACTTTTGGTTAGGTTGTTTTTAAACGCACATGCAGTACACTCTTAGAAAATGTAGGTGCTACCAGAAAAGGGTTCTTCGATTGTCCCCATAGGAGAACCATCTGAAAATAACTATTTCTCCTTTCACTAAACGCAAGGTTCTACATAGCACCTTTATCACCACCAAAGGGTTCTTCTACCTGGAACAAAAAAAAGGGTTCTCCTATTGGGAAAAAAAGGGTTCTCCTATTGGGAAAAAAAGGGTTCTCCTATTGGGAAAAAAAGGGTTCTCCTATTGGGAAAAAAAGGGTTCTCCTATTGGGAAAAAAAGTTTAATTTCTAAGGGAGTATAATCCACAAGTTGTGTTTTAATAAGCGAGAGGACAGTTTAGTTTCCACAAAAGAGACATCTGTAAAGCTATCCCAAGGAGGAACCAATAGAGGAGCCATCACGCCATGGGGAAGGCTTTAGAAGCGACAATTATACAGTAGAGAATTGGTCCCAAGTCCACAGAACTCCACACGGATATTATTTCAAGAAGCACAAAATAAAATGAACTTCTGGAGGAAATCAATTTAAAATTTGTAAAAACCTGGAGAATCAAATCAACACAGTAGATGTTCCATGTCCTTTCAGCCTGGTCCCATTTCTGTTTGTGTTGTCCAGTGTAACAAAGACATGCCATAGGAGTTTGCACTAGGACAGCAAAAATGAGATCTGGAACCAGGCTAATTTCCTTTTGGTTTTCCAGTAGGACATACCCAACAATAAACGGATACGTACTGAGAACAGGACAACGTGACACGACAGGCATTACTGTACACAGTTCATTAAAAAAAAGGGAGTTCCTGCAACTCCTACGACCATTTTTAATGTCTTGTGATAATGATCAAATTAGATGGCGACATCTGGAACCAGGCTAGGGTCCTACAACACTTACGCCTTATCCCAAACTAAACAAAAAAAAAACTCTCGTGTCCACACTAGGTCCTTTCAGATCAGCTATAGGGGTCGAACAAGGGCCAAGGGAGAGCAAAGGAGGGCTCCGTCTGTTTGGGAATGACCGTGGGAGTTGCTTAGCCTGGTGAACCCAGATTGGAACGCTGCATTCACCAGCTTTCAGTCTGGTTTATCCAGGCTAGGAGTGACTACTGTATCATTCATTAGGGGAGTTAAGACAGTGGTTCTAAAATGTGGACCGTGCTTTGGTAAACGTTTCAGGAAGGATCTCTCTCTCTCTCTCTCTCTCTCTCTCTCTCTCTGTTAATCAGAACAGATGGGTCCGATTCAATCAAAGACCAGACGAGGAAGAAAATAAATTAAAAAATCTGGAAAAAGTTTTCCAATATAAAAAACCCAGCAGTCTTTCATGAACTCATTCAAATCAAAGTGAGTTTTATTTTCAGATTTTTTCTTCACCCAGTAAACATGGTCTATGAATCACATGACTTAAAATAGTGTTTTTCAAGTTTTGCACAGTAGTAATGTTTTTTTTTCTCCCACAGTGCAGTGTTTTCCCGTACTGTGTGTTTGATTGAATACCAGCCCAACACAGAAATCCCATCCATATTATTTTCATAGATTCAACCCTTGCATATTAAAGATCAAATATTGCTGAAAGATACAACTATTCTTCTGAATATAGTATATGTTATATGTATTATACACACACACACCCCTACTGTACTTAGTCTCACACTGTAATCCTAACATCAAATGTTACCACTTGCATATTACCTTATAATTAAATAATTGTTAAGAGCAATTCAAACAAATAAGTAGACTTCTAAAAAAATATTTTTCTTCTTTACACAGTTTGACAAAACATTGAGTCTAGTAAGAAGTAGAATATTGGGGAGTGGGGAGTGGCTCAGCTCAAGTGAGTTGGAATGGACACCGGATGACAGATACAGTGGAACTAAACTCATTGGTTAAAACAGGCTAGACAGGAAGGAAGTACAACATTATTTCCTCACAATCTCAAGTAAATATGTTTTAAGTTACCCCCACACGTTCCCCACAGCAGCAGACACCAGTTCAACTTATGTGTATATACACCGAGTATACAAAACGCACTAAGAACACCTGCTCTCTCTCTCTCCATGACATAGACTGACCAGGAGGATCCAGGTGATATGATCCCTTATTGATGTTAAATCCACTTCAATAAGTGTAGATGAAAGGGGAGGAGACGGGTTAAAGAAGGATGTTTAAGCCATGAGACATCGATTGTGTATGTGTGCCATTCAGAGGGTGAATGGGGGGGGGGGGGGGGGGGCACACATACAAAGTGTCTTTGAACGGGGTAGGGTAGTAGGTGCCAGGCGCGACGGTTTGTGTCAAGAACTGCAACGCTGCTGGTTTTCTCACGCTCAACAGTTTCCTGTGTTTATCAAGAACAGTCCACCACCCAAAGGACCACAAGCCAACTTGACCCAACTGTGAGAAGCATTGGGGCCAGCATCCCTGTGGAACGCTTTCAACACCTTGTAGAGTCCACAACCTGACGAATTGAGGCTGTTCTGAAGGCAAAAGGGGGTGTCCAACTCAATATTAGTGAAGGTGTTCTTAATGTTTTGTACACTCAATGTATGTATATATAGGTATATTATCAAATTATTATTTACATCCCATGTAATTGTTGTGTTTATAATAGGGCTACCATATTAGTATATTTTGACAAGTCACAGATTTGATATTAGGTCTTTGTTCAGCTAAATATATATATGTTATATTCTATGTACAGTAATACATTGGAAATAAGAACAGTGTGCTGGTTGCTATAGTTACTGCGTTTGTTTGTTTACGTCCAAGGTTACACACAAGCTCCATCTATCTCAAGGTTGAGGTTAATTGCCAATACCTACAATAGGTATATCTAGAACCTAAAAGAAGTTCATAGAGGGGGGGGGGGGGGAAACAATGTTTTCAGCAGTAATGAACAATATAATTTAGAAACATGCTTCATGTTCTCCATTTTTATCATAAAAAAAAAAATTTAGAGGTCCTATATTAAGTTTAGTGAACACCATTATCTCAGATAGATAGATCATACTAAACGGCCAAAGCCTAAGTCAAGTGTATTTAGTATCTTGAAAACATGTTGGAGCAGCTGACATACAAAAACACGTTTATTTTTTTGTCCTCTGGGTCGTATTTCACATCGTAGCACTAAGGGCAACAGAAAGTTAAAAACAGGCTTTTCTTGTTGGACAAATTCAGGCCAGGTCCCTGTTTTCAGTCCGTTTTCCCCTCCGTTTGGTGTCTAGTGAATACAACAACCCCGTTGTTGCTTTAAAACCACTTCCAACACCAAGACACTAACCCAGGATACGCTGATAGCCTTGTATTGTAAAAGCTTTACCACGATTCTTCCTTCAATCAGTGCAATGTTCTCCGTACATCCGTAGAGAAACCGTCAAGTCAGTCAGTCATCCACTGTCCCCGATCTGTGTGCTTAAGTTAGGATCCATTTTTGTTTAGGAAGACATTCTGTTCAGAGCAACGCAGCCTTTAGTCTTTAAGTTAGCTAGCTTGGTAGCATAACAGTCGGTTGATGCTGTTGCTAGCTAGCTTGGTAGCATAACGGTCGGTTAATGCTGCTGCTAGCTAGCTTGGTAGCATAACGGTCGGTTGATGCTGCTGGTAGTTTGCTTGGTAGCATAACGGTCGGTTGATGCTGCTGCTAGCTAGCTTGGTAGCATAACGGTCGGTTGATGCTGCTGCTAGCTTGGTAGCATAACGGTCGGTTGACGCTGCTGTTAGCTTGGTAGCATAACGGTCGGTTGACGCTGCTGCTAGCTAGCATAACGGTCGGTTGACGCTGCTGTTAGCTTGGTAGCATAACGGTCGGTTGATGCAGTTTGTTTGTGTAGTTAGGTACTCATGCAGGTCCCAGTGGTAGCTATGACAGTCTGAACGTGTTGTTGTGGCTGCTGTTATTGGTAACTCCTTGATGCTGGGAGCAACATCTTAGTTCACAGTAATGACTGGTTAGAAACAAGAAAAGAAAACAAACAGACGCTGGGCAGATGAGGGATGAGTGTCTGGAAGAAGGTGCAGGCCACACACAAGCAGCCGAAGACACTCTCTCAGACACACACACACACACAGCCAAACTCTTCCTCTCTCTCACACACACACAGCCAAACTCTTCCTCTCTCTCAGACACACACACACACAGCCAAACTCTTCCTCTCGCTCTCTCACTCACACACACACACACACTCTCCCCCTCTTGCGTGTGTGTTCTACATCGCCTCCGTGGCAGCAGGGGGCAGTATTCCCCTGTCTCTCAGGCGGTCTCTCATGGCGTTGAAGATACTGAGCTGCTGCTCTGGCTGCAGGACCAACAGCTGCTGTAACACCTTGCTGGGGTTGGGACCCCTGGAACACAGACATAACATTAACATAACATTAACATAATATTAACATAACATTAACATATTATAATATAAACAGCTGCTGGGACCCCTGGAACACAGACATAACATTAACATAACATTAACATAATATTAACATAACATTAACATATTATAATATAAACACCTTGACATAACATTATAATATAAACAGCTGCTAGGGTTGGGACCTCTGGAGCACAGACATAACATTAACATAACATTAACATAACATTAACATAACATATTATAATATAAACAGCTGCTGGGACCTCTGGAACACAGACATAACATTAACATAACATTAACATAATATTAACATAACATTAACATATTATAATATAAACACCTTGACATAACATTATAATATAAACAGCTGCTAGGGTTGGGACCTCTGGAGCACAGACATAACATTAACATAACATTAACATAATATTAACATAACATTAACATATTATAATATAAACACCTTGACATAACATTATAATATAAACAGCTGCTGGGGTTGGGACCTCTGGAGCACAGACATAACATTAACATAATATTAACATATTATAATATAAACAGCTGCTGGGACCTCTGGAACACAGACATAACATTAACATAATATTAACATATTATAATATAAACAGCTGCTGGGACCTCTGGAACACAGACATAACATTAACATAATATTAACATAACATTAACATATTATAATATAAACAGCTGCTGGGACCTCTGGAACACAGACATAACATTAACATAACATTAACATAACATTAACATATTATAATATAAACAGCTGCTTATCAAACCACAGGACAGGGTCTGAGATCACGACCCCAAATCTCCTATCAAACCACAGGACAGGGTCTGAGATCACGACCCCAAATCTCCTATCAAACCACAGGACAGGGTCTGAGATCACGACCCCAAATCTCCTATCAAACCACAGGACAGGGTCAGCCATAACACATAACTACCATTAACCTGTCATTAAACCACAAGTCATTATTGTTAACATCTTACTGGAGTTGGGACCTCTGGAACAGATAAACACACCACAGCCTAAACTCCAGTCACCAACACACCATCTTGTATAGAGACAGAAGGACTTTCACAATCCTATTTTTATGACTGGCCACCATCGCTCTCCATCTGGCCGTCAGACACCAACCCCTGATCTAAACAGCTTGGAGGTGACCATCTATCCAACTGGCCACCATCTCTCTCCGTCTGGCTGTCAGTTAGACACCAACCCCTGATCTAAACAGCTTGGAGGTGACCATCTATCCAACCGGCCACCATCTCTCTCCGTCTGGCCGTCAGTTAGACACCAACCCCTGATCTAAACAGCTTGGAGGTGACCATCTATCCAACTGGCCACCATCTCTCTCCGTCTGGCCGTCAGTTAGACACCAACCCCTGATCTAAACAGCTTGGAGGTGACCATCTATCCAACCGGCCACCATCTCTCTCCGTCTGGCCGTCAGTTAGACACAAACTGCTGTGACAGTTTGAAATTGATGACATATAGCCATTACATGCCTCTTGATATCCCATATAGAAGCTTGTTTTACTGTTAGTAACCAAACACAGCCTCAAAACATGGTTAAAACTAGAGCTGGGACGATAAACCAAAATGATTGTTACCGACCACACCGACCACAGACACCTTATCGACACCAACCACACCGACTGAAAATCAAATCAAACCACACCGACACGACCACTCATCGACACCGACCACTCATCGACACCGACCACTCATCGACATCGACACCGACCACTCTCATCGACACCTTATCGACACCGACCACTCTCATCGACACCGACCACTCATATCGACACCGACCACTCATATCGACACCGACCACTCATCGACACCGACCACTCATCGACACCGACCACTCATCGACACCGACCACTCATCGACACCGACCACTCATCGACACCGACCACTCATTGCAGGCATTTTGTTGATATCGTTCATTATGATAAGTAGCCTATACTAGAGAAATGTGAAGTTTGAAATTAAATACAATAAGTTTGCTAATATGGGTGATTGTTAATGAGACACTTGATGGCTACAACCATCACACTAATAGCAGTAGTTTAAAGGGAAATTTAACAATTATTGTTCTCTTTATCGTTGTCGCATCAATTCAGGAAATGTATTGCGATATGGATTTTTTGTAAAAAAAAAAACTATAATATTGATGTCTTGGATGGTCAGTCCTTGCATCCATAAATCTGACTATGAATTGGCGAACGGTTACAGTCCCTCAGCTTTTCACCAAAACACTTCCAGTACCACCTAATTGCCCCTTTAAATGAACAGTTGCTGCCTATTGATCAGCTTAAAGATCATCCATGCCTGATAAAAGCTGATGTAAACTGGCTAATAAACTATGTCAATTACTCCCTATTCCCCAAGTAGTGCATTATGGGTATTTGTCTGGCTACGTTAATGTGACGACCCTTACCCGATGAAGCTGGCTAGGTTAAAGTGACGACCCTTACCCGATGAAGCTGGCTAGGTTAAAGTGACGACCCTTACCCGATGAAGCTGGCTAGGTTAATGTGACGACCCTTACCCGATGAAGCTGGCTAGGTTAAAGTGACGACCCTTACCCGATGAAGCTGGCTAGGTTAAAGTGACGACCCTTACCCGATGAAGCTGGCTAGGTTAAAGTGACGACCCTTACCCGATGAAGCTGGCTAGGTTAAAGTGACGACCCTTACCCGATGAAGCTGGCTATGTTAAAGTGACGACCCTTACCTGATGAAGCTGGCTATGTAAACATGAGTGAAGGTAGCCATCAGATACTGACAGTCGAAGCGATCCATGATGCCTCCGTGACCAGGGATTGTGTCTGCAAAGTCCTGACAGGAGAGAGAGAGGTTACTACAGAGAAGGTCCTGACAGGAGAGAGAGAGAGAGAGAGAGAGAGAAGTTACTACAGAGAAGGTCCTGACAGGAGAGAGAGAGAGAAGTTACTACAGAGAAGGTCCTGACGAGAGAGAGAAGTTACTACAGAGAAGGTCCTGACAGGAGAGAGAAGTTACTACAGAGAAGGTCCTGACAGGAGAGACAGAAGTTACTACAGAGAAGGTCCTGACAGGAGAGAGAGAAGTTACTACTAGGCTTGAGCAGTATAACATATTTGGAAATACCCACGAGATGTTTTTTTCAATACCGCTGAATACTATTTCTTTAAAGTTTTTCAATACATTTGAATATGAAGTGAATACCCGCAGTCAACTTGTACAACTACATGAGGAGATTAAAGTAGGTTGCATCCTTCATGTCGCCTGTTACAATAACTTTACATTATGAAGCTTCACCGTAGGTTCCCAGAACAGCAGCCAGTCGCGTGTTCATCGTAACGAGCATCACGGGAGAAAGCGGGAGTCCCAAAGCCTCGTGTGGTGCAATCAGGTGATTAAGTTACACTTGTGTGTTATTCACTACTAAATGTTACCATCAGATATTTTAAGAACTGCATAAAACAACTTTGTTCATTTGCACAATTTTTCTTATTTCACTTTCAACTTGTAAAATTTCCACACTCACTCAATGTTTACTCGCTATACCTTTATGAGCTGAATACTATTTCTTTAAAGTTTTTCAATACATTTGAATATGAAGTGAATACCCGCAGTCAACTTGTACAACTACATGAGGAGATTAAAGTAGCTTGCTATAGCTTTATGAGCTGGACTTGGCAGTCTGCAATTAGTTGGTTTGTTTTCCCTTCGTTAGCATTTAGCTAAAACGTGTTCATGAGAACTCAAAAAAATGTATTTTTTGTGTGTGTGTGTGTGTGTGTGTGTATTTAGTGCCCCCTAGTGTACTATGCTGGAAATACCGTAAACCCCGGGATGGCAGAAGAACAGTACGACAATCTGGATACCGCCCAAGACTACTTACAGACAAATCATCATGATTATGTCTTTAAGGTATCCATGGAAATAATCCTACACAAATATTTAGTTAATTAAACAAGCATAGCCAAGCGTAGGCCTTTGTGTGTGTGTGTGTGTGTGTGTGTGTGTGTGTGTATGTCTCTGTTCTCACTTTAATCTTGAACGCTCGTTTGAATCCGCTGGCGAAGAATCCTCCAAAAGGACCAATGAGAGAGCCGAAGGTGGAGAGCGCCACGCTGTGGATCTGGTATGGGTAGATGGTCACCGTTTTCTGTACAGACAGACAGAGACAGACAGACAGGCAGACAGACAGACAGACAGAAGAAGACAGGCAGGCAGAGACAGACAGACAGACAGACAGACAGACAGACAGACAGACAGACAGACAGACAGACAGACAGACAGGCAGACAGGCAGACAGGCAGACAGGCAGACAGGCAGACAGGCAGACAGGCAGACAGACAGGCAGACAGAAGAAGACAGAGAGGCAGACAGAAGAAGACAGAGAGGCAGACAGAAGAAGACAGAGAGGCAGAGGCACAGACAGACAGACAGACAGACAGACAGACAGACAGACAGACAGACAGACAGACAGACAGACAGACAGAGACAGACAGGCAGACAGAAGAAGACAGAGAGGCAGACAGAAGAAGACAGAGAGGCAGACAGAAGAAGACAGAGAGGCAGACAGAAGAAGACAGAGAGGCAGAGGCACAGACAGACACAGACAGACAGGCAGACAGGCAGACAGACAGACAGACAGACAGACAGACAGACAGACAGACAGACAGACAGGCAGACAGAAGAAGACAGAGAGGCAGAGGCACAGACAGACAGACAGACAGAGACAGACAGACAGACAGGCAGACAGAAGAAGACAGAGAGGCAGACAGAAGAAGACAGAGAGGCAGACAGAAGAAGACAGAGAGGCAGACACTTTAGCATTTCCCTTGGATTCATTGAAACAAGCACTACTATTTAGTTGTAACCAGCTAGTAAGTAAATGTTTGAGCAACATGTAGTAAAATACAATTAAGCATCGATCATGTCTAGTACACACAACAGCAGGTCTCTCAGACTTCTGTTCTCACCAGACCAGAATTAGGATGCCTGTATTACTGATCATGTCTAGTACACACAACAGCAGGCCTCTCAGACTTCTGTTCTCACCAGACCAGAATTAGGATGCCTGTATTACTGATCATGTCTAGTACACACAACAGCAGGCCTCTCAGACTTCTGTTCTCACCAGACCAGAATTAGGATGCCTGTATTACTGATCATGTCTAGTACACACAACAGCAGGCCTCTCAGACTTCTGTTCTCACCAGACCAGTAATACAGGCATCCTAATTCTGATCTTTTTGCCACTAATTGGGTCTTTTGACCAATCAGATAAGCTCTTTTTTTTTTGCCCAGAATTGGACTGCCTGTGTAAAACTCAGCCTAAGAACACAAAGGTTTGCCTCGTGTCTAAGCCATCCAGGACCACAGGAAAGGCACACTACTTGTCAGAGCAGGTGAGCCCAGGACTGCTGGGCTAGAATAAAGCACGCAGCCTAGAGGCGCTGACCTTCTATGACCAGATAACCTTTGGCCCTGTTGGCAAAATCCCCCAAAACATTCCCAAATGCCACTGCTTTGCCCAGTTAGAGGTCTTCTGGGACCAGCAGAGAATAAGATGTTAGGGAATTCCCCAAACAGGAATTATTCAGACAGGATTTCTGGGGGGGGGGGGGGTGAAATGTACAACTGTAAAGGTCCCCTTACCCATCTGAGGATGCTCTGGACAGTGAAGGGCAATGTGTACTCGTGCATCACGAAAATGTCCGAGGGTTCACACTCCGCAGTGAAACGGTTGGTCTCACTGTTGTATTCCACGGGACAGACAAAGTACTGGAACTGAGCTAGCAGGTATGCCAGCTAGCAGGAGAGAAGAAACACAGAGATGTTATTCCATACTATTAGCATGCTGTTAAACTTTATTCCATACTATTACCATGTTAAACTTTATTCCATATTATTACCATGTTGTTAAACTTTATTCCATACTATTACCATGTTGTTAAACTTTATTCCATTCTATTACCATGTTGTTAAACTTTATTCCATTCTATTACCATGTTGTTAAACTTTATTCCATATTATTACCATGTTGTTAAACTTTATTCCATACTATTACCATGTTGTTAAACTTTATTCCATACTATTACCATGTTGTTAAACTTTATTCCACACTATTACCATGTTGTTAAACTTTATTCCATACTATTACCATGTTGTTAAACTTTATTCCATACTATTACCATGTTGTTAAACTTTATTCCATACTATTACCATGTTGTTAAACTTTATTCCATACTATTACCATGTTGTTAAACTTTATTCCATACTATTACCATGTTGTTAAACTTTATTCCATACTATTACCATGTTGTTAAACTTTATTCCATTCTATTACCATGTTGTTAAACTTTATTCCATACTATTACCATGTTGTTAAACTTTATTCCATACTATTACCATGTTGTTAAACTTTATTCCATACTATTACCATGTTGTTAAACTTTATTCCATACTATTACCATGTTGTTAAACTTTATTCCATTCTATTACCATGTTGTTAAACTTTATTCCATTCTATTACCATGCTGTCATACTGTAATACTCACTATGAATCCAAAGACCAGGGTTCCAAAGAACCCTCCTATGAATCCCTCCCACGTCTTCTTGGGAGACAGCTGTAATAAATAACAACAATAATAAATAACAACAATAATAAATAACAACAATAAATAACAACAACAATAAATAACAACAACAATAAATAACAACAATAAATAACAACAACAAACAACAACAATAAACAACAACAATAAACAAATAACAACAACAATAAATAACAACAACAATAAATAACAACAACAATAAATAACAACAACAATAAATAACAACAACAATAAATAACAACAACAATAAATAACAACAACAATAAATAACAACAACAATAAATAACAACAACAATAAATAACAACAACAATAAATAACAACAATAATAAATAACAACAACAATAAATAACAATAAATAACAACAATAAATAACAACAATAAATAACAACAATAAATAACAACAATAAATAACAACAATAAATAACAACAATAAATAACAACAATAATAAATAACAATAATAATAATAATACATTTAATTTTTAACGCATGTTATGATAATTATTTCATTTCTTCCAATGAGGTCTTTTAAAAATATTTTTAAATGCATAAATTGATTTTAAAATGGCAAATTCCACTTCCTGAACTGAGTGACTAGGAAACTGAATTGTGGCGTCGAGTAGAGACAGATACAGGAACCATCTTTCAAACAGGAATGACAGTGTTTCACACTATGGGTGTGACAAATGGACAATTTTGTCCCAAAAAAATGTTACATAAAAAACAAGAATGTCCATTAAAACGATAAGATTCATAAAATGCCACATGAATTCACAATGCAGATGGTTAACGTCACGCTTCCCGCGGAGATAGAAAATTGAATAATTTATCCTGCTGGTTCTCTTGCTTTTCACGAGAGTGATGCCATGTTAGCTTGTTGTTGTCATCCAGTTGCAAGTCAACAAACCAGCACTAGGCTACAGTCAGAGTTACAGCCTCCCTGTTCCAAGTTATGAAGAGATATCTAGGCTAAATCAATGGAAGATGGAATTAAAATGACAGAACTAAAATGAGAAGGGCAGGCTACAACACCAAGGAGCCATCAGGAAGACTGCTACTTATTCATCTGAACGGAGTTATTTACTGTAGGATTCGGGACGGGGAGAAAACGCACAGTTGAAGCTATGTAGTCTCAATTAGCCTAGCTAACGTTAGCTGGCTAGCTACTCTCGGTTTGATGTAGTCAAGACAGGGGGGGACCATGTACACTGAACAAAAATATAAAACGCAAACATGTGTTGGTCCCATGTTTTATGATCTGAAATAAAAGATCTCAGAAATGTTTTATACTCATAAAAAAATTATTTCTCTCAAATGTTGTGCATACATTTGTTTTACATCCCTGTCAGTGAGCTTTTTCTCCTTTGCCAAAATAATCCATCCAGCTAACAAGTGTGGCATATCAAGAAGCACGATCATTACACAGGTGCACCTTGTGCTGGGGACATTAAAAGGCTACTCTAAAATGTGCAGTTTTGTCACACAACACAACGCCACAAATGTCTCAAGTTTTGAGGGGTTGTGCAAATTGGCATGCTGACTGCAGGAATTTCCACCAGAGCGGTTGCCAGATCATTTAATGTTAATTTCTCTACCATAGGTCACCTAATTTGAGGGAATTTGGGCAGTACGTCCAACCGGCCTCACAATCAGCAGACCACGGGTAAGTAAGCAAACACCAGCCCAGGAAGTCCACAACCGGCCTCACAACAGCAGACCACGGGTAAGTCAGCAACACCAGCCCAGGAAGTCCACAACCGGCCTCACAACAGCAGACCACGGGTAAGTCAGCAACACCAGCCCAGGAAGTCCAGCCAAAAAATGTATCATCAATTCAAAACAGTGGCGGTCTTGAATGGAGTAGCCTACAGAAGCTAGCTAGCTAGGCTAACGTTACATGTGGCGGTCTTGAATGGAGTAGCCTACAGAAGCTAGCTAGCTAGGCTAACGTTACATGTGGCGGTCTTGAATGGAGTAGCCTACAGAAGCTAGCTAGCTAGCTAGGCTAACGTTACATGTGGCGGTCTTGAATGGAGTAGCCTACAGAAGCTAGCTAGCTAGCTAGGCTAACGTTACATGTGGCGGTCTTGAATGGAGTAGCCTACAGAAGCTAGCTAGCTAGCTAGGCTAACGTTACATGCTACACTTTCCAGCCCAGAAACAGATTCATAAAAAAAAATAAACAGCCTACCTGTTGGTTGCTCGTTGTAGCATACTCCTTCATTATTTCACTTTTAATTCTGTGATTTTATTTTCATCTGTATTAGTGAACTCCTGCTACACATGACGCCTCTGACTGTGAAGTTAGTCACTTTGATTGGCCAACATACTGTAAACAACAAGCTACATGCTACATGCTACCGGTCTGTTTTATTTAGCGTCATTAAAAACTATATTGAAAAGTTTGTTTTTATTGAAATGAATAATTTGAAATGTCATGATACAGTGCCTTGCGAAAGTATTCGGCCCCCTTGAACTTTGCGACCTTTTGCCACATTTCAGGCTTCAAACATAAAGATATAAAACTGTATTTTTTTTGTGAAGAATCAACAACAAGTGGGACACAATCATGAAGTGGAACGACATTTATTGGATATTTCAAACTTTTTTAACAAATCAAAAACTGAAAAATTGGGTGTGCTAAATTATTCAGCCCCCTTAAGTTAATACTTTGTAGCGCCACCTTTTGCTGCGATTACAGCTGTAAGTCGCTTGGGGTATGTCTCTATCAGTTTTGCACATCGAGAGACTGACATTTTTTCCCATTCCTCCTTGCAAAACAGCTCGAGCTCAGAGAGGTTGGATGGAGAGCATTTGTGAACAGCAGTTTTCAGTTCTTTCCACAGATTCTCGATTGGATTCAGGTCTGGACTTTGACTTGGCCATTCTAACACCTGGATATGTTTATTTTTGAACCATTCCATTGTAGATTTTGCTTTATGTTTTGGATCATTGTCTTGTTGGAAGACAAATCTCCATCCCAGTCTCAGGTCTTTTGCAGACTCCATCAGGTTTTCCAGAATGGTCCTGTATTTGGCTCCATCCATCTTCCCATCAATTTGAACCATCTTCCCTGTCCCTGCTGAAGAAAAGCAGGCCCAAACCATGATGCTGCCACCACCATGTTTGACAGTGGGGATAGTGTGTTCAGGG
Organism: Oncorhynchus kisutch; assembly: GCF_002021735.2. Classification (NCBI taxonomy): domain Eukaryota; kingdom Metazoa; phylum Chordata; class Actinopteri; order Salmoniformes; family Salmonidae; genus Oncorhynchus; species Oncorhynchus kisutch. The sequence goes on along the minus strand of NC_034176.2, from coordinate 4,439,952 downwards.
TGATGAGCTGTGTTGCTTTTACGCCAAACATAACGTTTTGCATTGTTGCCAAAAAGTTCAATTTTGGTTTCATCTGACCAGAGCACCTTCTTCCACATGTTTGGTGTGTCTCCCAGGTGGCTTGTGGCAAATTTTAAATGACACTTTTTATGGATATCTTTAAGAAATGGCTTTCTTCTTGCCACTCTTCCATAAAGGCCAGATTTGTGCAATATACAGCTGTAGATCTCTGCAGTTCATCCAGAGTGATCATGAGCCTCTTGGCTGCATCTCTGATCAGTCTTCTCCTTGTATGAGCTGAAAGTTTAGAGGGACGGCCAGGTCTTGGTAGATTTGCAGTGGTCTGATACTCCTTCCATTTCAATATTATCGCTTGCACAGTGCTCCTTGGGATGTTTAAAGCTTGGGAAATCTTTTTGTATCCAAATCCGGCTTTAAACTTCTTCACAACAGTATCTCGGACCTGCCTGGTGTGTTCCTTGTTCTTCATGATGCTCTCTGCGCTTTTAACGGACCTCTGAGACTATCACAGTGCAGGTGCATTTATACGGAGACTTGATTACACACAGGTGGATTGTATTTATCATCATTAGTCATTTAGGTCAACATTGGATCATTCAGAGATCCTCACTGAACTTCTGGAGAGAGTTTGCTGCACTGAAAGTAAAGGGGCTGAATCATTTTGCACGCCCAATTTTTCAGTTTTTGAATTGTTAAAAAAGTTTGAAATATCCAATAAATGTCGTTCCACTTCATGATTGTGTCCCACTTGTTGTTGATTCTTCACAAAAAAATACCGTTTTATATCTTTATGTTTGAAGCCTGAAATGTGGCAAAAGGTCGCAAAGTTCAAGGGGGCCGAATACTTTCGCAAGGCACTGTATATCCTTGTATAACAATGTCACATGGATATTTTATGGATATATTTACTTTTTAGAAAAAGTATGTCCTATATTTACAGGCCTACCGGTGCCAAAAAAACATCCCCCAGAACCACCGTCACCAGCCAGTACCGTTAACACCAAGCAGGATGGAAAAAACATCCCCCAGAACCACCGTCACCAGCCAGTACCGTTAACACCAAGCAGGATGGAAAAAACATCCCCCAGAACCACCGTCACCAGCCAGTACCGTTAACACCAAGCAGGATGGAAAAAACATCCCCCAGAACTACCGTCACCAGCCGGTACCGTTGACACCAGGCAGGATGGGTCCATGGACTGATGCTGCTTACGCCAAATCCTGACTCGGCCATCGGCGTGACGCAACAGGAACTGGGATTCGTCGGACCAGGCCATGTTTTTGCTCTCTTCAATGGTCCAGTGTTGATGATGTCATGCCGACTGGAGCAGCAGCTTCTTGTTTTAATCTGATAGGAGAGGAACCCCGGTGTGGTCTTCTGCTGCAATAGCCAATCAGTGACGAGGACCGACAAGTTGTGCGTTCCGAGATGCCGTTATTCACCTGTTAGCTTGCATGCAGCTTCCCATTCTCCTTCGATCTCTCATCGACGAGCTGTTTTTCGCCCACAGGACTGCCGCTGACTGGATGTGTTTTTTGTTTGTCGCATCATTCTAGGTAAAACCCTAGACACTGTCGTGCGTGAAAAGCCTAGGAGGGCTGCCGTTTCTGGGATAATGGAACCCGCACGCCTGGCACCGACGATCATATCACCCTCAAAGTCGTTTAGGTCACTAGTTTTGTCCATTCTAACGCTTAATCGATCAGTAACTGAATGCCTCGATGCCTGTCTGCCTGCTTTATACAGCCACGTGACTCACTGTCTGTAGGAGCCATCCATTTTGGTGAACGAGGGTGATGTACCCAATAAACTGGCCACTGGGTGTATAATAAAATACAATATACAGTAAATGTACCTTAATGAGTGGTGTCCTGCCAAAGAAGAAACCAAACAGGTAGGCCATGATGTCATTGCAGATCACTATGGAGACAGGGACAAGGAACCTGGAAAACAACATTCAAACACACGTCAACTCCAACCTAACAGAAAAACAACATTCAAACACGTCAACTCCAACAGAAAAACAACATTCAAACACGTCAACTCCAACCTAACATTACCTTTACATTTGACCAACGAGCATCTTGACCGTTTACAGACATATCTTTTTTTTTACAAAATACAGTTTGAATACAGAGCCATGAGGAGGACCTCATGTATTTGACTACCATAGAGCTGAGGGCTGACTACCATAGGGCTGACTACCATAGGGCTGACTACCATAGAGCTGAGGGCTGACTACCATAGAGCTGAGGGCTGACTACCATAGAGCTGAGGGCTGACTACCATAGAGCTGAGGGCTGACTACCATAGAGCTGAGGGCTGACTACCATAGGGCTGAGGGCTGACTACCATAGGGCTGAGGGCTGACTACCATAGAGCTGAGGGCTGACTACCATAGAGCTGAGGGCTGACTACCATAGGGCTGAGGGCTGACTACCATAGAGCTGAGGGCTGACTACCATAGAGCTGAGGGCTGACTACCATAGAGCTGAGGGCTGACTACCATAGAGCTGACTACCATAGAGCTGAGGGCTGACTACCATAGAGCTGAGGGCTGACTACCATAGAGCTGACTACCATAGAGCTGAGGGCTGACTACCATAGGGCTGAGGGCTGACTACCATAGAGCTGAGGGCTGACTACCATAGAGCTGAGGGCTGACTACCATAGAGCTGAGGGCTGACTACCATAGAGCTGAGGGCTGACTACCATAGAGCTGAGGGCTGACTACCATAGAGCTGAGGGCTGACTACCATAGAGCTGACTACCATAGAGCTGACTACCATAGAGCTGAGGGCTGACTACCATAGAGCTGAGGGCTGACTACCATAGGGCTGAGGGCTGACTACCATAGGGCTGAGGGCTGACTACCATAGGGCTGAGGGCTGACTACCATAGAGCTGAGGGCTGACTACCATAGAGCTGAGGGCTGACTACCATAGAGCTGAGGGCTGACTACCATAGAGCTGACTACCATAGAGCTGAGGGCTGACTACCATAGAGCTGAGGGCTGACTACCATAGAGCTGACTACCATAGAGCTGAGGGCTGACTACCATAGAGCTGAGGGCTGACTACCATAGGGCTGAGGGCTGACTACCATAGGGCTGAGGGCTGACTACCATAGGGCTGAGGGCTGACTACCATAGAGCTGAGGGCTGACTACCATAGGGCTGACTACCATTGGGCTGAGGGCTGACTACCATAGGGCTGACTACCATAGGGCTGAGGGCTGACTACCATAGAGCTGAGGGCTGACTACCATAGGGCTGAGGGCTGACTACCATAGGGCTGAGGGCTGACTACCATAGGGCTGAGGGCTGACTACCATAGAGCTGAGGGCTGACTACCATAGAGCTGAGGGCTGACTACCATAGAGCTGAGGGCTGACTACCATAGAGCTGACTACCATAGAGCTGAGGGCTGACTACCATAGAGCTGAGGGCTGACTACCATAGAGCTGACTACCATAGAGCTGAGGGCTGACTACCATAGAGCTGACTACCATAGAGCTGACTACCATAGAGCTGAGGGCTGACTACCATAGAGCTGAGGGCTGACTACCATAGGGCTGAGGGCTGACTACCATAGGGCTGAGGGCTGACTACCATAGGGCTGAGGGCTGACTACCATAGAGCTGAGGGCTGACTACCATAGAGCTGAGGGCTGACTACCATAGGGCTGAGGGCTGACTACCATAGAGCTGAGGGCTGACTACCATAGAGCTGAGGGCTGACTACCATAGGGCTGAGGGCTGACTACCATAGGGCTGAGGGCTGACTACCATAGAGCTGAGGGCTGACTACCATAGGGCTGACTACCATAGGGCTGACTACCATAGAGCTGAGGGCTGACTACCATAGGGCTGAGGGCTGACTACCATAGAGCTGAGGGCTGACTACCATAGAGCTGACTACCATAGAGCTGAGGGCTGACTACCATAGGGCTGACTACCATAGAGCTGAGGGCTGACTACCATAGAGCTGAGGGCTGACTACCATAGAGCTGACTACCATAGAGCTGAGGGCTGACTACCATAGGGCTGACTACCATAGAGCTGAGGGCTGACTACCATAGAGCTGAGGGCTGACTACCATAGGGCTGAGGGCTGACTACCATAGGGCTGAGGGCTGACTACCATAGAGCTGAGGGCTGACTACCATAGAGCTGAGGGCTGACTACCATAGAGCTGAGGGCTGACTACCATAGAGCTGACTACCATAGGGCTGAGGGCTGACTACCATAGGGCTGACTACCATAGAGCTGACTACCATTGGGCTGAGGGCTGACTACCATAGGGCTGAGGGCTGACTACCATAGAGCTGACTACCATTGGGCTGAGGGCTGACTACCATAGGGCTGACTACCATTGGGCTGAGGGCTGACTACCATAGAGCTGACTACCATTGGGCTGAGGGCTGACTACCATAGGGCTGAGGGCTGACTACCATAGAGCTGACTACCATAGGGCTGAGGGCTGACTACCATAGGGCTGAGGGCTGACTACCATAGAGCTGACTACCATAGGGCTGAGGGCTGACTACCATAGAGCTGACTACCATTGGGCTGAGGGCTGACTACCATAGAGCTGACTACCATTGGGCTGAGGGCTGACTACCATAGGGCTGACTACCATAGAGCTGACTACCATTGGGCTGAGGGCTGACTACCATAGAGCTGACTACCATTGGGCTGAGGGCTGACTACCATAGAGCTGAGGGCTGACTACCATAGAGCTGACTACCATAGGGCTGAGGGCTGACTACCATAGGGCTGAGGGCTGACTACCATAGAGCTGACTACCATTGGGCTGAGGGCTGACTACCATAGGGCTGAGTGCTGACTACCGTAGGGCCCAGCGCTAACTACCACAGGGGTGACTACCATAGGGCTGACTACCATAGGGCTGACTACCATAGGGCTCAGTGCTGACTACCATAGGGCTGACTACCATAGGGCTCAGTGCTGACTACCATAGGGCTGACTACCATAGGGCTGAGGGCTGACTACCATAGGGCTGACTACCATAGGGCTGAGGGCTGACTACCATAGGGCTGACTACCATAGGGCTCAGGGCTGACTACCACAGGGCTAACTACCATAGGGCTGACTACCATAGGGCTCAGGGCTGACTACCATAGGGTTAACTACCATAGGGCTGACTACCATAGGGCTGACTACCATAGGGCTCAGGGCTGACTACCATAGGGCTAACTACCATAGGGCTCAGGGCTGACTACCATAGGGCTGACTACCATAGGGCTCAGGGCTGACTACCATAGGGCTGACTACCATAGGGCTCAGGGCTGACTACCATAGGGCTAACTACCATAGGGCTCAGGGCTGACTACCATAGGGCTAACTACCATAGGGCTCAGGGCTGACTACCATAGGGCTAACTACCATAGGGCTCAGATGGTGAAATCAGACTACTACAGTGTCAGTGAAGAGAAGCAGACTACTACAGTATCAGAGAATCAGACTACTACAGTATTAGTGAAGAGGAGAGAAGGGTTTCTGGGTGTGTTGTGTTTGCTGTGTGTGTCTCTTACCAGATCATTCCTTCAAACAGGTTCTGGATGACCAAGTGAGACTGAGTCACCACTATCAGTAGGGTAACATGGGTCCACGCAAACTGCAGGGGTAAACCACACACACAGTTAGCCATGGGGAATGTAGCCTGACCACTCACAATAAAAATGTTGGTACGTAGAATGCAGAGATAGGCAGACAAGTTATAGAAATACAGTATCTAGATAGGCAGGCAACAGATACAAAAAAACAGCATCTAGCTAGGCAGGCTATAGAAATACAGTATATAGATAGGCAGGCTATAGAAATACAGCATCTAGACAGGCAGGCAATAGATATAGAAATACAGCATCTAGACAGGCAGGCAATAGATATAGAAATACAGTATCAAGATCGGCAAGGCTGTCACTCCACACCACTACACCCACTGATATCTATGGTAGGCTAATACACCGCACACTAGTGTGTGTGTGTGTCATGCTGGCGAGTCTGAAACATCATCCCATGTAGTGCACCTACTGTTTAGTCCAGAGAGAGAGAGTTGTCAAATGTATTTATCATTTCACTATGTAGTGCTCCACTTTCCACTCAAAAGGTCAAAAACAGTGGTCAAGGTCAACAGTGGTGCAATACATAGGGAATAGGGTTCCCCAATAGGAGGGAGCTGTATAGTGGGGTTCCCCAATAGGAGGGAGCTGTATAGTGGGGTTCCCCAATAGGAGGGAGCTGTATAGTGGGGTTCCCCAATAGGAGGGAGCTGTATAGTGGGGTTCCCCAATAGGAGGGAGCTGTATAGTGGGGTTCCCCAATAGGAGGGAGCTGTATAGTGGGGTTCCCCAATAGGAGGGAGCTGTATAGTGGGGTTCCCCAATAGGAGGGAGCTGTATAGTGGGGTTCCCCAATAGGAGGGAGCTGTATAGTGGGGTTCCCCAATAGGAGGGAGCTGTATAGTGGGGTTCCCCAATAGGAGGGAGCTGTATAGTGGGGTTCCCCAATAGGAGGGAGCTGTATAGTGGGGTTCCCCAATAGGAGGGAGCTGTATAGTGGGGTTCCCCAATAGGAGGGAGCTGTATAGTGGGGTTCCCCAATAGGAGGGAGCTGTATAGTGGGGTTCCCCAATAGGAGGGAGCTGTATAGTGGGGTTCCCCAATAGGAGGGAGCTGTATAGTGGGGTTCCCCAATAGGAGGGAGCTGTATAGTGGGGTTCCCCAATAGGAGGGAGCTGTATAGTGGGGTTCCCCAATAGGAGGGAGCTGTATAGTGGGGTTCCCCAATAGGAGGGAGCTGTATAGTGGGGTTCCCCAATAGGAGGGAGCTGTATAGTGGGGTTCCCCAATAGGAGGGAGCTGTATAGTGGGGTTCCCCAATAGGAGGGAGCTGTATAGTGGGGTTCCCCAATAGGAGGCAGTATATACTGTAAAGTAAGGTTCCCCAACAAGAGGGAGTTCTCAATGTTTTTTGGGCAAAAAATAAATATATACACAGTACCAGTCCAAAGTTTGGACACACCTACTCATTCTAGGGTTTTTCTTTATTTTTACCATCTTCTACATTGTAGAATAATAGTGAAGACATCAAAACGATGAAATAACACATATGGAATCATGTAGTAAACAAGAATGTGTTAAACAAATCAAAATATATTTTTGATTCTTCAAAGTAGCCACCCTTTGCCTTGATGACAGCTTTGCACACTCTTGGCATTCTCTCAACCAGCTTCACCTGGAATGCTTTTCCAACAGTCTTGAGCCCTTGTTGGCTGCTTTTCCTTCACTCTGCGGTCCAACTCATCCCAAACCATCTTAATTGGGTTGAGGTCAGGTGATTGTGGAGGCCAGGTCATCTGATGCAGCACTCAAATAGCCCTTACACAGCCTGGAGGTGTGTTTTGGGTCATTGTCCTGTTGAAAAACGAATGATATTCCCACTAAGAGCAAACCAGATGGGATTGCGTATCGCTGCTGCAGAATGCTGTGGTAGCCATGCTGGTTAAGTGTGCCTAAATAAATCACAGACAGTGTCACCAGCAAAGCACGCCCACACCATCACACCTCCTCCTCCTCCATGCTTCACGGTGGGAACCACACATGCGGAGATCATCCGTTCACCTACTCTACGTCTCACAAAGACACGGCAGTAGGAAAATAAAAATCGCAAATTTGGATTTCCACCCGTCTAATGTCCATTGCTCATGTTTTCTGGCCCAAGCAAGTCTCTTCTTATTGGTGTCCTTTAGTAGTGGTTTCTTTGCTGCAATTCGACCATGAAGGCCTGATTCACACAGTCTCCTCTGAACAGTTGATGTTGAGATGAGTCTGTTACTTGAAATCTGTGAAGCATTTATTTGGGCTGCTATCTGAGGTGCAGTTAACTCTAATGAACTCAGTTTCATCATAGCGCTTGATGGTTCTTGCGACTGCACTTGAAGAAACTTTCAAAGTTCTTTACATTTTCCACATTGACTGACCTTAAAGTAATGATGGACTGTCATTTCTCTTTGCTTATTTGAGATGTTCTTGCCATAATATGGACTTGGTCTTTTACCAAATAGGGCTATCTTCTGTATACCACCCCTACCTTGTCACAACACAACTGACTGGCTCAAACACATTAAGGAAAGAAATTCTACAAATTAACCTTTAACAAGACACACCTGTTAATTGAAATGCATTCCAGGTGACTACCTCACAAAGCTGGTTGAGAGAATGCCACGAGTGTGCAAAGCTGTCATCAAGGCAAAGCGTGGCTACTTTGAAGAATCTAAAATATATAAATACATTTTGATTTGCTTTAACACTTTTTTGGTTACTACATGATTCCATATGTGTTATTTCACAGTTTGACGTCTTCACTATTATTTTAACAACGTAGCAAATAGTAAAAAATAATAGTAATAATATGTAGATGTATATTGTGAATGGCCATAAGCTTTAAAAAAAAAAATGTGAGGCCATATCGCATGTGAAGCGCTCACACAGTGACTTCAGAAGGACCTGTTTTGCAACAGTAGTTGAATGCCTCAAGGATGAGAAGGCAAGGCACCACATCAGACACACAACTGATAGTAAAAAATAAAGACAAACCCTGGAATGAGTAGGTGATTCCAAACGTTTGACTGGTACAGTATATATTTATTTTATTATTTTCGTTGTTGGATATTAAAAAATAAAAGAAAACAGGAAATCAACTCAAATTGATTTTAAATTTAGGAAATCTGATCCAAGTATTCCCAAACATAAAAGAGGTGATCGTATCCCAACGTTATAAAAGTTTGAAATGATTCTGGTTTTCTGTCAATTTGCACTGTAGAAATGATTTAAAACCCATGTTCCAGCCACCTGACCATCCGTGGCTGGATGTAGTTGGGGAACCCTGCTGTACGGTATGGCATGCAGAGTACCAGGATGTTAGTCAGTCAGTGGTATCCAGGGTTACGTGACTCATACACACCATGTAAAACTGCAGGCGGTAATGCTTCTTCACTAAACTCAGAACAAACATGCAGAAACCTGTGAAAAATCAAATAACATGCGGTCAGTTTCTCTGCAAAGGATGGAGGGAAAGAACAACATCCTCATCATCATCATCATCATCATCATTCCACAGCCCCCCCCCCCCCTCTTTAATCTGTTGCAGTGGGGTATCAATAGGGATGTGCATCTTTCGAGACGATTTGATATACGCATATAGATACATGGACTCCATTACCATACAGGAAACTAAGAGGTTTACATTCGAAAACAATTCAGTGAATCAATGAGAATCAAAATGTGACATTTCTTTTCAAGTTCAAATCAACTGCTGATGGGAAACTCACGGGCTGGATATGTCTAAGCTGACGTGTGTGTGTGTGTGTGTGTGTGTGTGTGTGTGTGTGTGTGTGTGTGTGTGTGGAGAGAGAGAGAGAGAGAGAGAATGATGTACACTGCGTGCACATTTATTAGGCAAGTGAGTATTCTGATCTTATCATTGTTTCTATACACATTTTCCAACTCCAAAACCATATGAACTTGAATGCTTATTGGGTTTGAATCATTTTCAGGTGATATGCAATGTATTTGTGTAATGAGGGAGGGTGTGGTTAAAGTGAATAACGCCTTATATCAAAAGGTGTGCATAATTATTAGGCAAGCTTCATTACCTCAGGTAAAAATACATTTAAACAAACACTGAAAAGTCAATTTCAAAAAAGCCTTTCAGACGGATGCAACACTCTTGAAAACTAAACTATTGAGGCGTGACGACCGGACAATCAAACGTTTTGTTGCGAATTGTCAACTGGGGGCCGCAAAAACCAACGCATGGAGAAGAAAAGGAGCTAAATGAACTGCAGAAGAATTAACCGTCAAGCTACCAGGGACCCATTATCCTCCAGCGCCAACATAGTCCTGAACAGCAATCTACCCGGAGTGTCCTGAACAGCAATCTACCTGGAGAGTCCTGAGGTACAACCTACCTGGAGAGTCCAGAACTGCAACCTACCTGGAGAGTCCAGAGGTACAACCTACCTGGAGAGTCCAGAGGTACAACCTACCTGGAGAGTCCAGAGGTACAACCTACCTGGAGAATCCTGGAGTACAACCTACCTGGAGAGTCCTGGAGTACAACCTACCTGGAGAGTCCTGGAGTACAACCTACCTGGAGAGTCCTGAGGTACAACCTACCTGGAGAGTCCTGAACTGCAACCTACCTGGAGAGTCCAGAACTGCAACCTACCTGGAGAGTCCAGAGGTACAACCTACCTGGAGAGTCCTGAACTGCAACCTACCTGGAGAGTCCAGAACTGCAACCTACCTGGAGAGTCCAGAGGTACAACCTACCTGGAGAGTCCAGAGGTACAACCTACCTGGAGAGTCCAGAGGTACAACCTACCTGGAGAGTCCAGAGGTACAACCTACCTGGAGAGTCCAGAGGTACAACCTACCTGGAGAGTCCAGAGGTACAACCTACCTGGAGAGTCCAGAGGTACAACCTACCTGGAGAGTCCAGAGGTACAACCTACCTGGAGAGTCCAGAGGTACAACCTACCTGGAGAGTCCAGAGGTACAACCTACCTGGAGAGTCCAGAAGTACAACCTACCTGGAGAATCCTGGAGTACAACCTACCTGGAGAGTCCTGGAGTACAACCTACCTGGAGAGTCCTGGAGTACAACCTACCTGGAGAGTCCTGGAGTACAACCTACCTGGAGAGTCCAGAGGTACAACCTACCTGGAGTGTACAAGGTATCAAAAGCTCAGACATGACTAAGGTCAAGAAGGCTGAAACACGACCACCACTGAAGTAGATTCAGAGGTTGAAGCGTCAAGATTGACAAAAATCTTCAGGTATTTCTTTGCCCAAAAAGGTATTTTATGGACAGATGTAATGAGAATGACTCTTGATGGACCAGATGGATGGGGCCGTGGCTGGATCAGCAATGGACACAGGGGCACCACTTTGAGTCAGGCGCCAGCTAGGTGAAGGAGGGGTACTGGTATGGGCTGCTATCATTAAGGATGAGGTAGTTGGACCTTTTCGGGTTGAAGATGGACTGAAACTCAACTCCCAAACCTACTGCCAGTTTCTGGAACATTCTTTCTTCAAGCAGTGGTACAGGAAGAAGTCCTCAGCATTCAAGAACGCCATGATCTTTATGCAGGACAATGCTCCATCACACGCATCCCAGTACTCCACTGCTTGGCTAACCAGCAAGGGCCTCAAAGATGCCTGAATAATGACTTGGCCCTCCTTTCTCTCCCGACTTAAATCCTATTGGGAACTTGTGGGGCCCTTCTCAAAATGTGAGATTTACAGTGAGGGAAGACAATACACCTCTTTGAACAGCATTTGGGAGGCTGTGGTTGCTGCCTCAGCGAAAGGTGATCGTGAACAAATCAAGAAACTGACAGACTCCATGGAAGGAAGGCTCATGACATTAACAGAAAAGAAAAAGGTGGCCATATCGGTCATTGAATATTTTTGAAAGGCCAATTTTTTTAAAATTTAATTGTCATTTGGTATAACTTATTTGTTACCCTTATTCTAAAAATTGAGAATAAACAAGCGAGTTGGGAGAAATTATTTTTGGTATTTAGTTGCCTAATAATTGCGCACACTTATATATTTCCCCTGAGAAAGACATGACTCACTTTTCCTTTGTTTAACATTCCGGGTTGAGGTTCAATTACATTTTGGATTGACTAAGACCATTGTGTTTGTTCAACAATAAAATGAATCGTGAGGAATACAATTTGTCTAATAACTGTGCACTCAGCGTATATCTATGGTGTAGGTACCTGATTTGAACCATAAAGGAGACTACCACCCCACTACTGCCAGATTAGAGACATAAGGGAGACTACCACCCCACTACCAGATTAGAGCCATAAAGGAGACTATCACCCCACTACTCCCAGATTAGAGCCATAAAGGAGACTACCACCCCACTACCAGATTATAGCCATAAGGGAGACTACCACCCCCATCAGATTAAAGCCATAAAGTAGAATACCACCCCCATCAGATTAAAGCCATATAGGAGACTACCACCCCCATCAGATTAAAGCCATAAAGGAGACTACCACCCCCATCAGATTAAAGCCATATAGGAGACTACCACCCCCCATTAGATTTTTGGTCATTGTAGCCTGTGTGTTTTGTATCCCCACTGTGGGTCATTGTAGCCTGTGTGTTTTGTATCCCCACTGTGGGTCATTGTAGCCTGTGTGTTTTGTATCCCCACTGTGGGTCATTGTAGCCTGTGTGTTTTGTATCCCCACTGTGGGTCATTGTAGCCTGTGTGTTTTGTATCCCCACTGTGGGTCATTGTAGCCTGTGTGTTTTGTATCCCCACTGTGGGTCATTGTAGCCTGTGTGTTTTGTATCCCCACTGTGGGTCATTGTAGCCTGTGTGTTTTGTATCCCCACTGTGGGTCATTGTAGCCTGTGTGTTTTGTATCCCCACTGTGGGTCATTGTAGCCTGTGTGTTTTGTATCCCCACTGTGGGTCATTGTAGCCTGTGTGTTTTGTATCCCCACTGTGGGTCATTGTAGCCTGTGTGTTTTGTATCCCCACTGTGGGTCATTGTAGCCTGTGTGTTTTGTATCCCCACTGTGGGTCATTGTAGCCTGTGTGTTTTGTATCCCCACTGTGGGTCATTGTAGCCTGTGTGTTTTGTATCCCCACTGTGGGTCATTGTAGCCTGTGTGTTTTGTATCCCCACTGTGGGTCATTGTAGCCTGTGTGTTTTGTATCCCCACTGTGGGTCATTGTAGCCTGTGTGTTTTGTATCCCCACTGTGGGTCATTGTAGCCTGTGTGTTTTGTATCCCCACTGTGGGTCATTGTAGCCTGTGTGTTTTGTATCCCCACTGTGGGTCATTGTAGCCTGTGTGTTTTGTATCCCCACTGTGGGTCATTGTAGCCTGTGTGTTTTGTATCCCCACTGTGGGTCATTGTAGCCTGTGTGTTTTGTATCCCATCCCCACTGTGGGTCATTGTAGCCTGTGTGTTTTGTATCCCCACTGTGGGTCATTGTAGCCTGTGTGTTTTGTATCCCCACTGTGGGTCATTGTAGCCTGTGTGTTTTGTATCCCCACTGTGGGTCATTGTAGCCTGTGTGTTTTGTATCCCCACTGTGGGTCATTGTAGCCTGTGTGTTTTGTATCCCCACTGTGGGTCATTGTAGCCTGTGTGTTTTGTATCCCCACTGTGGGTCATTGTAGCCTATGTGTTTTGTATCCCCACTGTGGGTCATTGTAGCCTGTGTGTTTTGTATCCCCACTGTGGGTCATTGTAGCCTGTGTGTTTTGTATCCCCACTGTGGGTCATTGTAGCCTGTGTGTTTTTATCCCCACTGTGGTTCTGAAATCACCATCCCCCACTAATTAACTTGTCATTTTTGCAGATTAAGTGTTTGAGCTAGTCATATATCAATATTTCTTCTTTACAAATTAGCTATGACATACCGAATGAATATTTAGCAAATTTTGGATTTCACCCGCCCCATTACAAAAAAAATGATGGTTTTGATTGTTTGGAAGTTTAATGGAGAGATCTTCTCTGACTTCGGCCATGCAGCGCACATCGCAAAAAAAAGTATAGACAATCGGGGACAGATGCGTATCGGTGAATCGTTACATCCTTAAACTATTAACCAATCAGTCACTGTAGAAGGCCTGATGATCGTAACAGCGAGAGGTTATACACAGTCACGTGACATTCCCTGCTCTATTGAATGAACGGGACATCACATTGTCTTTTAAAACTGGAATCGATAAATTGGTCAAACTGTCCGTTTGGGATAATTACAACCAAGAAGCTACTAACAACAAACACTATTTTGTTCCCTCGGACATCGTCGTTACGTAAAATGTATTTTATCAAAGTGCTATACACTTCTCTCCTCTGTTTACTCAAAACAAAATAATAACAAAGCAACCTCAGAAAACGCCATTGGATTGATTGAAGAGCTATAGATTTGTAGCCCCGGTCTCAAATCTGTTTGTGCGATCTTGCTAAACTGATATTGCCAATGTCACGCCGAGTTGTCAAGAAAGCACAAACAGATGTGGGACCTGGGCTAATAGAACTCAATTCGTGACTCGTTTCAAATATGCAGAGGGAGTTGAAAAGAGAACACAAAGAAGGCTGTTGTATAAAACAAACGTCTCAGGATTATATCGTCAAACTAAGGGCAACCGTGGCATCCGTGACAGAGAAGGAGAAGCGAAAGACAGTCTAGCTAGCTACATTTTCAGATATACGTTTCAAATTTTGTCAGAGTCATTTTCATTGCAAGTTAAAGTGTTCTGTTAGCTAGTACTGCTGGCTAGCTAACGTCAGCTGGCTGTCTCGCCACACATGTGAATCCATAAAGAGATGGGTGAAGCTGAAGGCTTAAGAGGGTGTGAACGGGTGCAGACAAAGAAGAGCTCTCCAGTAGGTGTACCAAAACATTCAAGGGCCATTTTCTCAAAAGTGGGGTTATAAGTTTATCAACTTTCAAAGCAGAATTACTTTCCGATTGTTCCTCAACTGTAGTGTATGATAAAACATTTTCTCTCTCTGAGTCTCTACTTCTATCTAATGTAAAAAAAAAAAATTAACACTATTTCAAAAGTTGCTACATAAAACCGAATCGAGCCGGTCGGTCACATTTGTGCTGAAGGTGTCGATTAAAACCCTCATTTGTGTGTCGGGTTTCACCACATAATGCAAGCAGCCGATATGAGATCCCCTAGGAAGACATTGCGTATTGAGTCGCCGGGCAGATTTAGTCTGTTCAGCAGAGCTGTGGATTTTAACTGGCTGTGACAGACAGTCACACTCCAGCCAGGGTCAAATCACAAGACACTCCAAGGCCTGTATTCACAAAGACTGTGTTTACATTGACAACCCAAATCAGATCTATTGGCAGATTTTTGGAATCTGATCTTCCAGGCTGCAGCAGGAAGCTGGAGGGAGAAAGAAAATGTTGTCATGTAGTCACCTAACTAGCTAACACACCAATAAGGTGAGGAAGGAGGGAAACTGACAATAGTGGTCTGTTTCTTAATGGTTATAATGGAAGTGCTCTTTGACCCGAGTCCATAGGCATCTGAGAAACATACTTTATAGCCCTGTTAGTTAATCACCAACTGCAGTGTGTAGGCACTTAGTCAGTCCAGTAGTCAAATGTTTTATGTCGGCCTTGTCTTTACAATAAAACTACCCAGCAAACAGGGGACGTCCTAAGGACGTCCAGGGGAACACGGCACAACCTCCCGATGTTCCAAGACTCATTTTTTTGGTTTGCAGGGTAGTAGCTAGCCCAGAGGTTTGCAAGCGTTTTTTGGTCCGTGACCCCATTTTGATACAAAAAAAAACAAAAAAGTGTATTCAACAGCCAATGATAACTTTAAAAAAAATGGGGACGATGACAGGCTTGGCAGTGCTTTTGATGGAATTTCAATCTGAAGACAGTATGGTTTGAAGTGACTGAAACGCATCAGAAAGGTATTGAGAAGTTCACCAGATGTTGATTAGTAGTAGGTGCCTTTGAACAGGGGTATGGTAGTAGGTGCCTTTGAACAGGGGTATGGTAGTAGGTGCCTTTGAACAGGGTATGGTAGTAGGTGCCTTTGAACAGGGGTATGGTAGTAGGTGTCTTTGAACAGGGGTATGGTAGTAGGTGCCTTTGAACAGGGTATGGTAGTAGGTGCCTTTGAACAGGGGTATGGTAGTAGGTGCCTTTGAACAGGGTATGGTAGTAGGTGCCTTTGAACAGGGTATGGTAGTAGGTGCCTTTGAACAGGGGTATGGTAGTAGGTGCCTTTGAACAGGGGTATGGTAGTAGGTGCCTTTGAACAGGGTATGGTAGTAGGTGCCTTTGAACAGGGGTATGGTAGTAGGTGCCTTTGAACAGGGGTATGGTAGTAGGTGCCTTTGAACAGGGTATGGTAGTAGGTGCCTTTGAACAGGGTATGGTAGTAGGTGCCTTTGAACAGGGGTATGGTAGTAGGTGCCTTTGAACAGGGTATGGTAGTAGGTGCCTTTGAACAGGGTATGGTAGTAGGTGCCTTTGAACAGGGGTATGGTAGTAGGTGCCTTTGAACAGGGTATGGTAGTAGGTGCCTTTGAACAGGGGTATGGTAGTAGGTGCCTTTGAACAGGGGTATGGTAGTAGGTGCCTTTGAACAGGGGTATGGTAGTAGGTGCCAGGCGAACCTGCTTGGGTTTTTCACTTTGTAGCTTAAACCGTTCAAAAGATAGCGCATGCAGGAAGAAAACAGAAACCGGTTACTCAGTCTAACCCTGATTCTATGAACCAAGCATGATGTTCTTTCATTCATAGTTTCTCTCATGACCCCATGTTTCTAAATTAGGCTGTTAAAATGTGCCTATATACACACACACACAAACGTCGTTATAGACCGGTGTATTAGTACTGTTGTTTTCCATGAACCAAGTGACCTAGGACAGATTTACAGACAGACCGTTTAACGTCTATGGTTTATTACCGTTTTATAACAGCGGCCGGGCGGAACAAATCACAGATTCATATCACCATGGAGATAAGAACTGCACAGGCTTATATGTATATATATATATATACATCTTTTTAAGTGTTATTTCTTACTTTTGTAGGTATTTTTCTTAAAAAACGGAATTGTTGGTTAAGGGCTTGTAACTAAACATTTCCTCTGTATGGTTGTATTCGGTGCATGTGACAAATACAATGTTATTTAATATATCTATCTTACACTTGTCTTCACGGTGCCGATGTCGTTACACTGAGCCTCACCTGCCAGGTAGACAGCGAAGGAGATAAATCTATGGTATCGGACCAGGAACTGGAGCGGTTCTTCTCTCTGCACCAACGCACCAAAGTACTCCGCCAATGTCTCACCATAGAAGAAGTAGTTCACACAAACCAGGAAGTACCTTTAAAAAAAACAACAATAATAATAATAATAATAATTAAAAGGAAGGTAAACAAGTCAATATCAATTCACACAAATCATCATCAGGATAAAAGTACTTGAAGGAAAACCAGGATATTGTATTCATTCCTTTTTGGTTTTGTGTGTTTGTTTTTTGTTGTTGTTCAGAGGTCAGAGTTCAAGTGGTGAAGGGTTAGGCTGTTCAGAGGGCATGCTGCGTGTGTACTTTCCAAATGGACTTGCCTAGTTAAATAAATAAAAAAAGGTACAACAAAAATAAATGAAAACGTCCAGCATGGCAGTGACATTTGCTCATGGTTGGCTCAACTCAAGCCTTGGTGTGTATGAGTTTGTTTGTGTGCCTTTATGGGAAAAGGTTGCTCTGCTCTACAGAAACCTAAAAATAAAGGAGGGGGGGGGGGGGGGGGGACTCTATATTCAGACTATTACCTGAAAAATAAAAACTAGTCGTCATTTTTGACAGAGAGACTGTTAAACCCAACCCTCTCTGTCCCCTGGGATACAAAGGCACAAACTTCGAGAGAGAGAGAGAGAGAAACTCTCCAGAACTCTACCATCCCCCGGATTCACACCTCTGGTCCTGGGTACTCCGTTGCTAGGGGGTTGCCAAGGGCCCTTCCAGAACACTCTTCCCTGGGCTAGAGTCATGTGACCTGGTCAGACACGATTGTACCTGGTGAGGATATCAAACCCCCTCAACACAGTCTGTTCTTTAGTTGGACAAAGATGTCAAGAGAGACAACAGGTCAGAACTCTGCACCTCAACACAACTCACCACTAGGCCCTTCCTATAAGGACACGGCACCTCAACACAACTCACCACTAGGCCCTTCCTATAAGGACACGGCACCTACACACAACTCACCACTAGGCCCTTCCTATAAGGACACGTCACCTCAACACAACTCACCACTAGGCCCTTCCTATAAGGACACGGCACCTACACACAACTCACCACTAGGCCCTTCCTATAAGGACACGGCACCTACACACAACTCACCACTAGGCCCTTCCTATAAGGACACGTCACCTCAACACAACTCACCACTAGGCCCTTCCTATAAGGACACGTCACCTAAACACAACTCACCACTAGGCCCTATAAGGACAAGCCTCCACCATGGACTTCCTAACCCCGTGTTAGTGCCTAATCCCTGTCTCCTGTCTAATGATAAAGTGTAGATGGTATCCCCGTCTCCTGTCTCCTGTGTGGTGATAAAGTGTAGATGGTATCCCTGTCTCCTGTCTGGTAATAAAGTGTAGATGGTATCCCTGTCTCCTGTGTGGTGATAAAGTGTAGATGGTATCCCCGTCTCCTGTCTGGTGATAAAGTGTAGATGGTATCCCTGTCTCCTGTCTGGTGATAAAGTGTAGATGGTATCCCTGTCTCCTGTCTGGTAATAAAGTGTAGATGGTATCCCTGTCTCCTGTCTCCTGTGTGGTGATAAAGTGTAGATGGTATCCCTGTCTCCTGTCTGGTAATAAAGTGTAGATGGTATCCCTGTCTCCTGTGTGGTGATAAAGTGTAGATGGTATCCCTGTCTCCTGTGTGGTGATAAAGTGTAGATGGTATCCCTGTCTCCTGTCTGGTGATAAAGTGTAGATGGTATCCCTGTCTCCTGTCTGGTGATAAAGTGTAGATGGTATCCATGTCTCCTGTCTAGTGATAAAGTGTAGATGGTATCCCTGTCTCCTGTCTAGTGATAAAGTGTAGATGGTATCCCTGTCTCCTGTCTGGTGATAAAGTGTAGATGGTATCCCTGTCTCCTGTCTGGTGATAAAGTGTAGATGGTATCCCTGTCTCCTGTCTGGTGATAAAGTGTAGATGGTATCCCTGTCTCCTGTGTGGTGATAAAGTGTAGATGGTATCCCTGTCTCCTGTCTGGTGATAAAGTGTAGATGGTATCCCTGTCTCCTGTCTGGTGATAAAGTGTAGATGGTATCCCTGTCTCCTGTCTGGTGATAAAGTGTAGATGGTATCCCTGTCTCCTGTCTGGTGATAAAGTGTAGATGGTATCCCTGTCTCCTGTCTGGTGATAAAGTGTAGATGGTATCCCTGTCTCCTGTCTGGTGATAAAGTGTAGATGGTATCCCTGTCTCCTGTCTGGTGATAAAGTGTAGATGGTATCCCTGTCTCCTGTCTGGTGATAAAGTGTAGATGCTATCCCTGTCTCCTGTCTGGTGATAAAGTGTAGATGGTATCCCTGTCTCCTGTGTGGTGATAAAGTGTAGATGGTATCCCTGTCTCCTGTCTCCTGTCTGGTGATAAAGTGTAGATGGTATCCCTGACTCCTGTCTGGTGATAAAGTGTAGATGGTCTCCCTGTCTCCTGTCTGGTGATAAAGTGTAGATGGTATCCCTGTCTCCTGTCTGGTGATAAAGTGTAGATGGTATCCCTGTCTCCTGTCTAGTGATAAAGTGTAGATGGTATCCCTGTCTCCTGTTTGGTGATAAAGTGTAGATGGTATCCCTGTCTCCTGTCTCCTGTTTGGTGATAAAGTGTAGATGGTATCCCTGTCTCCTGTCTCCTGTCTGGTGATAAAGTGTAGATGGTATCCCTGTCTCCTGTGTGGTGATAAAGTGTAGATGGTATCCCTGTCTCCTGTCTGGTGATAAAGTGTAGATGGTATCCCTGTCTCCTGTCTCCTGTGTGGTGATAAAGTGTAGATGGTATCACTGTCTCCTGTCTCCTGTCTGGTGATAAAGTGTAGATGGTATCCCTGTCTCCTGTCTAGTGGTAAAGTGTAGATGGTATCCCTGTTTCCTGTCTAGTGATAAAGTGTAGATGGTATCCCTGTCTCCTGTCTAGTGATAAAGTGTAGATGGTATCCCTGTCTCCTGTCTGGTGATAAAGTGTAGATGGTATCCCTGTCTCCTGTGTGGTGATAAAGTGTAGATGGTATCCCTGTCTCCTGTGTGGTGATAAAGTGTAGATGGTATCCCTGTCTCCTGTGTGGTGATAAAGTGTAGATGGTATCCCTGTCTCCTGTGTGGTGATAAAGTGTAGATGGTATCCCTGTCTCCTGTCTGGTGATAAAGTGTAGATGGTATCCCTGTCTCCTGTTTAGTGATACAGTGTAGATGGTATCCCTGTCTCCTGTGTGGTGATAAAGTGTAGATGGTATCCCTGTCTCCTGTGTGGTGATAAAGTGTAGATGGTATCCCTGTCTCCTGTCTGGTGATAAAGTGTAGATGGTATCCCTGTCTCCTGTCTGGTGATAAAGTGTAGATGGTATCCCTGTCTCCTGTCTAGTGATAAAGTGTAGATGGTATCCCTGTCTCCTGTCTAGTGATAACGTGTAGATGGTATCACTGTCTCCTGTCTAGTGATAAAGTGTAGATGGTATCCCTGTCTCCTGTGTGGTGATAAAGTGTAGATGGTATCCCTGTCTCCTGTCTCCTGTTTGGTGATAAAGTGTAGATGGTATCCCTGTCTCCTGTGTGGTGATAAAGTGTAGATGGTATCCCTGTCTCCTGTGTGGTGATAAAGTGTAGATGGTATCCCTGTCTCCTGTGTGGTGATAAAGTGTAGATGGTATCCCTGTCTCCTGTCTGGTGATAAAGTGTAGATGGTATCCCTGTCTCCTGTCTCCTGTCTGGTGATAAAGTGTAGATGGTATCCCTGTCTCCTGTCTGGTGATAAAGTGTAGATGGTATCCCTGTCTCCTGTCTGGTGATAAAGTGTAGATGGTATCCCTGTCTCCTGTGTGGTGATAAAGTGTAGATGGTATCCCTGTCTCCTGTCTGGTGATAAAGTGTAGATGGTATCCCTGTCTCCTGTTTGGTGATAAAGTGTAGATGGTATCCCTGTCTCCTGTCTGGTGATAAAGTGTAGATGGTATCCCTGTCTCCTGTGTGGTGATAAAGTGTAGATGGTATCCCTGTCTCCTGTCTGGTGATAAAGTGTAGATGGTATCCCTGTCTCCTGTCTGGTGATAAAGTGTAGATGGTATCCCTGTCTCCTGTGTGGTGATAAAGTGTAGATGGTATCCCTGTCTCCTGTCTCCTGTTTGGTGATAAAGTGTAGATGGTATCCCTGTCTCCTGTGTGGTGATAAAGTGTAGATGGTATCCCTCTCTCCTGTCTGGTGATAAAGTGTAGATGGTATCCCTGTCTCATGTCTCCTGTGTGGTGATAAAGTGTAGATGGTATCCCTGTCTCCTGTCTGGTGATAAAGTGTAGATGGTATCCCTGTCTCCTGTCTGGTGATAAAGTGTAGATGGTATCCCTGTCTCCTGTCTGGTGATAAAGTGTAGATGGTATCCCTGTCTCCTGTTTAGTGATAAAGTGTAGATGGTATCCCTGTCTCCTGTTTAGTGATAAAGTGTAGATGGTATTCCTGTCTCCTGTCTCCTGTTTGGTGATAAAGTGTAGATGGTATCCCTGTCTCCTGTTTGGTGATAAAGTGTAGATGGTATCCCTGTCTCCTGTCTCCTGTCTGGTGATAAAGTGTAGATGTTATCCCTGTCTCCTGTCTGGTGATAAAGTGCAGATGGTATCCCTGTCTCCTGTGTGGTGATAAAGTGTAGATGGTATCCCTGTCTCCTGTGTGGTGATAAAGTGTAGATGGTATCCCTGTCTCCTGTCTCCTGTTTGGTGATAAAGTGTAGATGGTATCCCTGTCTCCTGTGTGGTGATAAAGTGTAGATGGTATCCCTGTCTCCTGTCTGGTGATAAAGTGTAGATGGTATCCCTGTCTCCTGTCTGGTGATAAAGTGTAGATGGTATCCCTGTCTCCTGTCTGGTGATAAAGTGTAGATGGTATCTCTGTCTCCTGTCTCCTGTCTGGTGATAAAGTGTAGATGGTATCACTGTCTCCTGTCTCCTGTCTGGTGATAAAGTGTAGATGGTATCCCTGTCTCCTGTCTGGTGATAAAGTGTAGATGGTATCCCTGTCTCCTGTCTGGTGATAAAGTGTAGATGGTATCCCTGTTTCCTGTCTAGTGATAAAGTGTAGATGGTATCCCTGTCTCCTGTCTGGTGATAAAGTGTAGCTGGTATCCCTGTCTCCTGTGTGGTGATAAAGTGTAGATGGTATCCCTTTCTCCTGTGTGGTGATAAAGTGTAGATGGTATCCCTGTCTCCTGTGTGGTGATAAAGTGTAGATGGTATCCCTGTCTCCTGTGTGGTGATAAAGTGTAGATGGTATCCCTGTCTCCTGTCTGGTGATAAAGTGTAGATGGTATCCCTGTCTCCTGTTTAGTGATAAAGTGTAGATGGTATCCCTGTCTCCTGTTTAGTGATAAAGTGTAGATGGTATTCCTGTCTCCTGTCTCCTGTTTGGTGATAAAGTGTAGATGGTATCCCTGTCTCCTGTTTGGTGATAAAGTGTAGATGGTATCCCTGTCTCCTGTCTCCTGTCTGGTGATAAAGTGTAGATGGTATCCCTGTCTCCTGTCTGGTGATAAAGTGTAGATGGTATCCCTGTCTCCTGTTTGGTGATAAAGTGTAGATGGTATCCCTGTCTCCTGTCTGGTGATAAAGTGTAGATGGTATCCCTGTCTCCTGTCTGGTGATAAAGTGTAGATGGTATCCCTGTCTCCTGTCTCCTGTTTGGTGATAAAGTGTAGATGGTATCCCTGTCTCCTGTCTCCTGTCTGGTGATAAAGTGTAGATGGTATCCCTGTCTCCTGTGTGGTGATAAAGTGTAGATGGTATCCCTGTCTCCTGTCTCCTGTGTGGTGATAAAGTGTAGATGGTATCCCTGTCTCCTGTCTCCTGTCTGGTGATAAAGTGTAGATGGTATCCCTGTCTCCTGTCTGGTGATAAAGTGTAGATGGTATCCCTGTCTCCTGTTGGTCATTCTATGTCCTCTAACCTAGCCTCAGGAGAGTCGCACATATAATTAAAACCGGAAACAGTTGATGGCTCTCTATTTTTCAGAGACACAGAGACGAGAAACAGGGGGGGGGAGAAGAGAGAGAGAGGGGACAGAGAGAAGGTGGGTACAGAGAGAAGAGAATAGAGAGTGAGAGACAGAGAGAGAAAAACGAGGGGGGAGAGAGAAGGGGGGACAGAGAGAAGAGAATAGAGAGTGAGAGACAGAGAGAGAAAAACGAGGGGGGAGAGAGAGAAGGGGGGGCCAGAGAGAAGGAGGGGACAGAGAGAAGAGAATAGAGAGTGAGAGAGATAGAAAAACGAGAGGGGGGTGAGAGAAGGAGGGGCCTGAGAGAAGGGGGGGACAGAGAGA
Source organism: Oncorhynchus kisutch (assembly GCF_002021735.2). Lineage (NCBI taxonomy): Eukaryota > Metazoa > Chordata > Actinopteri > Salmoniformes > Salmonidae > Oncorhynchus > Oncorhynchus kisutch. Next base: position 4,416,781 of record NC_034176.2, on the reverse strand, counting down.
AGAGAATAGAGAGTGAGAGACAGAGTGAGAGACAGAGAGAGAAAACGAGAGGGGGGAGAGAGAGAAGGAGGGGCCAGAGAGAAGAGAATAGAGAGTGAGAGACAGAGAGAGATAAACGAGAGGGGGGAGAGAGAGGGAGGGGCCAGAGAGAAGAGAAGAGAGAGTGAGAGACAGAGAGAGATAAACGAGAGGGGGGGAGATAAGAGGGAGTGAAAAAAAAGGATAATCGAAACTGAGAAAGATAGTCGGTCCTTACCAGCTGAGTGTCCTGAACCAGGGCAGCTCGTAGGAATGGTAGACTCTGTAGCCGATATCTATGATCTCCTGAAAACACTTGATCTGGATGGTCATCACCTAGCCAAGGAGAGAGAACGAGAGAGAAAGAGGAGTTAGGACCAGTGTTTGGGAGGTAACCCATATAAAATAATCACTTTTTTTTTTGACCATCTTTTAGACCATCTTTGGTTCCTCCTACCTCTCCGGGATAGGCGGGACGCTTGCGTCCCACTTGGCCAATAGCCAGGGAAAATGCAGAGCGACAAATTCAAACCTTCATTAAATCACACATGTAAGATACCAAATTAAAGCTACACTCGTTGTGAATCCAGTCAACATGCCAGATTTCAAAAAGGCTTTTCGGCGAAAGCATAAAATGCTATTATCTGATGATAGCACAACAGTAAACAAAGAGCATATTTCAACCCTGCTTTTATTTAATCATAAATGAATAAATAATAATACAAATGCTTAAGTACCAACATTTTTGGAGATTCCGTTTTCATTTAGAGTGAGTGAGAAAAAGTCAATTCTTGAACACACGGGGGGGGGGGGGGGGGTGAGATATTCTCACTCATTTTAAAATAAGGCCAGTCTGTTATTTTGAATGACTTATTTCTGGAGAAACCAAAACTTGATTGTTCAGCAGACATCACAGAACATTACTGTTTCCTCCATGCTTGTCTCAGAGAGGTGTTTCTTAGGACCCACATCGTTTCCTTCAAGGTAGGATTATAGCAATATTTCTGTTATGTTCAGATGCATTTACATGTATATTTATATGATTGTACCTAATGTTGGCTAACTGTCTTTTTTTCCTTCTCCAAATGCAGACAATGACCCAAAACATACTGCCGCCCGGGTTTGCATTGCAAATGAGGGCATAAACTGGGTCAAGACGTCAGCAGACCTTTATGTAGTGAAATATAAATACAATACCTACAACACCTACGGTAGGCCTACAGTATATCTATAAATATTTTTTCTCTCATCTCTACAGGAAGGTCTCCTGATATAAACCCGATCGAACTGACAAACATTAATCCGTCAAGCCGACAAGCACAGATGAACTGGTTCAAGGCCATCAAGATGTTATGGCTAGAGAAACTGACGATACAACAACTACATTGATCAATCTCAGCAAGGTTTTACCTGTGGTCGTGGAGCTGGAAGTGCGACTAAAATGCAGGGTAATAAGTAAACATCCATGTCTTTTCTGGTTATTTTATTAACAAAAGTATAAAAGATGTTGATGAAGAAACACTGTACTGCTGTTCTGAGTTAGAAATGTAGCACTTTAGAGGACTTAAGCATTGAAAACATTTGCAAGTTCAGGGATTTTCACTACAGTAGCCGGGCTATAAGAAGTCTATTGTCCTGTTAATAGGAAACATTAGCATGATGGGCTACACCTGCTACAGTACACTTGTGAAAAACAAGTGTTTGAAAACCTGTTTTCAAAATGCCTCCAATTGTCCATCACTATTGTAAATTTTAAAAAACACAGCATCTTGTTTAAATTCTTTATTGTAACCACAATGTCACAAATAATTTGTTATCTACCTTTCCAATTAGAGTTAGGGGGATTTACAAATGTGCGCTTTTCATTATTAGCTACATTGTTTTAGATCAAACATGCAGAAATTTTTTTTCTTTAAATTGTTTTATGTAGGATGCAAAATGTTTGACCAGTTGTAAGTAGGCCTAATAAAAAAAAGCCTACTTCAATTAGGCTGTTAGGCCTCATAACTTAACTGGCTGAGGTAAGCTAATTTATAGGCTCAGAAGAAATAGACTCCAATTAAACCCTCTTAGTCAAATTAAAATGAAGATTATTGTTGAGATGAATTGCTCGACTGGTATAGGTTCTCCATCTGCAAAGAAATTCATTAAAAATCCTACAAATGTGATTTTCTGGATTTTTTTTCTTCTCATTTTGTCTGTCATAGTTGAAGTGTACCTATGATGAAAATTACAGGCCTCTCTCGTCTTTTTAAGTGGGAGAACTTGCACAATTGGTGGCTGACTAAATACTTTTTTGCCCCACTGTATACAGCTCAAGTTGGGGGGGGGGGGGGGGGGGGGGGGGGGGGGGGGTTCACACCTAGCTCAAGATGGGAAGGGGGGTCACACCTAACTCAAGATGGGAAGGGGGGTTCACACCTAGCTCAAGATGGGAAGGGTGGTTCGCACCAAGCTCAAGATGGAAAGGGTGGTTCGCACCAAGCTCAGGGAACATGAACGGGTGTTATAAAGCTACATACCACTATCATGAACAGGGTGTTATAAAGCTACATACCACTATCATGAACAGGGTGTTATAAAGCTACATACCACTACCATGAACATGGTGTTATAAAGCTACATACCACTACCATGAACATGGTGTTATAAAGCTACATACCACTACCATGAACATGGTGTTATAAAGCTACATACCACTAACATGAACATGGTGTTATAAAGCTACATACCACTAACATGAACAGGGTGTTATAAAGTTACATACCACTAACATGAACATGGTGTTATAAAGCTACATAACACTAATATGAACATGTTATGAAGCCACGTACCACTACTATGAGCATGATAGGTCCCAGGTAAATCATCATGAAGAATCCCGATATCATGGCCATGGATAGAACCCCTCGTATACAGCAGTTCTTCCACCTGGAAAAAGACACACAGCACATCAATACACACAGCACATCAATACACACAGCACATCAATACACACAGCACATCAACACACACAGCACATCAACACACACAGCACATCAATACACACAGCACATCAATACACACAGCACATCAACACACACAGCACATCAATACACACAGGCACATCAATACACACAGCACATCAATACACACAGCACATCAACACACACAGCACATCAACACACACAGCACATCAATACACACAGCACATCAATACACACAGGCACACAGCACATCAATACACACAGCACATCAATACACACAGGCACACAGCACATCAATACACACAGCACATCAATACACAGGCACACAGCACATCAATACACACAGCACATCAATACACACAGCACATCAACACACACAGCACATCAACACACACAGCACATCAATACACACAGCACATCAATACACACAGCACATCAACACACACAGCACATCAATACACACAGGCACATCAATACACACAGCACATCAATATACACAGCACATCAATACACACAGCACATCAATACACACAGGCACACAGCACATCAATACACACAGCACATCAATACACACAGGCACACAGCACATCAATACACACAGCACATCAATACACAGGCACACAGCACATCAATACACACAGCACATCAATACACACAGGCACACAGCACATCAATACACACAGCACATCAATACACACAGCACATCAATACACACAGCACATCAACACATCCAGGCACACAGCACATCACACACAGGCACACAGCACATCAACACACACAGCACATCAACACACACAGCACATCAACACACACAGCACATCAATACACACAGCACATCGATACACACAGGCACACAGCACATCGATACACACAGGCACACAGCACATCAATACACACAGCACATCAATACACACAGCACATCAATACACACAGCACATCAACACACACAGCACATCAATACACACAGCACATCAATACACACAGGCACACAGCACATCAATACACACAGCACATCAATACACACAGGCACACAGCACATCAATACACACAGCACATCAATACACACAGGCACACAGCACATCAATACACACAGCACATCAATACACACAGGCACACAGCACATCAATACACACAGCACATCAATACACACAGGCACACAGCACATCAATACACACAGCACATCAATACACACAGCACATCAATACACACAGCACATCAATACACACAGGCACATCAACACACACAGCACATCAATACACACAGCACATCAATACACACAGACACACAGCACATCAATACACACAGCACATCAATACACACAGCACATCAATACACACAGCACATCAACACACACAGGCACACAGCACATCGATACACACAGGCACACAGCACATCAATACACACAGGCACACAGCACATCAATACACACAGCACATCAATACACACAGGCACACAGCACATCAATACACACAGCACATCAATACACACAGCACATCAATACACACAGGCACACAGCACATCAATACACACAGCACATCAACACACACAGCACATCAATACACACAGACACACAGCACATCAATACACACAGCACATCAATACACACAGCACATCAATACACAGACACACAGCACATCAATACACACAGACACACAGCACTACACACAGACAGACAAACATCAATACACACACACAGATACCCAGAAACATCAATGTAGGCCTGCATAAACCCCCAATATCTCACCACAGTCATTAAAAACAAAGCTATCCTGTTTTTACAGTTGAACAAAGGTATCGGTCACTGGATACCGACAGTGAGCTCCAACAGTATTGACCCATTTGTTGTTGTTTTGACTCTGTACTCCAGCACTTTGGATTTAAAAATGACACAATGACTATGAGGTTAAAGTGCAAACCGTCAGCTTTCATTTGAGGGTATTTTCATCCCTATCGGCCGAATCGTTTATAAATTACAGTACTTCCTGTACATAGTAGTACCCACATTTTAGGGGACCAAAAGTAGGGGACAAATTCACTATAAGAATTGAATATGTTTCTATAAACACTTCTATATTGATGTGGATGCTACCATGATTACGTATAATCCTGAATGAATTGTGAATAATGATGAACGAGAAAAATAGATGCACAAATATCATACCGCAAAGACATGCTAACCAGGATATCATGGGGCGGCAGGGTAGCCTAGTGGTTAGAGCGTTGGACTAGTAACCGGAAGGTTGCAAGTTCAAATCCCCGAGCTGACAAGGTACAAATCTGTTGTTCTGCCCCCTGATCAAGGCAGTTAACCCCACTGTTCCTAGGCCGTCATTGAAAATAAGAATTTGTTCTTTAACTGACTTGCCTAGTTAAATCAAAATAAATAAATCATGTTTTTTTTTTAGGAAAATGGGACTAACTTGACTTGACTACTTCCACTAAATCCACTAAAATGGAGGTACTATTGTACAAGGAACTACTGTAATTTCTAAACGGTTTACCCGATATGGATGAAAATACCCTCAAATTAAAGCTGACTCTTAATCCTCATTGTATCATTTCAAACCCAAAGTGCTGAAGTACAGAGCCAAACTGTCCCAATACTTTCTGGAGCTCATGAATGTTTGGTACATAAATCTAGACAGGCTAAATACACTTGACTGTAAAACACGGGATAGGCATGCTTAAATCCAGGTATAAACTGGTGTACAGAGCCTGGGACACGAGCGTCACACTTCCCCCAAGGAAAAAGTGGCTTGCTGTGCTGCCGCCTTGCTGCCTCCGCAATCCAATTCATGTACTCTTCCTCCCCCTCTCCCTCCCACCTCTCGTTACTCTATAATGCTGGACTATAATGTGGTGTCCCTCCCACCTCTCGTTACTCTATAATGCTGGACTTCCCTGGTGTCCCTCCCACCTCTCATTACTCTATAATGCTGGACTAATGTGGTGTCCCTCCCACCTCTCGTTACTCTATAATGCTGGACTAATGTGGTGTCCCTCCCACCTCTCGTTACTCTATAATGCTGGACTAATGTGGTGTCCCTCCCACCTCTCGTTACTCTATAATGCTGGACTAATGTGGTGTCCCTCCCACCTCTCGTTACTCTATAATGCTGGACTAATGTGGTGTCCCTCCCACCTCTCGTTACTCTATAATGCTGGACTTCCATGGTGTCCCTCCCACCTCTCGTTACTCTATAATGCTGGACTAATGTGGTGTCCCTCCCACCTCTCCTTACTCTATAATGCTGGACTAATGTAGTGTCCCACATCTCATTACTATATAATGCTGGTCATAACCCAAAAGGTTATAATGTGTGTGTGGTTCAAAATGCATCTCCGTGTGGTTATTATAGTGTATTCAATGTGTAGTATAGAGTACAATCCCACCTCTCCCTCCAGTGAGGACGTTAAATGTGCGTGTTACCTGGGGTTGAGGCCCTCCACGGCCTCTTTGAGGAACTGTGGAGTGTTGTCTGCTGTGGAGGGAGGAACGGATGGGGTGTCTGCTTTATATTCGCCGTCTCCTCCGGCCTCACCAGGCAGACCCAGTCTGTCCTCTCCATCTGCCTCCTAACACACACACACACACACACACACACACACAAGGGAGAGAGAGCAAGTTAGACTAGAAATACTAGTGTGTCATCAACAAAGAAAAACAACACAGGCATGAAATAAAGATACTAGATTAGACTAGTCATTCTGCGACAGTACTGTAGTATAGATCTAAAGATACTAGATTAGACTAGTCATTCTGCGACAGTACTGTAGTATAGATCTAAAGATACTAGATTAGACTAGTCATTCTGCGACAGTACTGTAGTATAGATCTAAAGATACTAGATTAGACTAGTCATTCTGCGACAGTACTGTAGTATAGATCTAAAGATACTAGATTAGACTAGTCATTCTGCGACAGTACGGGAGTATAGATCTAAAGATACTAGATTAGACTAGTCATTCTGCGACAGTACTGGAGTATAGATCTAAAGATACTAGATTAGACTAGTCATTCTGCGACAGTACTGGAGTATAGATCTAAAGATACTAGATTAGACTAGTCATTCTGCGACAGTACTGGAGTATAGATCAAAAGATACTAGATTAGACTAGTCATTCCGCTACAGTACTGGAGTATAGAGCTAAAGATACTAGATTAGACTAGTCATTCCGCGACAGTACTGGAGTATAGAGCTAAAGATACTAGATTAGACTAGTCATTCTGCGACAGTACTGGAGTATAGAGCTAAAGATACTAGATTAGACTAGTCATTCTGATACAGTACTGGAGTATAGATCTAAAGATACTAGATTAGACTACTCATTCCGCGACAGTACTGGAGTATAGAGCTAAAGATACTAGATTAGACTAGTCATTCTGATACAGTACTGGAGTATAGATTATTTCTGAAACAAGGGAAGCAAGTGGGTCTCTCAATTCAGTTCAAGGGGCTTTATTGGCATGGGAAACATAGGTAAACTTTGCCAAAGCAAGTGAAGTAGATAATAAACAAAGGTGCAATAAACAATAAAAATGAATAGTAATCATTACACTCACAAAAGTTCCAAAATAATAAAAGACATTTCAAATGTCATATTGTGTAAATACACAGTGTTGTAATGATGTGCAAATATTTAAAGTACAAAAGGGAAAATAGCATAAATATGGGTTGTATTTACAATGGTGTTTGTTCTTCACTGGTTGCCCTTTTTTTGTGGCAAAAAGGTCACAAATCTTGCTGCTGTGATGACACACTGTGGTATTTCACCCAGTAGATGTGGGAGTTCATCAAATTTGGGTTTGTTTTCTAAATCTTTGTGGATCTGTGTAATCTGAGGGAAATATGTGTCTCTAACATGGTCATACATTTGGCAGGAGGTTAGGAAGTGCAGTTCAATTTCCACCTCATTTTGTGGGCATTGTGCACATAGCCTGTCTCCTCTTGAGAGCCATGTCTGCCTACGGTGGCCTTTCTCAATATGCTCACTGAGTGTAACGGCTCTCTTCTATCTCCTCCTCTGACGAAGAGGTAGAACAAGGATCGGACCAAAATGCAGCGTGATGATGATTCATGATGATTCATGATTTATTTAAATGAAGGAAAACCCTATACAAGCAGAAACTACAAAAATAACTAAATGAAATAACGAAAACCGAAACAGCCCTATCTGGTGCAAACACAAAGACAGGAACAATCACCCACGAAAACACTCACAGAATATGGCTGCCTAAATATGGTTCCCAATCAGAGACAACGATAATCACCTGACTCTGATTGAGAACCACCTCAGGCAGCCCTAGACTACTTAGACACCCCACAAAACCCCTAAGACAAAAACACACCACAATAACCCATGTCACACCCTGGCCTGACCAAATAATTCAAGAAAACACAAAATACTAAGACCAAGGCGTGACACTGAGTCTGTACATAATCAAAGCTTTCCTTACGTTTGGGTCAGTCACAGTGGTCAGGTATTCTGCCACTGTGTACTCTCTGTTTAGGGCCAAATATCATTCTAGTCTCCCAATAATTACCGTGGGATATGCGTCAACAGCAACCTTGGGAAAATCTTCTGCATTATCATTAACAGCAGACTCATACATTTTCTCAATGAAAACTGAGAAAATGTCAAATTGGCTTTTTACCAAATTACCGTACGACAGACCACGTATTCACCCTGTACACGCTAATTGACAAACAAACAAACCAAAACCATGGCAAAGTCTTCTCATGCTTTGTTGATTTAAAAAAAGCCTGACTAAATTTGGCATGAGGGTCTGCTATACAAACTGATGGAAAGTGGTGTTGGGGGTAAAACATACGACATTATAAAATCCATGTACACAAACAAGTGTGCGGTTAAAATTGGCAAAAAACACACATTTCTTCCCACATGGCCGTGGGGCGAGACAGGGATGCAGTTTAAGCCCCACGCTCTTCAACATATATATCAATGAATTGGCGCGGGCACTAGAACGGTCTGCAGCACCCGGCCTTTCCCTACTAGAATCTGAAATTAAATGTCTGTTTGCTGATGATCTGGTGCTTCTGTCACCAACCAAGGAGGGCCTACAGCAGCACAGATTCTGCCAGACCTGGGCACTGACAGTAAATCTCAGTAAGACCAAAATAATGGTGTTCCAAAAAAGGTCCGGTCGCCAAAAATACTTGAATCAGTTATAGAACCCATTGCCCTTTATGGTTTTGAGGTGTGGGGTCCGCTCACCAACCAAGAATTCACAAAATGGGACTCTGCATGTAGAATTCTGCAAAACTATCCTCAGTGTACAACGTAAAACACCAAATAATGCATGCAAAGCAGAATTAGGCCGATACCCACTAATTATCAAAATCCAGAAAATAGACGTTAAATTCTACAACCACCTAATAGGGAGTAATTCCCAACCCTTCCATAACAAAGCCATCACCTACAGAGAGATGAACCCGGAGAAGAGTCTCCTAAGCAAGCTGGTCCTGGGGCTCTGTTCAAAAACACAAACACACCCTACAGAGCCCCAGGACAGAAACACAATTAGACCCAATCCAATCATGAGAAGAAAAAAAAGATAATTACTTAACACATTGGAATGAATTAACAAAAAAACAGAGCAAACTAGAATGCTATTTGTCCCTAAACAGAGAGTACAGTGGCAAAATACCTGACCACTGTGACTGACCCAAACTTAAGGAAAGCTTTGACTATGTACAGACTCGGTGAGCATAGCCTTGCTATTGAGAAAGGCCACCGTAGGCAGACATGGCTCTCAAGAGGAGACAGGCTATGTGCTCACCGCCCCCAAAATGAGGTAGAAACTGAGCTGCACTTCCTAACCTCCTGCCAAATGTATGACCATGTTAGAGACACATATTTCCCTCAGATTACACAGATCCACAAAGATTTAGAAAACAAACCCGATTTTGATAAACTCACATATCTACTGGGTGAAATACCACAGTGTGCCATCACAGCAGCAAGATTTGTGACCTGTTGCCACAAGAAAAGGTCAACCAGTGAAGAACAAACACCATTGTAAATACAACCCATATTTATGTTATTTTCCCTTTTGTACTTAAAATATTTGCACATCATTACAATATTGTAAATTTACACAATATGACATTTGAAATGTATTTTATTTTATTTTTGGAACTTCTGTGTAATGTTTACTGTCAATTTCACTTTTGTTTATTATCTACTTCACTTGCTTTGGCAATGTTAACATGCCAATAAAGCATTTAAAATGTTGAGAGAGCGTGAGCGAGAGAAAGAGAGCAGTAGGACAGGTGATGAGCTACTCAGTAAATGAGACTAGGAAAATCCCCAACAGCCAGGGAAGAAACAGCCGTGTGTGTGTGTGTGTGTGTATAAACAGTACACAGCAAAGACCATGCTACAGAAGCAGAAAGAGCACCATTCAGGAGGAAATTAATGAGAAGGAGAGCAGTGAGGTACACACACACACTGACCCCTGTCTCTATCCAGAGATTGAACAGTCACCCTGATGGTATCTGGCACCTCTCATCCTCTCTTTAAAAGCTTTGCAGAGGGACCATCCCTTTAAATTCTTTGCACAATGTCTGGACGGTCCACCCCCACCCCCCCCTATTCAACCCTGGTCCCTTTAACTGCTTTGCAGAGGTGGCAGAAAACAGAGGCCCAGCTTGATTAGGGATTCATTCTCACTAGGGCAGCAAACAGCCAAATGAACACGGACGAAAAAGTAAAGCCAAACAAACATGCATTCTGTTCTGCTTTGTAGTGCCAGGCCTAGCTGGAGTCTAGTTTATCTACTGCTGAGGCTGGAGTCTAGTTTATCTACTGCGGAGGCTGGAGTCTAGTTTATCTACTGCTGAGGCTGGAGTCTAGTTTATCTACTGCTGAGGCTGGAGTCTAGTTTATCTACTGCGGAGGCTGGAGTCTAGTTTATCTACTGCTGAGGCTGGAGTCTAGTTTATCTACTGCGGAGGCTGGAGTCTAGTTTATCTACTGCGGAGGCTGGAGTCTAGTTTATCTACTGCTGAGGCTAGAGTCTAGTTTATCTACTGCTGAGGCTCATTTTGTGCATGTATTCTCTTTGCTCAGGGGGTCCGGGATCCTCCCAGGGATCATTTTAATGTCGAAAGACCGAGAATCTCAGTTCTGCTAACTTTTTAAAAAGGTCATTCTACTCCAAAATGTAAGACAATAAAAATATATCATCAATATATATCTGATATCATTCAATCTCCAGAAAGTAGCCCAAAAACATATTGGTAACATATTCAACCATGCATATAACCTATCCATAGTCTATATTATCATTGTGGAGATTCTAGCTATACCATATGGAATTATTGTGTAAATTCGCACTATATTTACTAATCATTGAAACCTATCGACACGGACTCAACACATTTCACAGTCACGGAGGAGCGCTACATTATTGTGATGGATGAACTATCAAAAAAAAACATCTGACAATTATTACCCCACAGCCAGGACCCATTGAAGGGTATTTATTGAAGTAAAACCAGACTGAATTCTGAGCTCAACGTCATTGTTTCACAGACAACTGACTCTCTAGGCAGAGGCCTGGGCTAGTCGATAATATAATTGTGTAAAATATAAACGTCTTGACTCTTCACTTCATAGGCATCTCTGTCAAAGACGACATCTTGTTAACAATTCATATAGGCATATGGGTGAAAATTCAATACCTTGATATTTAAAAAATATTTCCACTCTTCATCTCCCCCGTTATTCGTGAGCTGATCTGCCATCTGTATAAAAATCAAACCGATTTTTCCAAATATAGCTCTGTCATCTGTTGGAGGAGGTTATCTAGCAAGCTTAGCAACATTGGTCATTTGACTGCCGTTATAATGTTTTTAATGATTCCACAACGACGTAGAGTCTGGATGCGCTCTGAGCGTCCTGAACACGCTTTATGTCCAGATAGCTCTGAGTGTCCTAAACACACTTTATGTCCAGATAGCCCTGAGTGTCCTAAACACACTTTATGTCCAGATAGCCCTGAGTGTCCTAAACACACTTTATGTCCAGATAGCCCTGAGTGTCCTAAACACACTTTATGTCCAGATAGCCCTGAGTGTCCTAAACACACTTTATGTCCAGATAGCCCTGAGTGTCCTAAACACACTTTATGTCCAGATAGCCCTGAGTGTCCTAAACACACTTTATGTCCAGATAGCCCTGAGTGTCCTAAACACACTTTATGTCCAGATAGCCCTGAGTGTCCTAAACACACTTTATGTCCAGATAGCCCTGAGTGTCCTAAACACACTTTATGTCCAGATAGCCCTGAGTGTCCTAAACACACTTTATGTCCAGATAGCTCACTCACTGAATTCAGGAACATAACATTTGGGAATTCATTAAAAAATTTAAAAAACTGCCTGTTTTGCAATTAACAACAATGCCATTGGCGATCAAGTATAGAATAACTATCATTACTAAATTCTAAATAATCAGTTGAATTTGCACTGAAATCTTTCCATAGTGGTGCCCCCGAGCAGACAAAAGATGGTGAGGCACTGATCTCATTGGTGGACAACCATGGCACAGTCACCACATCTTGGTTTTAAACTCTTTAAACTCTCTAAAGTCTTGTTTCCCGGGGGACACTCTGGATAAATATGAATTGGTGCGGCAGGGTAGCCTAATGGTTAGAGTGTAGAGGTGGTAGGTAGCCTAGTGGTTAGAGTGTAGAGGTGGCAGGGTAGCCTAGTGGTTAGAGTGTGGAGGTGGTAGGTAGCCTAGTGGTTAGAGTGTAGAGGCGGCAGGTAGCCTAGTGGTTAGAGTGTAGAGGTGGCAGGGTAGCCTAGTGGTTAGAGTGTAGAGGTGGTAAGTAGCCTAGTGGTTAGAGTGTAGAGGCAGGTAGCCTAGTGGTTAGAGTGTAGAGGTGGCGGGGTAGCCTAGTGGTTAGAGTGTAGAGGTGGCGGGGTAGCCTAGTGGTTAGAGTGTAGAGGTGGCGGGGTAGCCTAGTGGTTAGAGTGTAGAGGTGGCGGGGTAGTCTAGTGGTTAGAGTGTAGAGGAGGCAGGGTAGCCTAGTGGTTAGAGTGTAGGGGCGGCAGGGTAGCCTAGTGGTTAGAGTGTAGAGGTGGCAGGGTAGCCTAGTGGTTAGAGTGTAGAGGAGGCAGGGTAGCCTAGTGGTTAGAGTGTAGAGGAGGCAGGGTAGCCTAGTGGTTAGAGTGTAGGGGTGGCAGGGTAGCCTAGTGGTTAGAGTGTAGGGGCGGCAGGGTAGCCTAGTGATTAGAGTGTAGAGGAGGCAGGGTAGCCTAGTGGTTAGAGTGTAGGGGCGGCAGGGTAGCCTAGTGGTTAGAGTGTGGGGTGGCAGGGTAGCCTAGTGGTTAGAGTGTAGGGAGGCAGGGTAGCCTAGTGGTTAGAGTGTAGAGGTGGCAGGGTAGCCTAGTGGTTAGAGTGTAGAGGTGGCAGGTAGCCTAGTGGTTAGAGTGTTGAGGAGGCAGGGTAGCCTAGTGGTTAGAGTGTAGAGGCAGGTAGCCTAGTGGTTAGAGTGTAGAGGCGGCAGGTAGCCTAGTGGTTAGAGTGTAGAGGTGGCAGGGTAGCCTAGTGGTTAGAGTGTAGAGGAGGCAGGGTAGCCTAGTGGTTAGAGTGTAGGGGCGGCAGGGTAGCCTAGTGGTTAGAGTGTAGAGGTGGCAGGGTAGCCTAGTGGTTAGAGTGTAGAGGAGGCAGGGTAGCCTAGTGGTTAGAGTGTAGAGGAGGCAGGGTAGCCTAGTGGTTAGAGTGTAGGGGCGGCAGGGTAGCCTAGTGGTTAGAGTGTAGGGGCGGCAGGGTAGCCTAGTGATTAGAGTGTAGAGGAGGCAGGGTAGCCTAGTGGTTAGAGTGTAGGGGCGGCAGGGTAGCCTAGTGGTTAGAGTGTGGGGGTGGCAGGGTAGCCTAGTGGTTAGAGTGTAGGGAGGCAGGGTAGCCTAGTGGTTAGAGTGTAGAGGTGGCAGGGTAGCCTAGTGGTTAGAGTGTAGAGGTGGCAGGGTAGCCTAGTGGTTAGAGTGTAGAGGTGGCAGGTAGCCTAGTGGTTAGAGTGTTGAGGAGGCAGGGTAGCCTAGTGGTTAGAGTGTAGAGGCAGGTAGCCTAGTGGTTAGAGTGTAGAGGCGGCAGGTAGCCTAGTGGTTAGAGTGTAGAGGTGGCAGGGTAGCCTAGTGGTTAGAGTGTAGAGGAGGCAGGTAGCCTAGTGGTTAGAGTGTAGAGGAGGCAGGTAGACTAGTGGTTAGAGTGTAGAGGAGGCAGGGTAGCCTAGTGGTTAGAGTGTAGGGGCGGCAGGGTAGCCTAGTGGTTAGAGTGTAGAGGTGGCAGGGTAGCCTAGTGGTTAGAGTGTAGAGGAGGCAGGGTAGCCTAGTGGTTAGAGTGTAGAGGAGGCAGGGTAGCCTAGTGGTTAGAGTGTAGGGGCGGCAGGGTAGCCTAGTGGTTAGAGTGTAGGGGCGGCAGGGTAGCCTAGTGATTAGAGTGTAGAGGAGGCAGGGTAGCCTAGTGGTTAGAGTGTAGGGGCGGCAGGGTAGCCTAGTGGTTAGAGTGTGGGGGTGGCAGGGTAGCCTAGTGGTTAGAGTGTAGGGAGGCAGGGTAGCCTAGTGGTTAGAGTGTAGAGGTGGCAGGGTAGCCTAGTGGTTAGAGTGTAGAGGCGGCAGGGTAGCCTAGTGGTTAGAGTGTAGAGGCGGCAGGGTAGCCTAGTGGTTAGAGTGTTGAGGAGGCAGGGTAGCCTAGTGGTTAGAGTGTAGAGGCAGGTAGCCTAGTGGTTAGAGTGTAGAGGCAGGTAGCCTAGTGGTTAGAGTGTAGAGGTGGCGGGGTAGCCTAGTGGTTAGAGTGTAGAGGAGGCAGGGTAGCCTAGTGGTTAGAGTGTAGAGGTGGCAGGGTAGCCTAGTGGTTAGAGTGTAGAGGTGGCAGAGTAGCCTAGTGGTTAGAGTGTAGAGGTGGCAGGTAGCCTAGTGGTTAGAGTGTAGAGGCGGCAGGGTAGCCTAGTGGTTAGAGTGTTGAGGAGGCAGGGTAGCCTAGTGGTTAGAGTGTAGAGGAGGCAGGGTAGCCTAGTGGTTAGAGTGTAGGGGTGGCAGGGTAGCGTAGTGGTTAGAGTGTGGGGGCAGCAGGGTAGCCTAGTGGTTAGAGTGTGGGGGCGGCAGGGTAGCCTAGTGGTTAGAGTGTAGGGGCGGCAGGGTAGCCTGGTGGTTAGAGTGTAGAGGTGGCAGGGTAGCCTAGTGCTTAGAGTGTAGAGGCGGCAGGGTAGCCTAGTGGTTAGAGTGTAGAGGCGGCAGTGTAGCCTAGGTGTTAGAGCGTTGGACTAGTAACCGGAAGGTTGCAAGTTCAAACCCCCGAGCTGACTAGGTAAAAATCTGTCATTCTGCCCCTGAACAGGCAGTTAACCCACTGTTCCTAGGCCTTCATTGAAAATAAGAATTGGTTCTTAACTGACTTGCCTTGTTATATAAAAAGGTCAAATAAAAAATTGACTCCTGGTATTGAAACTTGGGAAAGGTGATAAAATATGAATCCCTAATGAATACAATTACTCAAACATAGCCTCTTGAGGAGAAAGCACAGTGAAGGCTGTGTATGAAGAAAGCACAGTGAAGGCTGTGTATGAAGAAAGCACAGTGAAGGCTGTGTATGAAGAAAGCACAGTGAAGGCTGTGTATGAAGAAAGCACAGTGAAGGCTGTGTATGAAGAAAGCACAGTGAAGGCTGTGTATGAAGAAAGCACAGTGAAGGCTGTGTATGAAGAAAGCACAGTGAAGGCTGTGTATGAAGAAAGCACAGTGAAGGCTGTGTATGAAGAAAGCACAGTGAAGGCTGTGTATGAAGAAAGCACAGTGAAGGCTGTGTATGCGTGTGTATGAAGAAAGCACAGTGAAGGCTGTGTATGCGTGTGTATGAAGCACAGTGAAGGCTGTGTATGCGTGTGTATGAAGAAAGCACAGTGAAGGCTGTGTATGAAGAAAGCACAGTGAAGGCTGTGTATGCGTGTGTATGAAGAAAGCACAGTGAAGGCTGTGCATGCGTGTGTATGAAGAAAGCACAGTGCTGGCTGCTACGTATACAAGTGAGAACAGATCCATTTTCCCTGATTTCATACTAGCCTGGTCCTCGATGTAAGTCCTGTCTCGCCAATGGCCATAGGAAGCCAATTGATCTGGGACCAGGCTAGTATATCACTGCACGAGGGATCCATTACCAAGCTGTGTAGGTCCCACGAGCCCCACAGAACCTAAATCAGAGGACAGTCTAATAGACAGACAGTCCCATACAAGGTCAGGTACAGGATCAATGATTTACCTCCACTGTGACGGAGGTAATCCATTTAACTCACTACTACACAACACAAGTCAAGGAGGTCAGTGTGTGTGTGTGTGAACTTTTTCAACGAGCCGTGTTCCAGGTTCATACCTTAAGGCTTTGGGATTAGCTGCCTGCCTACCTCTATAGAACAGTTAGCTGCCTACCTACCACTCTATAGAACAGTTAGCTGCCTGCCTACCTACCACTCTATAGAACAGTTAGCTGCCTGCCTACCTACCACTCTATAGAACAGTTAGCTGCCTGCCTACCTACCACTCTATAGAACAGTTAGCTGCATGGCTACCTCTATAGAACAGTTAGCTCCCTGCCTACCACTCTATAGAACAGTTAGCTGCCTGCCTGCCTACCTCTATAGAACAGTTAGCTGCCTGCCTGCCTACCTCTATAGAACAGTTAGCTCCCTGCCTACCACTCTATAGAACAGTTAGCTGCCTGCCTACCACTCTATAGAACAGTTAGCTGCCTGTCTACCTCTATAGAACAGTTAGCTGCCTGCCTACCTACCACTCTATAGAACAGTTAGCTGCCAGTCTACCTCTATAGAACAGTTAGCTGCCTGCCTGCCTACCTCTATAGAGCAGTTAGCTCCCTGCCTACCACTCTATAGAACAGTTAGCTGCCTGTCTACCTCTATAGAACAGTTAGCTGCCTGTCTACCTCTATAGAACAGTTAGCTGCCTGCCTGCCACTCTATAGAACAGTTAGCTGCCTGTCTACCTCTATAGAACAGTTAGCTGCCTGTCTACCTCTATAGAACAGTTAGCTGCCTGTCTACCTCTATAGAACAGTTAGCTACCTGCCTGCCACTCTATAGAACAGTTAGCTGCCTGCCTGCCACTCTATAGAACAGTTAGCTGCCTGTCTACCTCTATAGAACAGTTAGCTGCCTGCCTGCCACTCTATAGAACAGTTAGCTCCCTGCCTACCTCTATAGAACAGTTAGCTGCCTGTCTACCTCTATAGAACAGTTAGCTACCTGCCTACCACTCTATAGAACAGTTAGCTGCCTGCCTGCCTGCCACTCTATAGAACAGTTAGCTGCCTGTCTACCTCTATAGAACAGTTAGATGCCTGCCTACCTACCACTCTATAGAACAGTTAGCTACCTGCCTACCACTCTATAGAACAGTTAGCTGCCTGTCTACCTCTATAGAACAGTTAGCTGCCTGCCTACCTCTATAGAACAGTTAGCTGCCTGTCTACCTCTATAGAACAGTTAGCTGCCTGCCTACCTCTATAGAACAGTTAGCTGCCTGCCTACCTCTATAGAACAGTTAGCTGCCTGCCTACCTCTATAGAACAGTTAGCTGCCTGCCTACCTCTATAGAACAGTTAGCTGCCTGTCTACCTCTATAGAACAGTTAGCTCCCTGCCTACCACTCTATAGAACAGTTAGCTGCCTGCCTACCACTCTATAGAACAGTTAGCTGCCTGCCTACCTACCACTCTATAGAACAGTTAGCTGCCTGCCTACCTACCACTCTATAGAACAGTTAGCTGCCTGCCTACCTACCACTCTATAGAACAGTTAGCTGCCTGCCTACCTACCACTCTATAGAACAGTTAGCTGCCTGCCTACCTACCACTCTATAGAACAGTTAGCTGCCTGCCTACCACTCTATAGAACAGTTAGCTGCCTGCCTACCACTCTATAGAACAGTTAGCTGCCTGCCTACCACTCTATAGAACAGTTAGCTGCCTGCATACCTCTATAGAACAGTTAGCTGCCTGCCTACCTCTATAGAACAGTTAGCTGCCTGTCTACCTCTATAGAACAGTTAGCTGCCTGTCTACCTCTATAGAACAGTTAGCTGCCTGCCTACCTCTATAGAACAGTTAGCTGCCTGCCTACCTCTATAGAACAGTTAGCTGCCTGCCTACCTCTATAGAACAGTTAGCTGCCTGCCTACCTCCATAGAACAGTTAGCTGCCTGCCTACCTCTATAGAGCAGTTAGCTGCCTGCCTACCTACCACTCTATAGAACAGTTAGCTGCCTGCCTACCACTATAGAACAGTTAGCTGCCTGCCACTCTATAGAACAGTTAGCTGCCTGTCTACCACTCTATAGAACAGTTAGCTGCCTGCCTACCTCTATAGAACAGTTAGCTGCCTGCCTACCTCTATAGAACAGTTAGCTGCCTGCCTACCTCTATAGAACAGTTAGCTGCCTGCCTACCTCTATAGAACAGTTAGCTGCCTGTCTACCACTATAGAACAGTTAGCTGCCTGCCTACCTCTATAGAACAGTTAGCTGCCTGCCTACCTCTATAGAACAGTTAGCTGCCTGCCTACCTACCACTCTATAGAACAGTTAGCTGCCTGTCTACCTCTATAGAACAGTTAGCTGCCTGCCTACCTCTATAGAACAGTTAGCTGCCTGCCTGCCTACCACTCTATAGAGCAGTTAGCTGCCTGCCTACCACTCTATAGAACAGTTAGCTACCTTCCTACCACTCTATAGAACAGTTAGCTGCCTGCCTACCTCTATAGAACAGTTAGCTACCTGCCTACCACTCTATAGAACAGTTAGCTACCTGCCTACCACTCTATAGAACAGTTAGCTGCCTGCCTGCCTGCCTCTATAGAACAGTTAGCTGCCTGCCTCTATAGAACAGTTAGCTGCCTGCCTGCCTGCCACTATAGAATAGTTAGCTGCCTGCCCACCACTCTATAGAACAGTTAGCTGCCTGCCTACCTCTATAGAACAGTTAGCTGCCTGCCTACCTCTATAGAACAGTTAGCTACCTGCCTACCACTCTATAGAACAGTTAGCTACCTGCCTACCACTCTATAGAACAGTTAGCTGCCTGCCTGCCTCTATAGAACAGTTAGCTGCCTGCCTGCCTGCCACTATAGAACAGTTAGCTGCCTGCCTGCCTGCCACTATAGAATAGTTAGCTGCCTGCCCACCACTCTATAGAACAGTTAGCTGCCTGCCTACCTCTATAGAACAGTTAGCTGCCTGTCTACCTCTATAGAACAGTTAGCTGCCTGCCTACCTACCACTCTATAGAACAGTTAGCTGCCTGCCTGCCACTCTATAGAACAGTTAGCTGCCTGCCACTCTATAGAACAGTTAGCTGCCTGCCTACCTCTAGAGAACAGTTAGCTGCCTGCCTACCTACCTACCACTCTAGAGAACAGGTAGCTGCCACTATAGAACAGATAACTGGTCTGCGTGTCTGTAATAACCTCATAACAGCACATGTTCTGGGACTCTTGTGGCAGCCTAATCTACATTGTGGGCTGCTTTCCGATCACCACTTTGGCACCATCTCTAAGACATTACACACAAATAACCAGAGTCCTATGGCATAGAGGACCATGTCCCAAATGACACCCTATTCCCTATATATAGTACACTACTTTATACCAGAGTCCTATGGCATCTTATTTCCTATATATAGTACACTACTTTATACCGGAGTCCTATGGGAATAGGGTGCATTTGGGACACACATTCCCAGAGCTAAATCAGGTCAGACGACATCATGTCATGAATCACTATTTCTGTTGTGTAATGAGCACCCACACACATAAAACCAGATAGAACCTTTTGACAGACACGCCACACAAGTCCATAGTGGGCCGGGGAGAGGGAGTGGTCACGGTAAGCCTTTGAAGCAGCAGAAAGTCCAGGAGGGGGGTGGAGCACTAGGATAGCCCAGAGCCATATACAAATGTAGGCCGTGGCTGCGGATTCAACTCTAAAGTTCACGGGACCAAAAGATTGTGAGCTTCCTGAAGCTTCTGCACACGTGTTTATTCTCTACTTTACACCGTCTCTGCTCGGCTCCTAGAGAACGGCCTCTGCTCGGCTCCTAGAGAACGGCCTCTGCTCGGCTCCTAGAGAACGGCCTCTGCTCGGCTCCTAGAGAACGGCCTCTGCTCGGCTCCTAGAGAACGGCCTCTGCTCGGCTCCTAGAGAGCGGCCTCTGCTCGGCTCCTAGAGAACGGCCTCTGCTCGGCTCCTAGAGAACGGCCTCTGCTCGGCTCCTAGAGAACGGCCTCTGCTCGGCTCCTAGAGAACGGCCTCTGCTCGGCTCCTAGAGAACGGCCTCTGCTCGGCTCCTAGAGAACGGCCTCTGCTCGGCTCCTAGAGAACGGCCTCTGCTCGGCTCCTAGAGAACGGCCTCTGCTCGGCTCCTAGAGAACGGCCTCTGCTCGGCTCCTAGAGAACGGCCTCTGCTCGGCTCCTAGAGAACGGCCTCTGCTCGGCTCCTAGAGAACGGCCTCTGCTCCGCTCCTAGAGAACGGCCTCTGCTCCGCTCCTAGAGAACGGCCTCTGCTCCGCTCCTAGAGAACGGCCTCTGCTCCGCTCCTAGAGAACGGTCTCTGCTCCGCTCCTAGAGAACGGTCTCTGCTCCGCTCCTAGAGAACGGTCTCTGCTCCGCTCCTAGAGAACGGTCTCTGCTCCGCTCCTAGAGAACGGTCTCTGCTCCGCTCCTAGAGAACGGTCTCTGCTCGGCTCCTAGAGAACGGCCTCTGCTCGGCTCCTAGAGAACGGCCTCTGCTCGGCTCCTAGAGAACGGCCTCTGCTCGGCTCCTAGAGAACGGCCTCTGCTCGGCTCCTAGAGAACGGCCTCTGCTCGGCTCCTAGAGAACGGCCTCTGCTCGGCTCCTAGAGAACGGCCTCTGCTCGGCTCCTAGAGAACGGCCTCTGCTCGGCTCCTAGAGAACGGCCTCTGCTCGGCTCCTAGAGAACGGCCTCTGCTCGGCTCCTAGAGAACGGCCTCTGCTCGGCTCCTAGAGAACGGCCTCTGCTCGGCTCCTAGAGAACGGCCTCTGCTCGGCTCCTAGAGAACGGCCTCTGCTCCGCTCCTAGAGAACGGCCTCTGCTCCGCTCCTAGAGAACGGCCTCTGCTCCGCTCCTAGAGAACGGTCTCTGCTCCGCTCCTAGAGAACGGTCTCTGCTCCGCTCCTAGAGAACGGTCTCTGCTCCGCTCCTAGAGAACGGTCTCTGCTCCGCTCCTAGAGAACGGTCTCTGCTCCGCTCCTAGAGAACGGTCTCTGCTCCGCTCCTAGAGAACGGTCTCTGCTCCGCTCCTAGAGAACGGTCTCTGCTCCGCTCCTAGAGAACGGTCTCTGCTCCGCTCCTAGAGAACGGTCTCTGCTCCGCTCCTAGAGAACGGTCTCTGCTCGGCTCCTAGAGAACGGCCTCTGCTCGGCTCCTAGAGAACGGCCTCTGCTCGGCTCCTAGAGAACGGCCTCTGCTCGGCTCCTAGAGAACGGCCTCTGCTCGGCTCCTAGAGAACGGCCTCTGCTCGGCTCCTAGAGAACGGCCTCTGCTCGGCTCCTAGAGAACGGCCTCTGCTCGGCTCCTAGAGAACGGCCTCTGCTCGGCTCCTAGAGAACGGCCTCTGCTCGGCTCCTAGAGAACGGCCTCTGCTCGGCTCCTAGAGAACGGCCTCTGCTCGGCTCCTAGAGAACGGCCTCTGCTCCGCTCCTAGAGAACGGCCTCTGCTCCGCTCCTAGAGAACGGCCTCTGCTCCGCTCCTAGAGAACGGCCTCTGCTCCGCTCCTAGAGAACGGTCTCTGCTCCGCTCCTAGAGAACGGTCTCTGCTCCGCTCCTAGAGAACGGTCTCTGCTCCACTCCTAGAGAACGGTCTCTGCTCCACTCCTAGAGAACGGTCTCTGCTCCACTCCTAGAGAACGGTCTCTGCTCCACTCCTAGAGAACGGTCTCTGCTCCACTCCTAGAGAACGGTCTCTGCTCCACTCCTAGAGAACGGTCTCTGCTCCACTCCTAGAGAACGGTCTCTGCTCCACTCCTAGAGAACGGTCTCTGCTCCACGCCTAGAGAACGGTCTCTGCTCCACGCCTAGAGAACGGTCTCTGCTCCACGCCTAGAGAACGGTCTCTGCTCCACTCCTAGAGAACGGTCTCTGCTCCACGCCTAGAGAACGGTCTCTGCTCCACTCCTAGAGAACGGTCTCTGCTCCACTCCTAGAGAACGGTCTCTGCTCCACTCCTAGAGAACGGTCTCTGCTCCACTCCTAGAGAACGGTCTCTGCTCTACTCCTAGAGAACGGTCTCTGCTCTACTCCTAGAGAACGGTCTCTGCTCTACTCCTAGAGAACGGTCTCTGCTCTACTCCTAGAGAACGGTCTCTGCTCTACTCCTAGAGAACGGTCTCTGCTCTACTCCTAGAGAACGGTCTCTGCTCTACTCCTAGAGAACGGTCTCTGCTCTACTCCTAGAGAACGGTCTCTGCTCTACTCCTAGAGAACGGTCTCTGCTCTACTCCTAGAGAACGGTCTCTTTACACAGTCTCTGAAAGAACCCAACGATCACAGTACTCTACATAAGAGAATATATCTCATAAACTTACTGTAAGTTTAAAAAAATAAAAAACACCGCATTCAACCGTGAATGGTAAATCTTTGTTTTTACTGGTGAAAACATCCATGCAGCATCATTCTGTATAGTAACCATTTGATCTCACTTTCATTTAGATGTTACGTTATGGCTACCGATTGGTGCAGCGGTCTAAGGGGCGTCACTACAGTCCCCGGTTCGAATCCGAGGCTGCATCCGGCCGTGATGGGCGGCGGCGCACAATTGGCCCAGCGTTGTCCGTGGTAAGCCGCCATCGTAAATAAGACCTCTTAACTGACTTGCCTAGTTAAATAACAAATGATAATATGCCGTGTTGGGTTGACGTAGCCGAAAGTGTTGTTTGGAATGATGTACAGTGAACAAAATTTAGCGCCAGATGGTGTTTATTTTTTTTCCTAGAATTTTCGGGAAGCTCGGGATCTTTCGGCCCACAATCTGTAATGTAGATCCTGATTGGATCCCAAATGGCACCCTATTCCCTATAGTCCACTACTATTGATCAGGACCCAGAGGGTGACTAGTGCATTAGAATACTTTGGTGGGTGCTGCTATTTGTACTATTTCACAATGTACAAGTGTGTATTATACGCATATGTGACTCAACAGGTTGTTGTTGTTGTTTTTTTACATTGGATTTTTTTTAAAGTAGAGATTCAGAGCTACAAAATGGTTTATCATACACAACAGTTGAGAAACAATAGGAGAGTAATTCTGCTTTGAAAGTTGTAAACTCACTTTTGAGAAATTAGAGGGATTTTATTTTATATATATATATATATATATATATATATAATTATTTGTTTTTTTGTATACCCCAACTCCTGAGACATGTTCGGAGTGAGGTCAGGGCCAAGGTGGGGGTCATTATCAATCTGTTGTTGTTATTTAAAATAGTTACCATGGTAATGTACGTCATGCTATTTAATGGCCTGTCCGTTTAATTGCTACACAGAGACACGCCTCAACCGTACCAACTGTGCACACCACCATGAAGTAAACATAATGATGGTAACATCACAACGTTGTTGACATGTTGTTTACAATGCAGGCATACCATGTAGCATAGCTATTTCATAACTACTAAAGAGGTGGATCTTTTACACTTTACTATTCTTCATCATGTCTAAGAATACCATAATCAAGTCGTTTTTTTTTATTTTTTTAAGAATTCATTTAAGTTAATAAAAATGTGGTCCTTTGTAGCTCAGTTGATATAGTTAGAAACACCATGGTGGTAGGTTCGATTCCAGAACACATTTATTTATTTAACAAGGCAAGTCAGTTAAGAACAAATTCTTATTTACAATGACTGTCTATGAACAGTGGGTTAACTGGTCTGGGAACAGTGGGTTAAATGGTCTAGTGGGTTAACTGGTCTAGGAACAGTGGGTTAACAGGTCTAGGAACAGTGGGTTAACAGGTCTAGGAACAGTGGGTTAACTGGTCTAGGAACAGTGGGTTAACTGGTCTAGGTACAGTGGGTTAACTGGTCTAGGAACAGTGGGTTAACTGGTCTAGGAACAGTGGGTTAACTGGTCTAGGAACAGTGGGTTAACTGGTCTAGGAACAGTGGGTTAACTGGTCTAGGAACAGTGGGTTAACTGGTCTAGGAACAGTGGGTTAACTGGTCTAGGAACAGTGGGTTAACTGGTCTAGGAACAGTGGGTTAACTGGTCTAGGAACAGTGGGTTAACTGGTCTAGGAACAGTGGGTTAACTGGTCTAGGAACAGTGGGTTAACTGGTCTAGGAACAGTGGGTTAACTGGTCTAGGAACAGTGGGTTAACTGGTCTAGGAACAGTGGGTTAACTGCCTGTTCAGGGGAGGAATGACAGATTTGTACCTTGTCAGCTCGGGGGTTTGACCCATCAACCAACACTATAAACACTAGGCTACTTGCCACCCCCATGACTAAGATGCTTTGGATAAAAGCTAAATGGAATATAATAATAATATTATAATAATAATCATGTTATTAACTACATCCTAGACAAATTGCTCCTCATTTTATTAGACATTGTAAATGATTAGGAGCAAACTTGACTAGATCCTCAAATCCACCCCAGGGGAGTCAGGCTATATATATATATATTTTATCTGTCAAACCAACAGCGTGATTGTCTTTCCAATGAAAAAGCAACTTACTCCTAGCTTTGGGTCCAAGGCACATAAAAAGAGCGTCCTATATATTTTATTTTTGGGGGTGAAAGTAATATAACATTTGGTTAGATTGTGTCAGACAAAGAGCTGATCTTTGTTTTGAAAGGCCATCTCTTTTTGACAACAGTCGGGTCACTAAGCTAGAGCACCGAGTCAGCTGGTTTGACAGGTTAGCCAGCAGCTCGATTATAGCATGTCAGCTAACAAATCATTACTCGTTATAACTAAATAAGACATTACTCGTTACAAATGGCACAATTTACCAGGGTTATACAGTTACTAAATGCCTATTTAATAACGTAACATTCACATAGTTATCTCGCGGAAAACTTAAGTTAGTTAACGTTGACTGAACATGAGCTACCTATAGCTAACTAAGCTAATTAGCGAGGAAGGAGATTAGCTAGTTACGACGTCCCTAGCAACGAAGAAGCACATTTCAGCACGAAAGAGATTCAAATATGTTTTCTTAGTTTAAGTTTTCTCACCTTGTCACTAACGCTGTCGGGATCTCTTCCTTTTCCTCCTCTCTTCCTTACCTCCGTCATGTTTTCCTTATTTTCACTCAAGACACATTAAAAAAATCGAGTCTGAAGACTCAACTAAAACAGCTTGGAATTGAACCTCGTCGGCCCCCTTTGTAATCACACACGGGGTTATGAAGATCTTCAGGGGGGTTTAACCGTGAAATAAATGGTCGGTTTTTCCGATTCTGCAATGTGCTGTTATTTTGACACAACAGTACGCAGCCTCTCTACTAGCCTGATCCGAATGTGTTTTGTTTATTACCGCAGTTGTCGTTCGCCATCTCAGGTGTCTGAACCTGTGTGAAGTTAGACACTAAGGACTAGGCCACAATAGTGTGGATTTTACTGCTCGCCTTCAAAATAAATGTCCCATTTTGAAAGGGTTTTAAAAAGGTAACTACTAGTGGAATCATGCCATATTCGGACTAGATAATGCCAAACAAGGCTGGAATGTTTTTTATATAAATCAAACAAAAAGACAATAATTTGTTAATTTGAACCAAAAAAAAGTATAACTCTGTTTAAATCGCACTTTTGATGTATGTGGCCACCAGCTGCATGTATAGATTTCAGAATTGCATTGGGGGCATACTTGCATGCACTGGACAGTCTTACCAATGAAGAGTTTATACAAAAACTAGCGTCATAGCTAGTGTTATGGCTTTTCAACCTCTGCCATATCGTGGATTCAGAGCTATCTATGTAATAGAACTCAGAGGGTTTTCTTAAAATGGAAGCTTTTCTAATGTCAAACATGTAAAGTGTGGTGTACCGCAGGGCAGCTCTCTAGGCCCTCTACTCTTTTCTATTTTTACCAATGACCTGCCACTGGCATTAAACAAAGCATGTGTGTCCATGTATGCTGAAGATTCAACCATATACGCATCAGCAACCACAGCTAACGAAGTCACTGAAACTCTAAACAAAGAGTTGCAATCTGTTTTGGAATGGGTAGCCAGTAATAAACTGGTCCAGAACATCTCTAAAACTAAGAGCATTGTACTTGGTACAAATCATTTCTTAAGTTCTAGACCAGCTGAATATGGTAATGAATGGTGTGGCTATTTAACAAGAGACTAAATTACTTGGCGTTACCTTAGATCGTAAACTGTCATGGTCAAAACATATATAGATTCAATGGTTGTAAAGATGGGGAGAGGTCTGTCCGTAATAAAGAGATGCTCTGCTTTTTTGACACCACACTCCAAAAATGCAAGTCCTGCAGGCTCTAGTTTTGTCTAATCTTGATTATTGTCCCAAATTGTTTGCTTAGTCAACTTACACACAGACCTGACACACACACTTATCCCACCAGACATGCCACCAGGGGTCTTTTCACAGTGTGCTCCACCTTATATTTGTTATCTTACACGAAGTAGTAATTCTCTTTAGTTTAGATTAGTCCCTGTGTGGTCATAATTTTAAAAGAGTATGCACTATGCAAAGCTGGGAAAAAAAATCTAGATTTTGTATCACAGACTTTTATTTTGAAGGGAAATTCCGAAAACCAGTAGACTTAATGCTGCCAATGTTGCTGCCGTTATGCACATCCTTCACACAGATGAGTGAGATGTTTCACCTGATGTAAACTCAGCAACAACAAAAAACGTTCTCACTGTCAACTGCGTTTATTTTCAGCAAACTTATGCATGTGTACATTTTTGTAGGAATATTTAACAACTGAGACATAAAGATTCAACAACTGAGACATAAACAGAACTAGTTCCTCAGACATTTTTTTTATTACCTTTATTCAACTGGGCAAGTCAGTTAAGTACAAATTATATATGAACTTGCAACCTTTCAGTTACTAGTCCAACCCTCTAACCACTAGGCTACCCTGCCGTCCAACACTCTAATCACTAGGCTACCCTGCCGCCCCAATGTGACTAACATCAAATCAAATCAAATTTTATTTGTCACATACACATGGTTAGCAGATGTTAATGCGAGTGTTGCGAAATGCTTGTGCTTCTAGTTCCGACAATGCAGTAATAACGAACAAGTAATCTAACTAACAATTCCAAAAAAACTACTGTCTTATACACAGTGTAAGGGGATAAGGAATATGTACATAAGGATATATGAATGAGTGATGGTACAAAGCAGCATAGGCAAGATACAGTAGATGATATCGAGTACAGTATAACATATGAGATGAGTATGTAAACAAAGTGGCATAGTTAAAGTGGCTAGTGATACATGTATTACATAAGGATGCAGTCGATGATATAGAGTACAGTATATACATATGCATATGAGATGAATAATGTAGGGTAAGTAACATTATATAAGGTAGCATTGTTTAAAGTGGCTAGTGATATATTTACATAATTTCCCATCAATTCCCATTATTAAAGTGGCTAGAGTTGAGTCAGTGTCATTGACAGTGTGTTGGCAGCAGCCACTCAATGGTACCATAAATGGTATAATGTGTCCCTGAACAAAGGGGGGGGGGGGGGGGTCAAAATCTAAAGTAACAGTCAGTATCTGGTGTGGCCACCAGCTGCATTAAGTACTGCAGTGCATCTCCTCCTCATGGACTGCACCAGATTTGCCAGTTCTTGCTGTTAGATGTTAACCCACTCTTCCAACAAGGCACCTGCAAGTTCCCGGACATTTCTGGGGGAAATAGCCCTAGCCCTCACCCCCCGATCCAACAGGTCCCAGACGTGCTCAATGGGATTGAGATCCGGGCTCTTCGCTGGCCATGTTAGAACAATTACATTTCTGTCTTGCAGGAAATCACGCACAGAACGAGCAGTTCGTCTGGTGGCATTGTCATGCTGGAGGATCAAATCGAATTTATTTGTCACATACACATGGTTAGCAGATGTTAATGCGAGTGTAGCGAAATGCTTGTGCTTCTAGTTCCAACAATGCAGTAATATCTAACAAGTAATCTAACTTAACAATACCACAACAACTACCTTATACACACCAGTGGAATGGAATGAATACGAATATGGACAAAAATATATGAATGAGTGATAGCCGAATGGCATAGGCAAGATTCAGTAGATGGTACAGAGTACAGTATATACATATGAGATGAGTAATGTAGGGTATGTAAACATTACATAAAGTGGCATTGTTTAAAGTGGCTAGTGATAAGTTGAGCCATTTTTCCATTTATTAAAGTGGCTGGAGTTGAGTCAGTATGTTGGCAGCAGCCACTCAATGTTAGTGATGGCTGTTTAACAGTCTGATGGCCTTGAGATAGAAGCTGATTTTCAGTCTCTCGGTCCCTTGCTTTGATGCACCTGTACTGACCTCGCCTTCTGGATGATAGCAGGGTGAACAGGCAGTGGCTCGGGTGGTTGTTGTCCTTGGTGATCTTTTTGGCCTTCCTGTGACATCGGGTGGTGTAGGTGTCCTGGAGGGCAGGTAGTTTGCCCCCGGTGATGTGTTGTGCTTTGTACCCTCTGGAGAGCCTTCCGGTTATGGGCGGAGCAGCTGCCGTACCGTGCAGCCCGACAGGATGCACTCAATTGTGCATCTGTAAAAGTTTGTGAATGAGTTTGGTGACAAGCTGAATTTCTTCATTCTCCTGAGGTTGAAGAGGCGCTGCTGCGCCTTCTTCACCACGCTGTCTGTGTGGGTGGACCATTTCAGTTTGTCCGTGATGTGTACGCAGAGGAACTTAAAACTTTCCACCCTCTCCACCACTGTTCCGTCAATGTTGATATGGGGCTGCTCTCTCTGCTGTTTCCTGAAGTCCACAATCATCTCCTTTGTTTTGTTGACGTTGAGTGTGAGGTTATTGTCCTGACACCACACTCTGAGAGCCCTCACCTCCTCCCTGTAAGCTGTCTCGTCGTTGTTGGTAATCAAGCCTACCACTGTAGTGTCGTCCGCAAACTTGATGATTGAGTTGGAGGCGTGCATGGCCACTCAGTCGTGGGTGAACAGGGAGTACAGGAGAGGGCTGAGAACGCACCCTTGTGGGAACCCA
Source organism: Oncorhynchus kisutch (assembly GCF_002021735.2). Lineage (NCBI taxonomy): Eukaryota > Metazoa > Chordata > Actinopteri > Salmoniformes > Salmonidae > Oncorhynchus > Oncorhynchus kisutch. The sequence goes on along the minus strand of NC_034176.2, from coordinate 4,387,505 downwards.
GTGTTGAGGATCAGCGGGGTGGAGATGTTGTTACCTAGCCTCACCACCTGGGGGTGGCCGGTCAAGGAAGTCCAGGACCCAGTTTGCACAGGGCGGGGTTGAGACCCAGGGTCTCGAGCTTAATGACGAGTTTGGAGGGTACTATGGTGTTAAATGCTGAGCTGTAGTCGATGAACAGCATTCTTACATAGGTATTCCACTTGTCCAGATGGGTTAGGGCAGTGTGCAGTGTGATAGCGATTGTGTCGTCTGTGGACCTATTTGGGCGGTAAGCAAATTAGAGTGGGTCTAGGGTATCAGGTAAGGTGGAGGTGATATGGTCCTTGACTAGTCTCTCAAAGCACTTCATGATGACGGAAGTGAGTGCTACAGGGCGGTAGTCATTTAGCTCAGCTACCTTAGCTTTCATAGGAACAGGAACAATGGTGGCCCTCTTGAACCATGTAGGAACAGCAGACTGGGATAATGATTGATTGAATATGTCCGTAAACACACCAGCCAGCTGGTCTGCGCATGCTCTGAGGATGAGGCCGGGGATGCCGTCTGGGCCTGCAGCCTTGCGAGGGTTGACACGTTTAAATTTTTTACTCACGTCGGCTGCAGTGAAGGAGAGCCCGCAGGTTTTGTTAGCGGGCCGTGTCAGTGGCACTGTATAGTCCTCAAAGCGAGCAAAGAATTTGTTTAGTCTGTCTGGGAGCAAGGCATTGTGGTCCGCGACGGGGTTGGTTTTTCTTTTGTAGTCCGTGATTGACTGTAGACCCTGCCACATACCTCTCGTGTCTGAGCCGTTGAATTGCGACTCCACTTTGTCTCTATACTGACGCTTAGCTTGTTTGATCGACTTGCGGAGGGAATAGCTACACTGTTTGTATTCGGTCATGTTTCCGGTCACCTTGCTCTGATTAAAAGCGGTGGTTCAAGCTTTCAGTTTTGCGCGAATGCTGCCATCAATCCACGGTTTCTGGTTGGGGAAGGTTTTAATAGACGCTGTGGGTATAACATCACCGATGCACTTGCTAATAAACTCGCACACCGAATCAGCGAATTCGTCAGTGTTGTTGTTCGACGTTATGCGGAACATATCCCAGTCCACGTGATCGAAGCAATCTTGAAGCGTGGAATCCGATTGGTCGGACCAGCGTTGAACAGACCTGAGCGCGGGTGCTTCCTGTTTTAGTTTCTGTCTATAGGCTGGAAGCAACTAAATGGAGTCATGGTCACCTTTTCCGGAAGGAGGGCGGGGGAGGGCCTTATTTGCGTCACAGAAGTTAGAATAACAATGATGTAGGGTTTTACCAGCCCTGGTTGCACAATCGATATGCTGATAGAATTTGGGGAGCCTTGTTTTCAGATTAGCCTTGTTAAAATCCCCTGCTACAATAAATGCAGCTTCAGGATATGTGGTTTCCAGATTACATAGAGTCCAATGAAGTACTTTCAGAGCTATCGATGCTTACTGTGATTATGATCAAAAAAATGCGGTAGCAGGGAGAACAGTCTATGACTTGGGTGACTGGAGTCCTTGACAATTTTTTGGGCTTTCCTCGGACACAGCCTAGTATATAATTCCTGGATGGCAGGAGGCTTGGCCCCGTACGCCCTGCCCTCTGTAGCGCCTTACGGTCAGATGCCGAGCAGTTGCCATACCAGGAGGTCACGAGGCTCTCGATGGTGCAGCTGTAGAACTTTTTGAGGATCTGGGGACCCATGCCAAACCTTTTCAGTCTCCTGAGGGTCGAGAAGGTGTTGTCGGTCTTTCTTCACAACTGTCTTGGTGTGTTTGGACCATGAAAGTTGGCTGGTGATGTGGACACCAAGGAACTTGAAACTCTCAACCCGCTCCACTACAGCCCTGTTGTTGTTAATGGGGGCCTGTTCGGCCCGTATTTTCCTGTAGTCCACGATCAGCTCCTTTGTCTTGCTCACATTGAGGGAGATGTTGTTGTTCGGGCACCACACTGCCATGTCTCTGACCTCCTCCCTATAGACTGTCTCATCATTGTGGGTAATCACTACCACTGTTGTGTCGTCAGCAAACTTAATGATGGTGTTGGAGTCGTGTTTGGCCACGCAGTTGTGTGTGAACAGCGAGTACAGGAGGGGACTAAGCAAGTACCCCTGAGGGGTCCCAGTGTTTATGATCAGCGTGGCAGGCATGTTGTTGCCTACCCTTACCACCTGGGAGCAGCCTGTCAGGAAGTCCAGGATCCAGTTGCAGAGGGAGGTGTTTAGTCCCAGGGTCCGTTAGCTTAGTGATGAGCTGTGGGCACTATGGCGTTGAACGCTGAGCTGTAGTCAATGAACAGCATTCTCACATAGGTGTTCCTTTTGTCCAGGTGGGAAAGGGCAGTGTGGAGTGCGATTGAGATTGCGTCATCTGTGGATCTCTTGGGGCGGTATGCAAATTGCAGTAGGTCTAGGGTATCCGTAATGATGCTGTTTATGTGAGCCAGGACGAGCCTTTCAAAGCACTTCATGGCTACTGATGTGAGTCCTATGGGGCGGTAATCATTTAGGCAGATTACCTTCACATCCTTGGGCACAGGCACTAAGGTCTGAGAGATTATGGTCTGCTTGAAACATGTAGGTATTATAGACTCGGTCAGGGAGAGGTTGAAAATGTCAGTGAAGACACTTGCTAGTTGGTCTGTGCATGCTTTGAGTACACGTCCTGGTAATCCGTCTGGCCCTGCGGCTTTGTGAATGTTGACCCGTTTAAAGGGCTTGCTCACATCGGCTACCGAGAGCGTTATCTCACTCGTCCGAAACAGCTGGTGCTCTCATGCATGTTTCAGTGTTGCTTGCCTTGAAGGGAGCATAAAAGGCATTTAGCTCGTCTGGTAGGCTCGCATCACTGGGCAGCTTGCGGCTGGTTCTCCCTTTGTAGTCCGTAATAGGTTTTCAAGCCCTGCCACATCCGACGAGCGTTAGAGCTTAATCTTAATCCTGTATTGATGCTTCATGCTTTGATGCTTCATCTGAGGGCGTAACTGGATTTCTTATAAGCGTATGGATTAGTGTCCCGCTCCTTGAAAGCGGCAACTCTAGCCTTAAGCTTAATGCGCATGTTGCCTTTAACCCATGGCTTCTCGTTGGCATACGTACGTACGGTGACTGTGGGGACGACGTCGTCGATGCACTTATTGATGAGGCATATGACCGAGGTGGTATACACCTCAATGCCATTGGATGAACACGGAAACCTATTCCAGTCTGTGTGTTTTTTCCCTCTGGTTGCTAATTTGACATGCTGGTAGAAATGAAGTAAAATGGATTTAAGTTTGCCTGCATTAAAGTCCCCGGACACTAGGAGCACCAATTCTGGATGAGAATTGTATTGTTTGCTTATGGCCTTATACAGCTCATTGAGTGCGGTCTTAGTGCCAGCATCAGTTTGTGTTGGTAAATAGACGGCTAAGAATAATATAGATGAGAACTCTCTCGGTAGATAGTGTGGTCTACAGCTTAACATAAGGTACTCTACCTCAGGCGAGCAATACCTCGAGACTTCTTTCATATTAGATATTGTGCACCAGCTGTTATTGACAAGACACACACCCCATAAAACAGACACCTCACAAAAGTTCCAAAGGAATAGAGACATTTAAAATGTCATATTATGGATATATACAGTGCTGTAATGATGTGTTGTAACAATATTCATGTGAAGAGGGGTTTGTTTGTTCTCCACCCACTTCATTTTATAGATAAATTATCTGCCATCAGAGTCTTTTCAAATTAACAACGAAAGTAGTAGTTTATTTTCAAATAGAATCTAACTCACTCCAAAATCTTCTGACATGAGAACAGTCCCAAAATAAATGATCAAGAGTCTGTGGGTCACGACCACAGAATACACAATTTGTTATCAATAGCTATTTAGAATCGGTGTATTAAAAAAGGTCTTTACAGGGGTGCTTGACTGCTGTTGTTAGTACAGACCGCTCGAATCAACCCTTAAAGAAATGGGCGGGGCTAAAGCTTAAGAGGGTGTGTACAATGCTGAATGGGTGTAGACAAAGAATAGCTCTCCAGTAGGTATACTGTACCAAAACATTCAAGGGCCATTTTCTCAAAAATGGGGTTACAAGTTTATCAGCTTTCAATTCAGAATTACTTTCCCATTGTTCCTCAACTGAAGTGTCTGATATACAATTTTCCAGTTCTGAGTTTCTACTTTAATCCAATGTAAAAAAAAAAAAACACAATTTCAAATGTTGCTACATAAGACCGAATTGTGTTGATTGGTCACAAATGACAAATACAACCTAATTGGTGGTAAACAGCGAGTATTTAATTTAAATTAAGAGAATAAGTACCGTCTTTATTGCATTTTTGTAGCAGTTTATGTAAGAGATATTCACACATTTTTTCCCCCACTGTTGTACTGAACACAAATATATAATGAACATTCCGTCATCATCATCACATATTGCACACTATTATACTGTAGTAATGCAGTCTAATATAAGACCACCAAAATAAATCCAGGATTTCATTTTGATCGGTCCTTAAAGAGTACAAAAGTCCACCCAGAGTTGGAGCACATCTCCACCACTCTGTACACAGACCTGTCGCTCGGGGCTTATAACATCTTATAACAACTCATGACTGACAATGCCTTGAAAATATATAAGAAAAACACAACAAACAATAATAATGCCCCCCCCCCCAAAAAAATATGTACAATGAACCGACACAGAAAGTCAGTTGTGTTAATATGACACGCAACAAGTAACTAAACTTGCTGAAAATTACAATAATCATTAAAAATAACCAAAAACAAAACAATAGTACAAATGTTTAAAACCCAGTAATATAATAATATTATTGCATAAATACGTTGAACAGTTCATACTCACTCTGGAGGACAAAGGCACCCTTTCTTTAAAATGCCCAACAACAATAAAATTGCATTCGATAAAAATCATGATTCCTATTCATATCAACTTTTTTTTTCTGTACATGAGAAGGTATAAATAATGAACTCGGATTAATATAATAATAATCATCATCATCAATCTGGTTTGAAGTTGCTTAGTAACAGCCAACTCATGATGATTGCACGCTAGATACAGTACACACCACTAGAGTGATTTACCATTAGTAATAGGAGGAAAAGTCACACCGTGATCGATCATTGACCGCACTTGTGCAACAGCTCTTTAAAAAAAAAGTGTTTTAACTTGTCAAAAGAGACTCCAAAAAAAGTTTGAAAGAAAAATGTCAAATTACAACGTTATTTCTAGTAAACAAAGCAGCACTTCAATGCACTGTTGCCCACAGCATCACCGACGTTCGGAAGGATACAAGACCGAATAAACGAAGAGGGTTAACGACAATAAAGTACGTTCTCACTTCGCGGTCTCCACACGTACACAGAGAAACGTGTCGCGACTAATATTGTTCTAACATACGTTACGTAGCTAGCTGACGGCGGTAAAGAGTGAAATGTGACCGAAGCAAAAAAATTAATAAACCGCTTTTCTTGTGACCAATGGTTTTCATGCTAGAAAAAACTACAGAGATGATCCTTGGTCAGTATAATATAATAGCATGAACAAAAATATAAACGCAAACATGTGAAGAGTTGGTCCCTCGTTTCATGAGCTGAAATAAAAGATCCCATACATTTTCATATAAGTACAAAAAGCTTATTTCGCAAAGATTTTGGGCACACATTTGTTTACATCGTTGTTAGTGAGCATTTATCTTTTGACAAGATAATCCATCCACCAGACAGGTGTGGCATATCAAGAAGTTGATTAAACAGCATGATCATTACACAGGTGCACCTTGTGCTGGGGACAATAAAAGGATACTCTAAAATGTGTAGTTTTGTCACAACACAATGCCACAGATGTCTCAAGTTGAGGGAGCGTGCAAATTGGCATTCTGACTTCAGGAATGTCCACCAGAGCTGTTGCCAGAGAATTTAATGTTCCGTTTCTCTACCAATGTCATTTTAGAGAATTTGTCAGTAAGTCCAAGGTAGCCTCACAACCGCAGACCACGTGTATGAAGTCGTGTAGGCGATCTGTTTGCTGATGTCAGCGTTGTGAACAGAGTGCCCCATGGTGGCGGGTTATGGTATGCTGAAGGCATAAGCTACGGACAACGAACACAATTGCATATTATCGATGGCAATTTGAATGTACAAAAATACCGTGAGGAGATCCTGGGGCTCATTGTGAGACCAACAGATGCATTATCTGTACTCCCAGTCATGTGAAATCCATAGATTTTAGTCAATTCTACTCCGACATTCCACTCCGACATTGCTCAATCTAATATTTATGTCTTAATTCCATTCTTTAACTTTTAGATTTGTGTGTATTGTTAGAGCTACATCTGCTAAATAAGTGTTTGTAAAATTGGATCTATCTATCTATCTATCTATTTGATCAACAAATATATATATCTTGAGGTGATCCTTGTTTTTTTTTATATATTTTTTTATTTCACCTTTATTTAACCAGGTAGGCCAGTTGAGAACACCTTTATTTAACCAGGTAGGCTAGTTGAGAACACCTTTATTTAACCAGGTAGGCCAGTTGAGAACACCTTTATTTAACCAGGTAGGCCAGTTGAGAACACCTTTATTTAACCAGGTAGGCCAGTTGAGAACACCTTTATTTAACCAGGTAGGCCAGTTGAGAACACCTTTATTTAACCAGGTAGGCCAGTTGAGAACACCTTTATTTAACCAGGTAGGCCAGTTGAGAACACCTTTATTTAACCAGGTAGGCCAGTTGAGAACACCTTTATTTAACCAGGTAGGCTAGTTGAGAACACCTTTATTTAACCAGGTAGGCTAGTTGAGAACACCTTTATTTAACCAGGTAGGCTAGTTGAGAACAAGTTCTCATTTACAACTGCGACCTGGCCAAGATAAAGCATAGCAGTGTGAACAGACAACACAGAGTTACACATGGAGTAAACAATTAACAAGTCAATAACACAGTAGAAAAAAAAGGGGAGTCTATATACATTGTGTGCAAAAGGCATGAGGAGGTAGGCAAATAATTACAATTTTGCAGATTAATAACACTGGAGTGATAAATGATGAGATGGTCATGTGCAGGTAGAGATATTGGTGTGCAAAAGAGTATCCCCAAATGTTCCCCAAATGTTCCAGTAACAACTGTACTACAGCCACTTCAGTTACTGGCTTTCATCTTAGCAGATTGTGAAACCATAGAAATAGGATAGTTTGTACTGCTGCTACTAGATAGGTCTGCTGGTTAACTGGGTCTGACTGGACAAAACATTAAGAACACCTGCTCTTTCCGTGACAGACTGACCAGTTGTATCCAGGTGAAAGCTATAATCCCCTATATTGATGTCACTTGTTAAATCCAATTAAAATCAGGGCAGATGAAGGGAAGGAGACGGGTTAAAGAAGGATTTTTAAGCCTGGAGACAATTGAGACATGGATTGTGTGTTTGTGTCATTCAGAGGGTGAATGGGCAGGACAAAATATTTAAGTGCCTTTGTACAGGTTATGGTAGTAGGTGTCAGGCGGACCGGTTTGTGTCAAGAACTACAACGCTGCTGGGATTGTCACGCTCAACAGTTTCCCGTGTTTATCAACAATGGTCCACCACCCCAAAGGACATCCAGCCAACTTGACACAACTGTGAGAAGCACTGGCATCAACAATATAAATTAATGGTAAATAATGTTCAGGGGGAGGCAGGTAGCCTAGTGGTTAGAGGTGGGAGGCAGGTAGCCTAGTGGTTAGAGGTGGGAGGCAGGTAGCCTAGTGGTTAGAGGTGGGAGGCAGGTAGCCTAGTGGTTAGAGGTGGGAGGCAGGTAGCCTAGTGGTTAGAGGGGGAGGCAGGTAGCCTAGTGGTTGGAGGGGGAGGCAGGTAGCCTAGTGGTTAGAGGGGGAGGTAGGTAGCCTGGTGGTTAGATGGGGAGGCAGGTAGCCTAGTGGTTAGAGGGGGGAGGCAGGTAGCCTAGTGGTTAGAGTGGGGAGGCAGGTAGCCTAGTGGTTAGTGAGGGAGGCAGGTAGCCTAGTGGTTAGAGGGGGAGGCAGGTAGCCTAGTGGTTAGAGGGAGGAGGCAGGTAGCCTAGTGGTTAGAGGGGGAGGCAGGTAGCCTAGTGGTTAGAGGGGGAGAAAGGTAGCCTAGTGGTTAGAGGGGGGAGGCAGGTAGCCTAGTGGTTAGAGGGGGGAGGCAGGTAGCCTAGTGGTTAGAGGGGGGAGGCAGGTAGCCTAGTGGTTAGAGGGAGAGGCAGGTAGCCTAGTGGTTAGAGGGGGAGGCAGGTAGCCTAGTGGTTAGAGGGAGAGGCAGGTAGCCTAGTGGTTAGAGGGGGAGGCAGGTAGCCTAGTGGTTAGAGGGGTAGGCAGGTAGCGTAGTGGTTAGAGGCAGGTAGCCTAGTGGTTAGAGGGGGAGGCAGGTAACCTAGTGGTTAGAGGCAGGTAGCCTAGTGGTTAGAGGGGGAGGCAGGTAGCCTAGTGGTTAAAGGGAGAGGCAGGTAGCCTAGTGGTTAGAGGGGGAGGCAGGTAGCCTAGTGGTTAGAGGGGTAGGCCGGTAGCGTAGTGGTTAGAGGCAGGTAGCCTAGTGGTTAGAGGGGTAGGCAGGTAACCTAGTGGTTAGAGGTAGGTAGCCTAGTGGTTAGAGCGCTGGGCCAGTAACCAAAAGGTTGATGAGTCAAATCCCTGAGCTGACAAAGTAAAAAGTATTTTCGTTCTGCCTCCTGAACAAGGCCGTTAACCCACTGTTCCTAGGCCGTCATCGTAAATAAGAATTTGTTCTTAACTGACTTGACTAGTTAAATAAAGGTTACATTTAAAAAAATTGTGTCATATTTTTGTACTTTTAGAAATAAGAAAATAATATATATCTAAACACTCCAACATTGATGTGGATGCTACCATGATTACGGGTAGTCCTGAATGAATCATGAATAATGGAAGAGGGTCAAATATCATAGCCCCAAGACATGCTAACCTCTCACCATTACAATAACAGGGGAGGTTAGCATGCTATATCGTAGCCCCAGACATGCTAACCTTTCACCATTACCAATAACAGGGGAGGTTAGCATGTTATATCGTAGCCCCAAGACATGCTAACCTATCACCATTACCAATAACAGGGGAGGTTAGCATCATAGCCCCAAGACATGCTAATCTCTCACCATTACCAATAACAGGGGAGGTTAGCAGGGGAGGTTAGCATGTAATATCATAGCCCCAAGACAGGCCAAGCTCTCACCATTACAATAACAGGGAAGGTTAGCATCATAGCCCCAAGACATGCTAACCTATCACCATTACAATAACAGGGGAGGTTAGCATCATAGCCCCAAGACATGCTAACCTCTCACCATTACCAATAACAGAGGAGGTTAGCAGGGGAGGTTAGCATGTAATATCATAGCCCCAAGACAGGCCAAGCTCTCACCATTACCAATAACAGGGGAGGTTAGCAGGGGAGGTTAGCATGTAATGTCATAGCCCCAAGACAGGCCAAGCTCTCACCATTACCAATAACAGGGGAGGTTAGCATCATAGCCCCAAGACAGGCCAAGCTCTCACCATTACCAATAACAGGGGAGGTTAGCATCATAGCCCCAAGGCATGCTAACCTCTCACCATTCCCAATAACAAGGGAGTTTAGCATGTAATATCATAGCCCCAAAACAGGCCAAGGTCTCACCATTACCAATAACAGGGGAGGTTAGCATTTAATATCAAAGCCCCAAGGCATGCTAACCTCTCACCATTACCAATAACAAGAGAGGTTAGCATGTTATATCGTAGCCCCGAGACATGCTAACCTATCACCATTACCAATAACTGGGGAGGTTAGCATGCTATATCGTAGCCCCGAGACATGCTAACCTATCACCATTACCAATAACAAGGGAGTTTAGCATGTTATATCGTAGCCCCTAGGCATGCTAACCTCTCACCATTACAATAACTGGGGAGGTTAGCATGTAATATCATATCCCCAAGGCATGCTAACCTCTCACCATTACCAATAACTGGGGAGGCATGTCTTGGGGGTATAATCTTTGACCCTCTGTAACTCCCTCACTATTCATTATTATTCATGATTCATTCAGGATTATACGTAATCATGGTAGCATCCACATGAATGTAAAAGTGTTTAGAAACATATTCTATTCTTATTTACCACAAAAGTGACTCCAAAATGACACAATACATTATTTAATATAAATGTATTTTGGTCACAAAATAATCTAAACAGAACCAAAATGAACTGCAAATGCATCCAACAAGTTTGTGCTATGAATATGGGACCAAATACTAAACGTTTGAAATTATTTATGAGAATCGTTAGGGGTGTCAATTTTGACACTTACCCTTTCGAGAGAAAAAAATACTACTTGGTTTTTGAACTTTTGCCTGCCCTGACCCTGAGCCTGTCTGCCGTCCTGTACCTGTCGGACTCTAACCTGGTTACGAACCTCTGCTTGTCCTGTACCTGTCGGACTCTAACCTGGTTACGAACCTCTGCTTGTCCTGTACCTGTCGGACTCTAACCTGGTTACGAACCTCTGCTTGTCCTGTACCTGTCGGACTCTAACCTGGTTACGAACCTCTGCCTGTCCTGTACCTGTCGGACTCTAACCTGGTTACGAACCTCTGCCTGTCCTGTACCTGTCCGACTCTAACCTGGTTACGAACCTCTGCTTGTCCTGTACCTGTCGGACTCTAACCTGGTTACGAACCTCTGCTTGTCCTGTACCTGTCGGACTCTAACCTGGTTACGAACCTCTGCCTGTCCTGTACCTGTCGGACTCTAACCTGGTTACGAACCTCTGCTTGTCCTGTACCTGTCGGACTCTAACCTGGTTACGACCCTCTGCTTGTCCTGTACCTGTCGGACTCTAACCTGGTTACGAACCTCTGCTTGTCCTGTACCTGTCGGACTCTAACCTGGTTACGAACCTCTGCTTGTCCTGTACCTGTCGGACTCTGACCTGGTTACGAACCTCTGCTTGTCCTGTACCTGTCGGACTCTAACCTGGTTACGAACCTCTGCTTGTCCTGTACCTGTCGGACTCTAACCTGGTTACGAACCTCTGCTTGTCCTGTACCTGTCGGACTCTAACCTGGTTACGAACCTCTGCTTGTCCTGTACCTGTCGGACTCTAACCTGGTTACGAACCTCTGCTTGTCCTGTACCTGTCGGACTCTGACCTGGTTACGAACCTCTGCTTGTCCTGTACCTGTCGGACTCTGACCTGGTTACGAACCTCTGCTTGTCCTGTACCTGTCGGACTCTGACCTGGTTACGAACCTCTGCTTGTCCTGTACCTGTCGGACTCTGACCTGGTTACGAACCTCTGCTTGTCCTGTACCTGTCGGACTCTAACCTGGTTACGAACCTCTGCTTGTCCTGTACCTGTCGGACTCTAACCTGGTTACGAACCTCTGCCTGTCCTGTACCTGTCGGACTCTAACCTGGTTACGAACCTCTGCCTGTCCTGTACCTGTCCGACTCTAACCTGGTTACGACCCTCTGCTTGTCCTGTACCTGTCGGACTCTAACCTGGTTACGAACCTCTGCTTGTCCTGTACCTGTCGGACTCTAACCTGGTTACGAACCTCTGCTTGTCCTGTACCTGTCGGACTCTGACCTGGTTACGAACCTCTGCTTGTCCTGTACCTGTCGGACTCTAACCTGGTTACGAACCTCTGCTTGTCCTGTACCTGTCGGACTCTAACCTGGTTACGAACCTCTGCTTGTCCTGTACCTGTCGGACTCTAACCTGGTTACGAACCTCTGCTTGTCCTGTACCTGTCGGACTCTAACCTGGTTACGAACCTCTGCTTGTCCTGTACCTGTCGGACTCTGACCTGGTTACGAACCTCTGCTTGTCCTGTACCTGTCGGACTCTGACCTGGTTACGAACCTCTGCTTGTCCTGTACCTGTCGGACTCTGACCTGGTTACGAACCTCTGCTTGTCCTGTACCTGTCGGACTCTGACCTGGTTACGAACCTCTGCTTGTCCTGTACCTGTCGGACTCTAACCTGGTTACGAACCTCTGCCTGTCCTGTACCTGTCGGACTCTAACCTGGTTACGAACCTCTGCTTGTCCTGTACCTGTCGGACTCTAACCTGGTTACGAACCTCTGCTTGTCCTGTACCTGTCGGACTCTAACCTGGTTACGAACCTCTGCTTGTCCTGTACCTGTCGGACTCTAACCTGGTTATGAACCTCTGCTTGTCCTGTACCTGTCGGACTCTGACCTGGTTACGAACCTCTGCTTGTCCTGTACCTGTCGGACTCTGACCTGGTTACGAACCTCTGCTTGTCCTGTACCTGTCGGACTCTGACCTGGTTACGAACCTCTGCTTGTCCTGTACCTGTCGGACTCTAACCTGGTTACGAACCTCTGCTTGTCCTGTACCTGTCGGACTCTGACCTGGTTACGAACCTCTGCTTGTCCTGTACCTGTCGGACTCTGACCTGGTTACGAACCTCTGCTTGTCCTGTACCTGTCGGACTCTAACCTGGTTACGAACCTCTGCTTGTCCTGTACCTGTCGGACTCTAACCTGGTTACGAACCTCTGCTTGTCCTGTACCTGTCGGACTCTAACCTGGTTACGAACCTCTGCTTGTCCTGTACCTGTCGGACTCTAACCTGGTTACGAACCTCTGCTTGTCCTGTACCTGTCGGACTCTGACCTGGTTACGAACCTCTGCTTGTCCTGTACCTGTCGGACTCTAACCTGGTTACGAACCTCTGCTTGTCCTGTACCTGTCGGACTCTAACCTGGTTACGAACCTCTGCCTGTCCTGTACCTGTCAGACTCTAACCTGGTTACCCCGTGTTATTATAAATGATCTGAGAACTGAACCATCCATCTCCTGTGTCTGCATCTGGGTCATATCCTGAGGCGTGATAATAACAGATTAAGGTCAATAATATCAACGGCTGCACTGAAATCTAACAATACAGCTCCCACAATCTTCTTATTATCAATTATCTTTCAGCCAATCATCAGTCTTGTTTTGTCAGTACAGTACATTGTCATTGCAGCCCTTCTCTATAAACATGCTGAAAGTCTGTTGTTAATTTGTTTACAGAGAAATAGCTTTGTGTCTGGTCAAACACATGTTTTTCCCTAAACTTGGCTAAGAGTCGGTTAGCAAGCTGATTGGTCGGCTGTTAGAACCAGTAAAGGGTTCTTTAATATTATTGGGTAGCAGAATGACTTTTTCCTTCCTGCAGGTCTGAGGACAAACCCTTTTCTCCAGACTCAGAATAAAGACATGACAAACAGGAGAGGGAGGTCGTCAGTTGGTTTCTTCAATCATTCATTCATTTTTCCACCTCTTTCACACAAAATCTATAGAGTAGTTTTGTTATTTTCAACATCCTAATGTGTGTTGCATAATATGTGAGCGTTATCAGATGATATTAGCAGAACTGGTTCATAGCTATGGGTCTATGTGCATATTGAAGAGAACTTCCATAGGAATGGCATCTGACACCAGTATAGTGGAAACACAGTGTCTGGGACTTGGCCTACATCTCTATATCTCTTTAAATCTGACCAAGAAAAAAACGTGGCACAGCCATCTTGACAAACACAAACAGGGAAGTGCTACTTTTTTTTTAGCAGCATCATTAGCTATATCAAATGAAAAGACAACAACAACAACAACAACTGTAGGAAATATGTTAGATAAAGATCATCAAGGACAACAACCACCCGAGCCACTTCCTGTTCACCCCGCTATCATCCAGAAGGCGAGGTCAGAAACAGGTGCATCAAAGCTGGGACAGAGAGAGACTGAAAAACAGCTTCTATCTCAAGGCCATCAGACTGTTAAACAGCCACCACTAACATTGAGTGGCTGCTGCCAACATACTGACTCAACTCCAGCCATTTTAATACTGGGAATTGATGTAAAATATATCACTAGCCACTTTAAACAATGCTACTTAATATGTTTACATACCCTACATTATTCATCTCATATGTATATGTATATACTGCACTCTATATCATCTACTGCATCCTTATGTAATACATGTATCACTAGCCACTTTAAACTATGCCACTTTGTTTACATACTCATCTCATATGTATATACTGCACTCAATACCATCTACTGTATCTTGCCTATGCTGCTCTGTACCATCACTCATTCATATATCTTTATGTACATATTCTTTATCCCCTTACACTTGTGTCTATAAGGTAGTAGTTTTGGAATTGATTAGGTTAGATTACTCATTGGATATTACTGCATTGTCGGAACTAGAAGCACAAGAATTTTGCTACACTCACATTAACATCTGCTAACCATGTGTATGTGACAAATACAATTTGATTTGATTTGATTTAGATCAGATTACACCAGTACATACATCATTTGATTTGATTTGATTTAGATCAGATTACACCAGTACATACATCATTTGAGTAACATCAAGATGTGACAACAGAAATAGACTTCACGGCAGGCTGAAGGACTGGACCAAGGTGCAGCATGGTAAGCGTACATTTTAACTTTATTTAAAAATGGCGCCAACAAAACGAAGAACAAAAAAACAACCGTGAAGCTTTGGGCTATGTGCCCTGAACAAAGACAAACCGTGAAGCTTTGGGCTATGTGCCCTGAACAAAGACAAACCGTGAAGCTTTGGGCTATGGGCCCTGAACAACTACAAAGTTAACTTCCCACAAAACAGGTGGGGGGAAAGGGTACCTAAGTATGGTTCTCAATCAGAGACAACGATAGACAGCTGTCCCTGATTGAGAACCATACCAGGCCAAGACATAGAAATACAACACATAGAAAAAAGGACATAGAATGCCCACCCTAGTCACACCCTGGCCTAACCAACATAGAGAATAAAAAGCCTCTCTATGGCCAGGGCGTGACATTAGCTATGTCACTGGGCTGTTACCCTTATAAGCCTGACAACAGGGCTAAAGCCTGACAACAGGGCTAAAGCCTGACAACAGGGCTAAAGTACATAACCTGACAACAGGGCTAAAGCCTGACAACAGGGCTAAAGCCTGACAACAGGGCTAAAGCCTGACAACAGGCTAAAGCCTGACAACAGGGCTAAAGCACATAACCTGACAACAGGGCTAAAGCCTGACAACAGGGCTAAAGCCTGACAACAGGGCTAAAGCACATAACCTGACAACAGGGCTAAAGCCTGACAACAGGGCTAAAGTTCATAACCTGACAACAGGGCTAAAGCACATAACCTGACAACAGGGCTAAAGCACATAACCTGACAACAGGGCTAAAGCCTGACAACAGGGCTAAAGTACATAACCGGACAACAGGGCTAAAGCCTGACAACAGGGCTAAAGTACATAACCTGACAACAGGGCTAAAGTTCATAACCTGACAACAGGGCTAAAGCCTGACAACAGGGCTAAAGCCTGACAACAGGGCTAAAGTTCATAACCTGACAACAGGGCTAAAGCCTGACAACAGGGCTAAAGCCTGACAACAGGGCTAAAGTTCATAACCTGACAACAGGGCTAAAGCCTGACAACAGGGCTAAAGCCTGACAACAGGGCTAAAGTTCATAACCTGACAACAGGGCTAAAGCCTGACAACAGGGCTAAAGTACATAACCTGACAACAGGGCTAAAGCCTGACAACAGGGCTAAAGCCTGACAACAGGGCTAAAGTACATAACCTGACAACAGGGCTAAAGCCTGACAACAGGGCTAAAGTTCATAACCTGACAACAGGGCTAAAGTTCATAACCTGACAACAGGGCTAATGCCTGACAACAGGGCTAAAGTTCATAACCTGACAACAGGGCTAAAGTTCATAACCTGACAACAGGGCTAAAGCCTGACAACAGGGCTAAAGCACATAACCTGACAACAGGGCTAATGCCTGACAACAGGGCTAAAGCACATAACCTGACAACAGGGCTAAAGTTCATAACCTGACAACAGGGCTAAAGCCTGACAACAGGGCTAAAGCACATAACCTGACAACAGGGCTAAAGCCTGACAACAGGGCTAAAGCCTGACAACAGGGCTAAAGCCTGACAACAGGGATAAAGCCTGACAACAGGGCTAAAGCACATAACCTGACAACAGGGCTAAAGCCTGACAACAGGGCTAAAGCCTGACAACAGGGCTAAAGCACATAACCTGACAACAGGGCTAAAGCACATAACCTGACAACAGGGCTAAAGCCTGACAACAGGGCTAAAGCACATAACCTGACAACAGGGCTAATGCCTGACAACAGGGCTAATGCCTGACAACAGGGCTAATGCCTGACAACAGGGCTAAAGCACATAGCCTGACAACAGGGCTAAAGCACATAACCTGACAACAGGGCTAATGCCTGACAACAGGGCTAAAGCACATAACCTGACAACAGGGCTAAAGCCTGACAACAGGGCTAATGCCTGACAACAGGGCTAAAGCACATAACCTGACAACTCTGATTTATTTGTATCAATTGATCTGTTATTTAATTAGAGAAGTCATAATGAGATTGACATCTCTTTCTCACGTGAGCCGTGAGCCCTAATGCCTCATAAGCTGTGGATGGTCAGTGGACCAATTCAATTTCCTGTGCTGCATGCCAAACTAACTCCACAGAAGGGTGGCTAGTTAGATGTAATTAGTCTGTGTGTGTGTGTGTGTGTGTGTGTGTGTGTGTGTACCTCACACTCCCTGCATGGCTAACGTTAACACTGTAAGCATATTTACTCATTATTTTTAATGAGCTATTGCTTAACATTCTGGAACTGAGGCTCACGCACAGTGCTGTGCTAGGATTTCCATCTTCAACTTTGGTGAGGCTTTTGGTCTTAGTCTTGGTAAACAAAGACACCAAAGGGTCTTGTGGTTCATCGTTTATGTTAATTTGGTTCAGTAATTTCATACTCAACAAGGTCCAACACTCTCACTTAGGTTTTGTACATCTGGACAATTATAATAGGTCTAACTGTGTGTATACAGCTCCCTCGGGAAAGTATTCAGACCCCTTGACTTTTTCCACATTTTGTTACGTTACAGCCTAATTCTAAAATGTATAAATCGTTTCTTTCCCCTCATCAATCTACACACAATACCCCATAATGACATCACAATACCCCATAATGACATCACAATACCCCATAATGACATCACAATACCCCATAATGACATCACAATACCCCATAATGACATCACAATACCCCATAATGACATCACAATACCCCATAATGACAAAGGAAAAACTCATTCATAGAAATATAACATTTCCATAAGTATTCAGACCCTTTACTCAGTACATTTCCATAAGTATTCAGACCCTTTACTCAGTACATTTCCATAAGTATTCAGACCCTTTACTCAGTACATTTCCATAAGTATTCAGACCCTTTACTCAGTACTTTGTTGAAGCACCTTTGGCAGCGATTACAGCATCGAGTCTTCTTGGGTTTGACGCTGCAAGCTTGGCACACCTGTATTTGGAGAGTTTCTCCCATTCTTCTATGCAGATCCTCTCAAGCTCTGTCAGGTTGGATGGGGAGTGTCGCTGCACAGCTATTTTTAGGTCTCTCCAGAGATGTTCGATCAGGTTCAAGTTCGGTCTCTGGCTGGGACACTCAAGGACATTGAGAGACTTGAAGCCATTCCTGAGATGTTTTGGCTGGGTGCTTAGGGTCATTCGCCCCAGTCTGAGGTCCTGAGCACTCTGGAGCAGGTTTTCATCAAGGATCTCTCTGTACTTTGCTCTGTTCATCTTTCCTTTGATCCTGACTAGTCTCCCAGTCCCTGCCGCTGATAAACATCCCCACAGCATGATGCTGCCACCGCCATGCTCCACTGTAGGGATGGTGCCAGGTTTCCTCCAGCCGTGACACTTCGCATTCAGGCCAAAGAGTTCGATCTTGGTTTCATCAGACCAGAGTGGGTTGTCATGTGTCTTTTACTGAGGAGTGGCTTCCATCAGGCCACTTTATCATAAAGGCCTGATTGGTGAAGTGCTGCAGGGATGGTTGTCCTTCTGGAAGGTTCTCCCATCTCCACAGAGGAACTCTGGAGCTCTGTCAGAGTGACCATCAGGTTCATGGTCGCCTCCCTGACTAAGGCCCTTCTCCTCCGATTGCTCAGTTTGGCCAGGCAGCCAGCTCTAGGAAGAGTCTTGGTGGTTCCAAACTTCTTCCATGTAAGAATGATGGAGGCCACTGTGTTCTTGGGGACCTTCGATGCTGCAGACACGTAGCCTTCCCCAGATCTGTGCCTCGACACAATCCCGCCTCTGAGCTCTAAGGACAATATCTTTGACCTCATTACTTGGGTTTTTGCTCTGACATGCACTGCCAACTGTGGGACCTTATATAGACAGGTGTGTGCCTTTCCAAATCATGTCCAATCAAGTTGAGACTGCAGATGGTAATGAGCTGTTAGCTAGATCTGGTGCAACATATTACTTCTGAGATGTATGTTTTGTTGTTACATTGTCCTTGTTTTAAATAAACTTATTAAATCAATAAAATAATGACCCCACTACTAAGTGTCCCTATAACTGTAATTTACATGGCTAACACAGTGACTACAGTATAGTGTCCCTATAACTGTAATTTACATGGCTAACACAGTGACTACAGTATAGTGTCCCTATAACTGTAATTTACATGGCTAACACAGTGACTACAGTATAGTGTCCCTATAACTGTAATTTACATGGCTAACACAGTGACTACAGTAGTGTCCCTATAACTGTGTCATTTACATGGCTAACACAGTGACTACAGTAGTGTCCCTATAACTGTGTAATTTACATGGCTAACACAGTGACTACAGTAGTGTCCCTATAACTGTGTAATTTACATGGCTAGCACAGAGTGACTACAGTATAGTGTCCCTATAACTGTGTAATTTACATGGCTAACACAGTGACTACAGTAGTGTCCCTATAACTGTGTAATTTACATGGCTAACACAGTGACTACAGTAGTGTCCCTATAACTGTGTAATTTACATGGCTAGCACAGAGTGACTACAGTATAGTGTCCCTATAACTGTGTCATTTACATGGCTAGCACAGAGTGACTACAGTATAGTGTCCCTATAACTGTGTCATTTACATGGCTAGCACAGAGTGACAACAGTATAGTGTCCCTATAACTGTGTCATTTACATGGCTAACACAGTGACTACAGTAGTGTCCCTATAACTGTATAATTTACATGGCTAACACAGTGACTACAGTAGTGTCCCTATAACTGTGTAATTTACATGGCTAGCACAGAGTGACTACAGTATAGTGTCCCTATAACTGTGTCATTTACATGGCTAGCACAGAGTGACTACAGTATAGTGTCCCTATAACTGTGTCATTTACATGGCTAGCACACAGTGACTACAGTAGTGTCCCTATAACTGTGTAATTTACATGGCTAACACAGTGACTACAGTAGTGTCCCTATAACTGTGTAATTTACATGGCTAGCACAGAGTGACTACAGTATAGTGTCCCTATAACTGTGTCATTTACATGGCTAGCACAGAGTGACTACAGTATAGTGTCCCTATAACTGTGTCATTTACATGGCTAACACAATGACTACAGTATAGTGTCCCTATAACTGTGTCATTTACATGGCTAACACAGTGACTACAGTAGTGTCCCTATAACTGTGTCATTTACATGGCTAGCACAGAGTGACTACAGTATAGTGTCCCTATAACTGTGTCATTTACATGGCTAACACAGTGACTACAGTAGTGTCCCTATAACTGTGTAATTTACATGGCTAACACAGTGACTACAGTAGTGTCCCTATAACTGTGTAATTTACATGGCTAACACAGTGACACAGTAGTGTCCCTATAACTGTGTAATTTACATGGCTAGCACAGAGTGACTACAGTATAGTGTCCCTATAACTGTGTCATTTACATGGCTAGCACAGAGTGACTACAGTATAGTGTCCCTATAACTGTGTCATTTACATGGCTAACACAGTGACTACAGTATAGTGTCCCTATAACTGTGTAATTTACATGGCTAACACAGTGACACAGTAGTGTCCCTATAACTGTGTAATTTACATGGCTAGCACAGAGTGACTACAGTATAGTGTCCCTATAACTGTGTCATTTACATGGCTAGCACAGAGTGACTACAGTATAGTGTCCCTATAACTGTGTCATTTACATGGCTAACACAGTGACTATAGTATAGTGTCCCTATAACTGTGTCATTTACATGGCTAGCACAGAGTGACTACAGTATAGTGTCCCTATAACTGTGTCATTTACATGGCTAGCACAGAGTGACTACAGTATAGTGTCCCTATAACTGTGTCATTTACATGGCTAGCACAGAGTGACTACAGTATAGTGTCCCTATAACTGTGTCATTTACATGGCTAACACAGTGACTACAGTAGTGTCCCTATAACTGTGTAATTTACATGGCTAGCACAGAGTGACTACAGTATAGTGTCCCTATAACTGTGTAATTTACATGGCTAACACAGTGACTACAGTAGTGTCCCTATAACTGTGTAATTTACATGGCTAACACAGTGACACAGTAGTGTCCCTATAACTGTGTAATTTACATGGCTAGCACAGAGTGACTACAGTATAGTGTCCCTATAACTGTGTCATTTACATGGCTAGCACAGAGTGACTACAGTATAGTGTCCCTATAACTGTGTCATTTACATGGCTAACACAGTGACTACAGTATAGTGTCCCTATAACTGTGTCATTTACATGGCTAGCACAGAGTGACAACAGTATAGTGTCCCTATAACTGTGTCATTTACATGGCTAACACAGTGACTACAGTAGTGTCCCTATAACTGTGTAATTTACATGGCTAACACAGTGACTACAGTAGTGTCCCTATAACTGTGTAATTTACATGGCTAGCACAGAGTGACTACAGTATAGTGTCCCTATAACTGTGTCATTTACATGGCTAGCACAGAGTGACTACAGTATAGTGTCCCTATAACTGTGTCATTTACATGGCTAGCACACAGTGACTACAGTAGTGTCCCTATAACTGTGTAATTTACATGGCTAACACAGTGACTACAGTAGTGTCCCTATAACTGTGTAATTTACATGGCTAGCACAGAGTGACTACAGTATAGTGTCCCTATAACTGTGTCATTTACATGGCTAGCACAGAGTGACTACAGTATAGTGTCCCTATAACTGTGTCATTTACATGGCTAACACAGTGACTACAGTATAGTGTCCCTATAACTGTGTCATTTACATGGCTAGCACAGAGTGACAACAGTATAGTGTCCCTATAACTGTGTCATTTACATGGCTAACACAGTGACTACAGTAGTGTCCCTATAACTGTGTAATTTACATGGCTAACACAGTGACTACAGTAGTGTCCCTATAACTGTGTAATTTACATGGCTAGCACAGTGACTACAGTATAGCTGCATATTGGCACACCATCTATTCTACTATAAAACTATGAGAACCTATTGCCAACGAACAAATCATTTTGCAGCTATTTAAAGTAAAAAAAAATAATAATAATCCTTACAATGTATTTTACACATGGTAATAATTTTATTGAACCAATATGCATAACTATTAACAGCAGATATTCAACATGTTAAATACAGTAACAAGGTTTTGGGTCAATCCAGGAAGTACCCTGACATTCCAATTACCTCCATCAATCCTTTTGAATGGTTTACTTCCTGAATTGAAATGGAATTGACCCCAACGCTGTAGAACAATGTACTGAATGCATTTAATCAGATGTACTATATAGTTGATGTCCTAACATTTAATTAAGCAAGATAATGTAATGTTCTCCTGGGTTGACCATAAACAAGGTAATGTAATGTGCCCTGGGTTGACCATAAACAAGATAATGTAATGTCCTCCTGGGTTGACCATAAACAAGATAATGTAATGTGCCCTGGGTTGACCATAAACAAGATAATGTAATGTTCTCCTGGGTTGACCATAAACAAGATAATGTAATGTGCCCTGGGTTGACCATAAACAAGATCATGTAATGTTCTCCTGGGTTGACAATAAACAAGATAATGTAATGTGCCCTGGGTTGACCATAAACAAGATAATGTAATGTGCCCTGGGTTGACCATAAACAAGATAATGTAATATGCCCTGGGTTGACCATAAACAAGATAATGTAATGTTCTCCTGGTTGACCATAAATGAGATAATGTAATGTTCTCCTGGTTGACCATAAATGAGATAATGTAATGTGCCCTGGGTTGACCATAAAATGGATAATGTAATGTGCCCTGGGTTGACCATAAACAAGATAATGTAATGTGCCCTGGGTTGACCATAAACAAGATAATGTAATGTTCTCCTGGTTGACCATAAATGAGATAATGTAATGTGCCCTGGGTTGACCATAAAATGGATAATGTAATGTGCCCTGGGTTGACCATAAACAAGGTAATGTGTCTGGGTTGGCAGCCCCCCTTGGGTTATGCCGTGACGGAGATCTTTGTGGGCTATACTCGGCCTTGTCTCAGGATGGTAAGTTGGTGGTTGAAGATATCCATCTAGTGGTGTGGGGGCTGTGCTTTGGCAAAGTGGGTGGGGTTATATCCTTCCTGTTTGGCCCTGTCCGGGGCTGTCCTCGGATGGGGCCACAGTGTCTCCTGACCCCTCCTGTCTCAGCCTCCAGTATTTATGCTGCAGTAGTTTATGTGTCAGGGGGCTAGGTTCAGTTTGTTATATATGGAGTACTTCTCCTGTCCTATCCGGTGTCCTGTGTGAATTTATGTATGCTCTCTCTAATTCTCTCTTTTTCTCTCTCTCGGAGGACCTGAGCCCTAGGACCATGCCTCAGGACTGCCTGACATGATGACTCCTTGCTGTCCCCAGTCCACCTGGCCGTGCTGCTGCTCCAGTTTCAACTTCCACCTGGCCGTGCTGCTGCTCCAGTTTCAACTGTTCTGCCTTATTATTATTGGAACATGCTGGTCATTTATGAACATTTGAACATCTTGGCCATGTTCTGTTATAATCTCCACCCGGCACAGCCAGAAGAGGACTGGCCACCCCACATAGCCTGGTTCCTCTCTAGGTTTCTTCCTAGATTTTGGCCTTTCTAGGGAGTTTTTCCTAGCCACCGTGCTTCTACACCTGCATTGCTTGCTGTTTGGGGTTTTAGGCTGGGTTTCTGTACAGCACTTTGAGATATCAGCTGATGTACGAAGGGCTATATAAATACATTTGATTTGATTTGATGTGCCCTGGTTTGACCATATTAATGCAGCAGATTATCAGTAGAAAATATACAATAGAACTGCTATCAGTCTCTGTCCCAACCGTACCCTATTCCCTATGTAGTGCACTGCCCATAGGACTCTGATCAAATGTAGTGCACCAAATAGGGAATAGGGGGCCATTCAGGGTTCCACATGGTACACATAATGCAGGCTATATAAGGGCGTGGCCAAACTGATCCGTGGAGAACGGAAACAGAATTAGAAGGGATTCATTTTGGTCCGTGCAGAGTGTGTCTGATTGGCCAACGTCTCCATCGACCAATCAAAAAGTTCATCTGAAACTTTTCTGTCCATGAAAATGGATGGGACGTTGACGGTACGACTCCCATTGGAAATCATGGCTACGTCATATAACGATATTTCTATAAAGGCTGAGTCTGGATATACTGTATACTGGGCCCTCTAGGATAGCTCACAGGCATCCTAGATAAACCAATATTCTCATACACCAGACTTACTGCAGGTCAAATATGTCAAATGCATGTTTAGTTTGCCTGGTATCTCTCCTTCATCAGATCCAGCAGCTATTATATTAAAATATCATTCAGTCTGTTTACGATCAGGGTACTATCAGAAATATCTTTCAGTCTGTTTACGATCAGGGTACTATCAGAAATATCATTCAGTCTGTTTACGATCAGGGAATTATCATAAATATCATTCAGTCTGTTTACGATCAGGGAACTATCATAAATATCATTCAGTCTGTTTACGATCAGGGAACTATCATAAATATCATTCAGTCTGTTTATGATCAGGGAACTATCATAAATATCATTCAGTCTGTTTACAATCGCAGGAACTATCATCAATATCATTCAGTCTGTTTACAATCGCAGGAACTATCATCAATATCATTCAGTCTGTTTACAATCAGGGAACTATCATAAATATAATTCAGTCTGTTTACGATCAGGGAACTATCATCAATATCATTCAGTCTGTTTACAATCGCAGGAACTATCATCAATATCATTCAGTCTGTTTACAATCGCAGGAACTATCATAAATATCATTCAGTCTGTTTACAATCAGGGAACTATCATCAATATCATTCAGTCTGTTTACGATCGCAGGAACTATCATAAATATCATTCAGTCTGTTTACGATCAGGGAACTATCATAAATATCATTCAGTCTGTTTACAATCGCAGGAACTATCATAAATATCATTCAGTCTGTTTACAATCGCAGGAACTATCATAAATATCATTCAGTCTGTTTACAATCGCAGGAACTATCATCAATATCATTCAGTCTGTTTACGATCGCAGGAACTATCATAAATATCATTCAGTCTGTTTACGATCAGGGAACTATCATAAATATCATTCAGTCTGTTTACAATCGCAGGAACTATCATCAATATCATTCAGTCTGTTTACAATCAGGGAACTATCATCAATATCATTCAGTCTGTTTACGATCGCAGGAACTATCATAAATATCATTCAGTCTGTTTACGATCAGGGAACTATCATAAATATCATTCAGTCTGTTTACAATCGCAGGAACTATCATAAATATCATTCAGTCTGTTTACAATCGCAGGAACTATCATAAATATCATTCAGTCTGTTTACAATCGCAGGAACTATCATCAATATCATTCAGTCTGTTTACGATCGCAGGAACTATCATAAATATCATTCAGTCTGTTTACGATCAGGGAACTATCATAAATATCATTCAGTCTGTTTACAATCGCAGGAACTATCATAAATATCATTCAGTCTGTTTACGATCAGGGAACTATCATAAATATCATTCAGTCTGTTTACAATCAGGGTACTATCATAAATATCATTCAGTCTGTTTACGATCAGGGAACTATCATAAATATCATTCAGTCTGTTTACGATCAGGGAACTATCATAAATATCATTCAGTTTGTTTACGATCAGGGAACTATCATAAATATCATTCAGTCTGTTTACGATCAGGGTACTATCATAAATATCATTCAGTCTGTTTACGATCAGGGAACTATCATAAATATCATTCAGTCTGTTTACGATCAGGGTACTATCATAAATATCATTCAGTCTGTTTACGATCAGGGTACTATCATAAATATCATTCAGTCTGTTTACAATCGCAGGAACTATCATCAATCACACAGTAAAACACCAGAGGAAGAAGAGGAATCATTACTGAGAGTAAAACAGAGCGATAAAACTGCAAAATGTTTTTAAGTCAAAAAGGTTCAACCCTGTAAGTTCATGGTGTCATAATAATGCACTGAAAAAAGATGTAAACGAAGAATTGCGGCACATCATGAATGAATGAATGGATAATGTATTGAAGTTAAGTTAGTTTCCTTGTTGTGCAGAAGACCGGTCTAGAAGAACGCTCAGCAGTGACAGACCTGACCTATGAACTTGCTGTACTCCTGTTTGATGCAGCTGTACACTGTGTTGTAGAAGTGCCTGTCTGTCGCCATGAGATCGGTGACAATCTCGGTGTGGTCCATTTTAGGCATGAGGTAAAGGGACACCTTGATCGAGAGGGAGGTAAGCAGCTCAGAGAACCTCTGGGAAGATTCCATCGGAACTATGATGTCACTCGTTCCGTGCAGCAAGCAGAAAGGTGGCAATCTGTTAGAACAGGGGAAAAAAACAGTATACAAAACATTAAGAACACCTGCTCTTCCCATGACATATACTGACCAGGTGGATCCAGGTGACCGCTATGATCCCTTATTGAAATCACTTGTTAAATCCACTTCAAATCAGTGTAGATGAAGGGGAGGAGACAGGTTAAATAAGGATTTTTTAAAGCCTTGAGACAATTGAGACATGGATTGTGTATGTGTGTCATTCAGAGGGTGACTGGGCAAGACAAAATATTTAAGTGCCTTTGAACAGGGTCTAGTCGTAGGTGCCAGTTTGTGTCAACAACTGCATCGCTGCTTGGTTTGTCACGCTCAACAGTATCCCGTGTGTATCAAGAAGGGTCCACCACCCACCCATTTCTTTGCAAATACCTCATTTACATAAGTATTCAGACCCTTTGCTATGGGACTCGAAATTGAGCTCAGATGCATCCTGTTTCCATTGATCATCCTTGAGTTGTTTCTCCACCTGTGGTAAATCCAATTGATTGGACATGATTTGGAAAGGCACATACCTGTCTATATAAGCTCCCACAGTTGACAGTGCATGTCAGAGAAAAAACCAAGCTATGAGGTCGAAGGAATTGTCCGTAGAGATCCGAGACAGGATTATTTCGAGGCACAGATCTGGGGAAGAGTAACAAAAAATGTCTGCAGCATTGAAGGTCCCCAAGAACACAGGGGCCTCCATCATTCTTAAATGGAAGAAGTTTAGAAACACCAAGACTCTTCCTAGAGCTGGCCACCCGGCAAAGTACAGAGAGGTCCTTGATGAAAACCTGCTCCAGAGCACTCAGGACCTCAGGCTGGGGGTGAAGGTTCACCTTCCAACAGCACAACAACCCCAAGCACACAGCCAAGACAATGCACGAGTGGCTTCGGGACAAGTCTCTGAATGTCCTTGTGTGCCCATCTTGAACCCGATCGAACATCTCTGCGTAGAGATCTGAAAATCGCTGTGCAGCAAAACGCTCCCCATCCAACCTGACAGAGCTTGAGAGGATCTGCAGAGAAGAATGGGAGAAACTCCCCTAATACAGGTGTGCCAAGCTTGTAGCGTCATTACCCAAGAAGACGCGATGCTGTAATCGATGTCAAACGTGCTTCAACAAAGTACTGAGTAAAGGGTCTGAATACTTATGGAAATGTAATATTTCACTTTTTTGTTTTTAACAAATTTAATCCATTTCAATCCATTTCTAAAAACCTGTTTTTGCTTTGTCATTATGGTGTATTGTGATGTCATTAGGGGGTATTGTGATGTCATTAGCGGGTATTGTGATGTCATTATGGTGTATTGTGATGTCATTAGGGGGTATTGTGATGTCATTAGGGGGTATTGTGATGTCATTATGGTGTATTGTGTGTAGACTGATGAGAGAAAATTAACAATTGAATCCATTTTAGAATAAGTCTATAACATAAAATGTGGGGGGGAAAAAATCAAGGGGTCTGAATACTTTCCGAATGCCCTGTAATCCTACACAGTACAGTACAGCACCACTGTATATAAGGCCACTCTGCAGAATGGGAGGAAGAACGAAAATAATGATTTCTAAAAAACAAATAAAGGTAGACTAAATGCTAGAAAGTCATATTTCCCCTTGCCGTTCCCCTAATAAGTCATATTTCCTCTTGCCGTTCCCCTAATAAGTCATATTTCCCCTTGCCGTTCCCCTAATAAGTCATATTTCCTCTTGCCGTTCCCCTAATAAGTCATATTCCTCTTTCCGTTCCCCTAATAGGTAATATTTCCATTCCCCAATTTGTTCTTCCACTGTGTATTTAAACACATCAAAGTATCATCAGAACCCAGACGAGATCGTATCAAATTTCAGTACAACACTGCAACACCCGCATACCTTTTCAGTTGCTCCTCGCTGAATTCCTTCAGTAGGTGTGTGGGTGAATAATAAGGAAAGTTCTCTAGTCCGTTCATGGCTTTGTGCATTGTAGAGACATACTCCACAGCTCTCATCTGTTCATGCTCATAGTGGTCCATTATGTTGTACACTCCACTTAAACCTGTACAGACAACAAAACACCATGTCAGAAACAAAAGTCACGGAACTTTAATTTATCTTAATTTATTTATATATATCTTCATTTAATTTTCTACGTTATAGAATAATAGTGAAGACATCAGAAGTATTAAATAACACATATGGAATCATGTAGTAACCAAAAAAAGTGTTAAACAAATCAAAATATATTTTATATAGCCATCCTTTGCCTTGATGACAGCTTTGAACACTCTTGGCATTCTCTCAACCAGCTTCACCTGGAATTCTCTCAAGCAGCTTCATGTTAAAAGTTCATTTGTGGATTTCTTTTCTTCCCTTGATGCGTTTGAGCCAAACAATCGTGCTGTGACAAGGTGTAACGATGTGCGTCGAGTCGGGATCAAGTTCAGGTGTAACGATGTGCGCCGAGTCGGGATCAAGTTCAGGGAGTGTTTTAATAAATAAACATAACACAAAACCGTGGATGGATGGCGGCTTTCACGTCAAAACTGGCAAGGCCGAAACACAGCATTTAACCATGGAAAGAGGTCTGGGAATATGGCTGAATATAAACAGTGTAGTTACAAGCAAAATGCCGGTAAAAGGACAAGGTGGAGTCGCAATTCAACGGCTCAGACATGAGATGTATGTGGCAGGGTCTACAGGAAATCAAGGACTACAAAAAGAAAACCAGCCACGTCACGGACACCGAAGTCTTGCTTCCAGACAAACTAAACACCTTCTTTGCCCGCTTTCAGGATAATACAGTGCCACCGTCGCGGCCCGCTAACTAGGACTGCGCCCCCCCCCCCCCCCTCCTTCTCCATGGCAGACGTGAGTAAGACATTTAAACGTGTTAACCCTCGTAAGGCTGCCGGCCCAGACAGCATCCCTAGCTGCTTCCTCGGAGAATGCGCAAACCAGCTGGCTGGTGTGTTTACGGACATATTCAATTGCTCTCTATCCCAGTCTGTTGTCCCCACATTCTTCAAGATTGCCACCATTGTTTCTGTTCCCAAGAAAGTTAAGATAACTGAACTAAATGACTACCACTCCATAGCACTCACTTCTGTCATCTTGAAGTGCTTTGAGAGACTAGTCAAGGATCATATCACCTCCACCTTACCGGCCACCCTAGTTTGCATACCGCCCCAACAGGTTCACAGACGACGCAATCGCCATCATACTGCACACTGCCCTGTTCCATCTGGACAAGAGGAATACCTATGTAAGAGTGCTGTTCATTGACTACAGCTCAGCATTCAACACCACAGAACCCTCCAAGCTCAACATCAAGCTGGAGGCCCTGGGTCTCAACCTCGCCATGTGAAATTGGGTCCTGGACTTTCTGACGGGCCGTCCTCAGGTGGTGAAGGTAGGAAACAACATCTCCACTTCGCTGTCCCTCAACACTGGGGCCACACAAGGGTGCGTGCTCAGCCCCCTCCTGTACTCCCTGTTCACCCACGGCTGCGTGGCCATGTACGCCTCCAACTCAATCATCAAGTTTGCAGACGACACAACAGTAGTGGGCTTGATTACCAAGGTGAAGCTGGTTGAGAGAAATGCCAAGAGTGTACAAAGCTGTCATCAAGGCAAAAGGGGGTGGCTACTTGGAAGAATCTCAAATATAAAATACATTTTGATTTGCTTTAACACATTCTTGTTTACTACATGATTCCATAGGTGTTATTTAATAGTTTTGATGTCTTCAATATTCTTCTATAATGTAGAAAATAGTCAATATAAAGAAAAACCCTTGAATGGGTCGGCGTGTCCAAACCCTTGAATGGGTCGGCGTGTCCAAACCCTTGAATGGGTCGGCGTGTCCAAACATTTGACTGGTACTGTGTGTGTATTATATATATATATATATATATATATCTATCTATAAACCACATATTGACCTGTATATATATATATACATAAAACAAACTTTATACATCCAATTAGGTCAATTGAGTGATTATATTGTATGTTTATAAAGATCTATAAACATGTTATAGACATATATGCCATGTTATAAACATATAAGTGTTAAGGGAATTTTTTTATCAATGATGACTAATTATTTATACATTTCAATCAGGATGTACTAATCAGAAATACTATTATGTTACTGTACATATATGAATTCTCTCTTGATCCCTATTCCAATTGTATATAATATAGTCAGGAGTTTAGAACAGTGCCTTGGTACAAATGAATGAACTATCTCCAGATGGCAGGGACGGACTATCTCTAGACTGTCTAGAATGCTATCTGCACTGATGAATTGACCTTGGCTACAGGCGAGGAGGGAAGGCTTGAGAACTATAGGGCCTCTCTACCGGTGTTATGAAGAGATAGATCATTTAGAAAACGCTGACGTCATTTTCAGTTTATAACCTGTGGAAAAATGTGTATATACCAGTACTCTCTTGAATTAAACGCTGTTACCTGACTTTTAAGACTGGTCTCGATCTATTTCATGCATAAATGATATACTTACAACTTATCACGAAATAGAGAGAGTGTGAATTTGGTTTTGGCTACAAAACATATAGGAATTTAGAATTCCTCTAACAATAAGCTATGCAATAAAACTCTATAAACCACATATTGACCTGTATCTATAAACCACATATTGACCTGTAACTATAAACCACATATTGACCTGTAACTCTATAAACCACATATTGACCTGTATCTATAAACCACATATTGACCTGTATCTATAAACCACATATTGACCTGTATCTATAAACCACATATTGACCTGTATCTATAAACCACATATTGACCTGTATCTATAAACCACATATTGACCTGTATCTATAAACCACATATTGACCTGTATCTATAAACCACATATTGACCTGTATCTATAAACCACATATTGACCTGTATCTATAAACCACATATTGACCTGTATCTATAAACCACATATTGACCTGTAACTATAAACCACATATTGACCTGTATCTATAAACCACATATTGACCTGTATCTATAAACCACATATTGACCTGTATCTATAAACCACATATTGACCTGTATCTATAAACCACATATTGACCTGTATCTATAAACCACATATTGACCTGTATCTATAAACCACATATTGACCTGTATCTATAAACCACATATTGACCTGTATCTATAAACCACATATTGACCTGTATCTATAAACCACATATTGACCTGTATCTATAAACCACATATTGACCTGTATCTATAAACCACATATTGACCTGTATCTATAAACCACATATTGACCTGTATCTATAAACCACATATTGACCTGTAACTATAAACCACATATTGACCTGTATCTATAAACCACATATTGACCTGTAACTCTATAAACCACATATTGACCTGTATCTATAAACCACATATTGACCTGTAACTATAAACCACATATTGACCTGTATCTATAAACCACATATTGACCTGTATCTATAAACCACATATTGACCTGTATCTATAAACCACATATTGACCTGTAACTATAAACCACATATTGACCTGTATCTATAAACCACATATTGACCTGTAACTATAAACCACATATTGACCTGTATCTATAAACCACATATTGACCTGTAACTATAAACCACATATTGACCTGTATCTATAAACCACATATTGACCTGTATCTATAAACCACATATTGACCTGTATCTATAAACCACATATTGACCTGTAACTATAAACCACATATTGACCTGTATCTATAAACCACATATTGACCTGTATCTATAAACCACATATTGACCTGTATCTATAAACCACATATTGACCTGTATCTATAAACCACATATTGACCTGTATCTATAAACCACATATTGACCTGTATCTATAAACCACATATTGACCTGTATCTATAAACCACATATTGACCTGTATCTATAAACCACATATTGACCTGTAACTCTATAAACCACATATTGACCTGTATCTATAAACCACATATTGACCTGTAACTCTATAAACCACATATTGACCTGTATCTATAAACCACATATTGACCTGTATCTATAAACCACATATTGACCTGTATCTATAAACCACATATTGACCTGTATCTATAAACCACATATTGACCTGTATCTATAAACCACATATTGACCTGTATCTATAAACCACATATTGACCTGTATCTATAAACCACATATTGACCTGTAACTATAAACCACATATTGACCTGTAACTCTATAAACCACATATTGACCTGTAACTCTATAAACCACATATTGACCTGTATCTATAAACCACATATTGACCTGTATCTATAAACCACATATTGACCTGTAACTATAAACCACATATTGACCTGTAACTCTATAAACCACATATTGACCTGTATCTATAAACCACATATTGACCTGTATCTATAAACCACATATTGACCTGTAACTCTATAAACCACATATTGACCTGTATCTATAAACCACATATTGACCTGTATCTATAAACCACATATTGACCTGTATCTATAAACCACATATTGACCTGTATCTATAAACCACATATTGACCTGTATCTATAAACCACATATTGACCTGTATCTATAAACCACATATTGACCTGTATCTATAAACCACATATTGACCTGTAACTCTATAAACCACATATTGACCTGTATCTATAAACCACATATTGACCTGTATCTATAAACCACATATTGACCTGTAACTCTATAAACCACATATTGACCTGTATCTATAAACCACATATTGACCTGTATCTATAAACCACATATTGACCTGTATCTATAAACCACATATTGACCTGTATCTATAAACCACATATTGACCTGTAACTCGATAAACCACATATTGACCTGTAACTATAAACCACATATTGACCTGTATCTATAAACCACATATTGACCTGCATCTATAAACCACATATTGACCTGTATCTATAAACCACGTATTGACTTGTATCTATAAACCACATATTGACCTGTATCTATAAACCACATATTGACCTGTATCTATAAACCACATATTGACCTGTATCTATAAACCACATATTGACCTGCATCTATAAACCACATATTGACCTGCATCTATAAACCACATATTGACCTGTATCTATAAACCACATATTGACCTGTAACTCCTCTGATTGCCATGGTGATCTCTGTCTGCTTCTTGGCTTCTATAAAGAGCTCGTCTCGTCCCTCGACCATGAACAGCACGGTTAGAGCTGCTAGGTGAGCCCCAGCGGAGTGGCCCATTAACACCATGTTATCCTGCACAGACAACGTAGTGGATATCAATACCTGTTAACTGTTTATTACCCACTTTACAAACTAAAAATTAACAGTTTATGAACGACTAACACAATGTTATCCTGCACAGACAACGTAGTGGAGTGAATAATCAACCAATGTGTTATAACAGCTTATTACACCTTTATAAACTATATACAGTGGAGCAAAAAAGTATTTAGTCAGCCACCAATTGTGCAAGTTCTCCCACTTAAAAAGATGAGAGAGGCCTGTAATTTTCATATGTACACTTCAACTATGACAGACAAAATGAGAAAAACAATCCAGAAAATCACATTGTAGGATTTTTAATGAATTTATTTGCAAATTATGGTGGAAAATAAGTATTTGGTCACCTACAAACAAGCAAGATTTCTGGCTCTCACAGACCTGTAACTTCTTCTTTAAGAGGCTCCTCTGTCCTCCACTTGTTACCTGATTAATGGCACCTGTTTGAACTTGTTATCAGTATAAAAGACACCTGTCCACAACCTCAAACAGTCACACTCCAAACTCCACTATGGCCAAGACCAAAGAGCTGTCAAAGGACACCAGAAACAAAATTGTAGACCTGCACCAGGCTGGGAAGACTGAATCTGCAATAGGTAAGCAGCTTGGTTTGAAGAAATCAACTGTGGGAGCAATTATTAGGAAATGGAAGACATACAAGACCACTGATAATCTCCCTCGATCTGGAGCTCCACGCAAGATCTCACCCATGGGGTCAAAATGATCACAAGAACGGTGAGCAAAAATCCCAGAACCACACGGGGGGACCTAGTGAATGACCTGCAGAGAGCTGGGACCAAAGTAACAAAGCCTACCATCAGTAACACACTACGCCGCCAGGGACTCAAATCCTGCAGTGCCAGACGTGTCCCCCTGCTTAAGCCAGTACAAGTCCAGGCCCGTCTGAAGTTTGCTAGAGAGCATTTGGATGATCCAGAAGAAGATTGGGAGAATGTCATATGGTCAGATGAAACCAAAATATAACTTTTTGGTAAAAACTCAACTCGTCGTGTTTGGAGGACAAAGACTGCTGAGTTGCATCCAAAGAACACCATACTGTGAAGCATGGGGGTGGAAACCATCATGCTTTGGGGCTGTTTTTCTGCAAAGGGACCAGGACGACTGATCCGTGTAAAGGAAAGAATGAATGGGGCCATGTATTGTGAGATTTTGAGTGAAAACCTCCTTCCATCAGCAAGGGCATTGAAGATGAAACGTGGCTGGGTCTTTCAGCATGACAATGATCCCAAACACACCACCCGGGCAACGAAGGAGTGGCTTCGTAAGGAGCATTTCAAGGTCCTGGAGTGGCCTAGCCAGTCTCCAGATCTCAACCCCATAGAAAATCTTTGGAGGGAGTTGAAAGTCTGTGTTGCCCAGCAACAGCCCCAAAACATCACAGCTCTAGAGGAGATCTGCATGGAGGAATGGGCCAAAATACCAGCAACAGTGTGTGAGAACCTTGTGAAGACTTACAGAAAAAGTTTGACCTCTGTCATTGCCAACAAAGGGTATATAACAAAGTATTGAGATAAACTTTTGTTATTGACCAAATACTTATTTTCCACCATATAAAATTGATTAAAAATCCTACAATGTGATTTTCTGGATTTTTTCTCTCATTTTGTCTGTCATAGTTGAAGTGTACCTATGATAAAAATTACTTGCACAATTGGTGGCTGACTAAATACTTCTTTGCCCCACTGTATTAACTTACAGGTTAGTGTTTATTAACCTTATAAAGGTTATTTTAACACTATATTGTCCTGTGAATAGACAACAGACACAGGAGGGTGTATATAAACATTGCATTTATGAATAATCTTCAGTTAAGGGCCTTATAAAAACGTAACATCCCATTGACATCAATACATTAAAGTGAAAACGCCGAATAAATAAGTTTGAATAGACCTCTGTGATACACACCAACGTGCTACACTGTAATTGTGAAACGTGAATTCATCTACTTGTTTGCATCGCTTACTTTGTCAAAGTTGAACTTATGGCCGTTCTCCCTCGCCCAAACGAGACAGTCGGCGATATCTTGAACCATACACAAAACATTACCCTGGAAAGAAGATTAAAGTCAAATTCAATGTGTACGCTCGCTCACTGAATATGACAGCGACTTTAAATTGTTTTGTCTTGTTTCAGCTCTATTGTTATGGTCGTGGAGGGAGTCTTACCTTTGGGTAGGTGCAATAGTCCGGACAGATCACCGTTGCGCTGAGCTCCTTAGCCATCTGCATGGCCAGTAGACAGTATATGGACCTCTCCCCTGAACCCCAGCCTCCCCCGTATATAAACACTACCACGGGCACCTGCTCACTGCCTGGCTGGGCCACTGTGGGAGAATAGTACAAGTCCAGCCGGTTGCTACGACGACCAAACGTGATGCCCTTAAGAAAGACGAGAGGAGGAGGAAGAAGAAGAAGCAGTGACGCTTTCACATTCAGTTATGATGAGGTACAGGAGCTCACCACAGTCAGCTCCTATTATCACCACAGTCAGCTCCTATTATCACCACAGTCAGCTCCTATTATCACCACAGTCAGCTCCTATTATCACCACAGTCAGCTCTGCATAATCAGAAAAGAAACGACTATAATCATCCTCTACCACTATTCGTAGAGAAAATATTTATTGAAAACTTTATTATAAACTCAGCAAAAAAAGAAACGTCCCTTTTTCAGGTCCCTGTCTTTCAAAGATAATTAGTAAAAATCAGTGTTCTGCCATGGCCAACGAAGAGCCCAGATCTCAATCACATTAAGCACGCCTGGGAACTGTTGGATTGGAGGGTGAGAGCTAGGGCCATTCCCCCCAGAAATGTCTCGGAACTTGCAGGTGCCTTGGTGGAAGAGTGGGGTAACATCTCCCAACAAGACCTGGCAAATCTGGTGCAGTCCATGAGGAGGAGATGCACTGCAGTATTTAATGCAGCTGGTGGCCACACCAGATACTGACTGTTACTTTTGATTTTGACCCCCCTTTGTTCAGGGACACATTATTCTATTTCTGTTAGTCACATGTCTGTGGAACTTGTTCAGTTTATGTCTCAGTTGTTGAATCTTGTTATGTTCATACAAATATTTACACATGTTAAGTTTGCTGAAAATAAACGCAGTTGACAGTTGAGAGGAGGTTTCTTTTTTTGCTGAGTTTGTAATACCAGAGAATCTTTTATTTTGTACTTTACCCCTTTTTCTCCCCAATTTCGTG